>NC_058130.1:754868566-754972096 GCF_016433145.1 Gracilinanus agilis
GGGGGAGGGAGGCGCGGGGGCCCCCTGAGAGAGAAAGGCCGGTGGGGGAGGGGCGGGGGAGGCCGAGGGCCTGACCTCCGCGAATTTCCTCAGTTTCCCCATCAGTAAAAGGAAGGGTGGGGGATGGTGGTATCCGAAGTCCTTTCCAGCTCTTAATCAATTGTTCTTTTTTTTTTCACTCCTCCGGGTCTCAGTTTCCCCACTTGTAAAATGAGGGAGGTGGACTAAATGGCCTTCCAGGGCCCTTTTCAATTCTCTGATATTTTAACAAAATCTTTGGATCTTAGTTTCCCCGTCTGCAATCTAAGGGGGTCGGACTGGGAGGCCTCCTAGGGCTCTTCCATATTTAAAGCTTAATATTCTTTTCATCTCTGGGACTCCGTTTTGCCGTTTGTAAAAAAATGGAGGAGTTGGACTAAATGGCTTTCAGGGCCCTCTTTCAGATCCCTCAGTTTCCCCATTGGTAAAATGAGAGGAGTTGGACCATTTGACTTTGAAGGTCCAGTCTAGTTCCAAATCAATGATCTTGTGCCACCCCCCCCCCTTCTCAATAACACTTAACCTGGTTATCCACTGGAACCCATCAAGAAAGGATGATCCAGGAAACCAGAGCAAAAACCACAAATTGCTTATTATCATAGCTTTTTAAAAAAAAATTTAGGGGGGTGGTTATTGAACCTCAGAGCTGGAAAGGACCAATCTAGGCTGCAGCATGTGAATTTCCTCTCTAAACAAGTCAATGGCAGAGATGGAGATGGGACTATTACCCATATTTCTTGATCCCCAAAACCAGGGGGCTTTTGGTTTTGGGGGCATCTGTAAACTTTCCTCCTTTTCAACCCTTTCTCACTCCTGTCCCTGTTACCATCTAAGGTACTGGAGTAGCATTGCTTTCTTTAGCTTCATAAAGTCCAAAGGAGACTTTCAAAGGCCCAATCCCTTAATTTTGCAGATGAGAGAACCCAGTGAGTCCCAGGTGAAGTAATTTGCTCAAGGTCACATAGATAGTAAGAGAGGTGGGATTTGAACCCAGGGTTTGTGATTTTCAGATTCAGTGCTCTTTTCCACTATATTAAGCTAGTTGAGAAGTGTGTGATGTCCTGGTTTTAATTTCTTTCTCCCTTTGGGTTCTAATTTAGGTAAATGGTTTGTGAGTTCATCTGATGACCTTCTGATGAAATTTGGAGATTAATTGCTTTACTTATTTTTAGAGCAGTGAACCCAGTGGGCAGAAAGATGGGCCTACCTGTTTGGTACATTTCAGTACATCAATGTCATGTGCTTGCTGTGCCTTCATTAGGAAGAGATTTGAGCATTTGAAATTCATGATAAGAAAACAGAAATAGCATCCTTTTACTGTTTTGCAAAGTTGTTTTGCTCACTTGTGGATGGCTTTAAAAAAATAATTACTAGGATTTATAAGAGGCTAGAGTTAACTTTTCTAAAGGGTATAAAATAAGAATTTGATCTTTGATCTGGGGTCTTCCTGATTTAGGCTTATTCCCTTTACAGGTGCAGACCACAATCCATCAGAAGTTAATTCATACACAAATTGTGAATTGGGTATGTATTTCAGTTTCATTTTAAAACCTGAGAAGCTTGAGTATTCATCAGGATTTTATAATCAGGCTTAATTTTAAGACAGAATTTTTTAAAACTCCAAATCCTTTGCTCATTATCATTTCCTGTTATCCTTATTGCCTTTAGAGAGGGTGGAGGAGAATTTTGTTTGTTTCAACCTCCATTAAAGATTTAGAGGTGAACTGAGGTATTGGTTATGTCAGCAAGGTCATAGAATTATAAATTTGGAACTGGAGGCTTTTTGTAAGTTATGCCACACTAACAGCCCTCGGCCTGACTCTTGAGGACCAGCCTACTTAAATTCAGAAAGACTTTATCACCTGAAGGCTGACTACCAGTTAATGAATTTGGGCTCTGTACCAACTCCAAGAGAGTTATCTAATTTGTTAAGATGGGATCTGTGTCAATGGAATTAGTAACCTCATTGATGAAGTCAGAGATCACTCAAAGTATAGAAGAATTTTTTTTACAAAGATCCTGCTTTTCAATATCAGAGCAAATACTTGATATTTATTATCAGTTTACAATTTTTAACAATTTTTAAACAATTCAGATAATTTATATATTAATATTCTATGACCTTTCACTGCCTTAATTTTATATAACCACCACAGATTGAGACCCTCCTAAAAAAAACAAAACTCATTTAAAATGAAATGCTTTCTATGGTGGTAGGTAGTTAATTTTCATCCTTTGTTTATTCAGTTATATATCAGATGGTGGGAAACTTTGATAGCTTGATACAGTTTTGCCAATAAATAGATCACATTTTGAATTTTTATTAAGATTCTTTTGTGTTCACAGTCTGATTTCTTCTAGCCTGGATCTTAATATGTCTGGCCCATGGCTGCAAGCCACAGTTAATTTGTATGACTGTTTTTGTTCCTTATTCCTTCAAAACTTAGATCAAGCCCTACCTCCTACAGGAGGGCTTTCTGGAACCCTTGCTGCTCCCTTTCTGTCACACAAATTACCTCGTATTTATTTTACATTTACTTAGACTTGGACCTACTAGCTTTCCTTCAGGGTAGGGTCTGATGGGTTTTTTGTCTTTAAACCCCCTTTGACCCTAGCTCAATTCCTGACACATTGTAATGCTTAATGAATGAAGCTGGTTGGTTGACTGACTGATTGAAATATCAACTATCCAATTCAACAAATGTGGTGTAAGTAGCTGCTATGTACTCACACTGCACTAAGTGCTGAGGGAGGTAAAAGGATATTTTGTCCAGTTCATACCTGTGATCTATTCAAGAGGTATCATTTCTTAGTGGATAAAGACCTGAGTTCAAGTTCTGCCTCTGAAAAATACCAGCTGTGTAACTATGGGATGATTCTGTAAGCTGTCTCCCAGCGAAGACACTAAAGTAAACAGATTTGCACATCTGCAAGTGGTAGGAGTTTACATACAGATTAAAAAAAAAAAAAAGGGCCTGGACACCTTCTTCCTCCTTTAAACAAGGATAAGAAATGTAAGAAATAATTATAATGAAAATCTAATATAATAAGTGTAGAGGGAAAGTACAAACAGAATACTATGATAAGGTTCAGAGGAAGGAGTGCACATCCTACTGGGGAGATCATAGAAAAACTTCATGGAGGAAATGACATTTGAGTTGGACTTTGAAGGGTCAGATGGGGTAGGACAGGGTTGATTGATAGGGAGAATCCACTGAGGAAGAAAAGTAGGTTTAATAGGAGTGAGAGAGTGAAGAGAGCGGGTCTTGGTGGGGGATTTTAAGAGGAGCACAATTCAGAGCGTTGGTTTCAGATATGGCCACTCCCACTAATGGTTGAAGGGATATAGAAATGAAGGTTTTTAGAGTTGAACATCAGTTAGTTTTGCTACACATTCTTGGCAGTTTTCTTTATGAGATTTATATAGCTGATTTCTCTGCATAAAAATAGCATTTTTTTTACAATATTATATTTGCTATTTTGTATTGCATTTCCATGTGCTTTGTGACTCCTAATATTCTTCTCTTGGAACTTTTATTCCATTTTTGAAGAAATTTGTAATTTTGTTCTTTAGTGTAATTTAAGGACCTAATTATGAGTGACCAAATCAAATTCATTGTGGAGAAGCTCAATAAGGAGCCTTTTAAGAAGAACTACAATTTAATCACATTTGATTCCCTGGAGCCAATGCAACTATTACAAGTTCTCAATGATGTTCTTGCAGAGATTGACCCGAAGGTAAGATGTGAAATTTGAAACAGAGAACTCGAGTAGGAATTAATTGAGGCCATGTCTGTGTCTTCTATATTAGCCTCTCAGACTACAAGTGTAATTGGGCTGCACTCTGGAATAGAAAAGACCCTAAACCAGGAGTCAGGAGATATGGATGCTGCCATGATCTCACTGTATCCTTGGGCCAAAACCTTGAATCTACCTGAGCTCCTCTGTATTGTTCCTTTATAAAATGAGAGAATTAATTAGGGCAACTAGGTAGCTCAGTAGGTAGAGTGCTAAGACTGGAGTCAGGAAAACTCAGCTAGCCTCAGACACTGAGTGACCCTCTGGGCAAGTCACTTAACCCTGTTTGTTTGTTTTTTAAAAAGGCAGAGTGGGGAGTAGGAGAGGGAATAAAGGAATTAAGACTGGATATTTCTTTTCCTCTCTCATCTACCTAAACCTGGCTGGAAAGGACTCTGGAAGTTATCTAGTCCAATTCCTTCATTTTACTGATAAGCAAAGTGGCCCAGAGAAGGAAGTCACTTTCCCAGAGTCATACTAGTGACAGATAGATTTGAAATCAAGTTATCTGACTCCAAAGCCAGTGTGGTTTTTCATTAGGCCACATTATTAAAAGCCCTTCTACTTTTAAAATTCTGTGATTTACTTGTACCTTATATAGGAATTATTCTTCATTTCCAGGGGTGAGCATATTTGGTATTGGAATGAAAACGCTTTCACAATAACTGCTATTTTGTTGCAGGCTACTACATGCTTATATACTAATCCCTTTCCTTTGTGGGTTGAACATATTTTATTTTAGCTTGACAACCATAATATGACTCCTGGCCCTACTTATATGTATAATTCAGAGACCTTGAGTGTTTCTGAAATGATATTTCTGAAATAATATCTGCTTTATAAGAAACCATTGTGTTACTTAACCTGCAATAAAAGAACACATTTCATCAACACATTTTTCTTTTTTAATGTGTTCATTGTTCCAAATTTGTGAAGTATGTATTTAATTTTTTCTTATTAGCAAGTTGTTGATATAAGAGAGGAGATGCCAGATCAGACAGCTAAGCGGATGTTGAGCCTTCTTGGTATCCTTAAATATAAACCTCCAGGAAATGCCACTGACATGTAAGGATCTGCTTGAGTTTTGTTTGTTTGTTTGTTTCATTAAAATACATATTTTAATAAATTTAGAGTTTTGTACAGACTGTCAAGTTAAAGCTCAGAATTTCACTATATTTAAAAATAACAGTATACCTTTTATTATGCTTATTATCTATCATGCTTCTGTTCTGTCATTCAAAAGCCTTATGAGCATTTTTAAGTGGGTCAGTTCTTTGCTTTCATCAAAGAAAGCCTAGCTAATCAGATTTTCTTCCAGCTGAGACATTTCATAACTTTTGTCCTTTCATAGTTAAAAAATAACTACAAACACTACTTAAATGAATATTAATTGAACTATTAGTTAAGATTGACTAAACCAATTAATGCTTTTATCAAATCTTATCCTGGTTCTCAGATAATAGTGGTACTATTTGATGCCTATTATGCCCTTCCATTTTTTGATAATAGACATATTCACTTCAGAATAATCATCCTTTAACTCTTCACAAACTTCATTTTTTTACAAGTCAGAAATTAATTGGGTTTGGGGTAGCTAGCTAGTTAATTCAATGGATTGAGAGCCAGGCCTGGAGTTGGGAGGACTTAGGTCCAAATCTGGCCTCAGACATTTCCTAGTTATGTGACCCTGGGCAAATCACTTAGCCTCATATGCCTAGCCCTTAGCACTCTTCTGCCTTGGAACCAGTGCTTAATATCTTTTCTAAGATAAGTAAGGGTTTAAAAAATAAAAAAAGGAAAGAAAGAAGAAAGATTAATTGGTTGTAAATATGTTTGTTGCTTCAGTTTCCCCATAACGGTTTTTTTGTTCTTAAATCAATGTGTTCCTCTTATTCATCTAGGAGTACCTTTCGTCAGGGTCTGGTTATTGGAAGTAAACCTGTAATTCATCCAGTTCTACACTGGCTTCTTCAGCGGACTAATGAACTAAAGAAAAGAGCATACTTAGCTCGTTTCTTAATAAAACTAGAGGTCCCGGCTGAGTTCCTACAGGATGAAACTGTGGCTGACACCAATAAACAGGTACATCTAAATAAACTGAGAATCTTAAAGCCAACTGTGGTGGGCCTGTAGGGATATTCTAGAACGTTAAATTTCTTTATGACCTGATAGTCACAAAAAAAAAAATACTAAAAAGACCCAAGTATTATCATGTCTCTAAGAGCTGATTATAATATATATCAAGCAGCCAAATGTTTTCATCTTTTTATTTCAGTCTTGGGAGAATAGAGCCATTAGCAAAATATTTTCCCTTATAGAATTTTTGGGTTGAAAGGTTTATGAGATAAAGGTTTATGTTTTATGTTATACAAAGTAACAGAAATATTCAGAAACATGAGGCAAATTACACCATCACCTTCCCATGTATCAGTTTCCTGTATATAACTACAAGCCAGAGAGTGCCTCAAAATTGTAGCAGATAGTTGCTATGGGAAAAATGTAAAAGAATGAGAAGACTCATTGTTTGATACTTGAGGAATTTAAACTCTTAATAGGGGGATAATGAAACATGAACAAAAAAATGAAACCTTTTTGAATCCACTCTCTTTTACTTCCTATACCCAAACAGTTGAAAAGCCCTACTAACTACTGAAATATTTCTAGCATCTGTCTTCTCTTTTCTGTTACCATTATCTGAGTCCAAGCCCTTATCACTTCTAATTGAAGCCTTCCAGCAGCTCCACGAAGATTCCTAGTGGGTTGGACACTTAGAAAGGGGAACCAAGGACTGAGTGAAAATGGGTAGCGGGTTAAAAACTAGTGGAAAGAGAACATAAGGCGAGAATAAAGACACGCAGACACAGAAAGTTTTGACATAAGGTAGACAGACAGCGAGTAAGCTCTGGTGGTGGAGAGCTTAGATGGTTCAGTGCTCTGATGGTCAAGAGCTTCTTGGTTAGAAGCTCTGATGGTTAAGAGCTTCTCTCTCAACTGCCATATAGCTACTTTTATTGGGGTTACAACCCTAGATGGGGGGAAGGGGAGAACCAAGTGGTCTGATACATACGTAATCATCTGAAGATACAAACTTTTGGAACCTGAAATAACCGGTAGAGCAAACATCTAGATCAGGAATCCATGAGGCCTAAGGTCTTGATACAAATGCTGATTGATTAAAGGTAAGGCGAGGAGACTGAGATAACTGACCAGCCTTCCAGAATGTATGTAGCCTTAGGGAAGGGCTAGGAGTTTGGCAAGGTTGAGGTTCAGTTTAGCTCAAGGTTACAGAAATCAATCATAAGCAATACAAGTCATTTTTTTAGCACTCTTAAAATAATATCAAGATAAATGTATACCTGGATTGCTACACTATGTGGAATGCTGTGATAGCCTCCTGTTGGATCCTGACTTGATTTCTTTCCCACTCATCCTCGTAACTGCCAAAGTAATATTTCTCAAGCACAAGTCTGATCACATGGCCCTGCCGCTCAAAATTTTCAGTGGCTCTATATTGCCTACTAAATAAGGCACACACTCTTTGGTCTGGTATTTGAGGTCTTCCACAACCTGGATTTTTCCTACAATCTACTTTATTTCGTAGTATTTCTTTCATGTACTCCATGTTCTAATTTCATTAAACTTTGTACAATTTTCTGCTTTTATCAAGCCCTCTGTAATCTTCTTGTCTCTGGATATGCCATCCCTTATACTTGAAGGTGGTCTCTTCTATGTCTGTTTTTTTTGAAATCCAGGACACCATGGTACAGTGGAAAGTGTGCTAGGTTTGGCATCAGGAGAGATCCTGGTTTGCACTCCCAACATTGAAGTTACTAGCTGTTTGCCTGTGGATATGTCACCTAATCTCTGAGCCTTGGTTTCTTCATATATAAAAAGGGAGTAATAATGTCTTCCTCAGAAAGTAGTTATGCAATGATGTAAAGCATTTTGTAAAACCGAAAGCACTGTGTAAATAGTAGCATGATTCCCTTCCTTTGGGACCTTGCTCAGGTCCTGGTGGAAAACATTTAGTGGAAGGTCAGCAGAAATTCTGGGCCTCTAGTTTCCTCCTCTGTAAAATGGAGGGAGTGGATGAGAGTACCTAAAATAAGAGGGGTGGGCTAGATGATTAAGATGTGCTGGTCAGTTTTGCTGAATTGCTTTTATCCCTCTTATTCTTTGTTGGAGTAGCTAGCTTACTAGCTGTCCATTAGGGAAGTGGAGAAGGATATACACAGAAAAGACATAAAAACAGCCAATACCAGCTGTTTGAAAGGAATAGTATTAGAAAGATTAAAGTTCATAATTTTCTGAGGCTAGTAAGGAAAGGGAACAGGAAGAAGAGAGGTTGTTTTTTTTTCCATTATTGGGGAAAAAAGAAAGATCAGCGATGGGACAGGAGTGATGAGATGGTGATAATGGACAAGAGAAAAGCTAGAACCACTTAATTTTGATTTTACTTCTCTTTGCCATGGAGAGTGATCTTTGGACTGGAACACACCTAACAAAAATGACTAATAGGGATTTGAAACTCAAATAGGAAGATAGCATGTCCTTAAGAGTTCAGATGACAGTATTTCAGGGCATTGAAGGAAGTGCAGATTGTGATATCTGTACCATTGTTAGTGATCTCTGAAGGATCATGGAGGAGATATATAACGCGACAAGAGTTTGTTCTGATTTTCAAAAAAGTGAAGAATGGAAGGGGCTGGGAAGGTACGCCCAAAGAGACATGATGGAGAAAGTCCAGATTCAAAGTGGAGCACAGAGAAGTATGAAGGCTGACCTGGCTATTTTAGGTCCCCTTAAATGGAGGCACCAGCCAATCAGAGGAACAGGATTCGGGGATAGAGTGTATTTACTGAGTGAGGAAAATGCAGGGGCATAATGAGTTTCCTGGATGAAAAGGCCGCTGTGGGATGGAGGAGAAAGATAGTAGGGCTCAGAGAGGAAGGAAGGCTCAGGCTGTAGCTTGAATGGGTCCTGCTTGTCTTCAATCTCTTTATTCACTCTTCTCTTTTGTTTTAAAACGTGTATTATAGTTGTTTATATATTTCACCTCTCTACCATATAATAAGCTTCTTATGGCAAGAACAGTTTCACTTTGCATCTTTGTGTCTGCAGTACCTAGCAAGGTATCTTACCCATAACAGGTGCTTAATACAATTTTGTTTGTTGACGTACTGAATTGAACATTCATACAAATTTTTTTTAAATGATTTCTTCAAGCACAATATTATATGTGCACATTCTTCAGTATGATATGATTTGCATTATGTGTGGTGTACTCCCAAGTCACCTTTGATTTAAAGGCACTATACAATGTCTTATGCATTCAATAAATCATTTAGTTAATAGCTATAATTAAGAAAACATGTTAGTTATCTTAAAGAAGAAGTACTAGATGTTTAATTTACAAATTGTTTAGAATAATAATATGTAGAAAGGAAAATGCTTAATTTCCTATAATCTTCTTGGGAGAAAAAAACCTACTTTTGTGAATTATTTCCTAATTTAAAATTATTTTGAGGGTCTTGTAGGTTAACAACCATGTTTTCAGAATCCCAAACTTAGAAACAATAACTATGTAAAATACCATTGAATAACCTAATTTAAAAAGACCAATTAGATACAAGGATACATTTAATACATTTATGGATTTCTTTTACTTATGTTTTTAGTATGAAGAACTGATGGAAGGTTTCAAAACCTTACATAAAGAATGTGAACAACTCAAAACATCTGGATTTTCTACTGCAGAAATACGAAGGGTAAAAAAAAAAAAAAGGAAAAATCATAACTAGCTTAGGTCTATTTAGTAGCTTGAGATTACTTTTCCCATCTAATTGAGAGGACTTTTCCTGCCTAATTAAGTTTAAACCATAGACCAAGCAATAAAATTGGCAAGTTTATCCTAAAGATTGCTCTTAACTGAAGAAGACATTAATAAGGTTATGACCAAGAACACATTACCTCTTGTGCACTACATGGATTTCTCATTACCATTAATTTTTAAAAAAATGTTTGCTGTTAGTAAGCTACTGATAGCTTTTTTTCTTTTTCTTTTTTTTTTTTTTTTTTGAGAAACTTTAGAGTTGGTTAGATGGTAGAGAGAGTTACTTATTAAGGACGTTATTTTCAAGAAGGAGATAGGTTTATTAACAAAACTGGATAAAATTCTTAGTCTTGAAAAGCTATTGTCTTGAAATAATTTTTATGGGAAATTGACAAAGCATATAGGTCATTGTGAATCTACCTTTAGTATTTAAACAGTGTAAGATAGATGTGATTGCAGCAGTTGTGTTCAGTCATTAAAATGTGTACTTCATTATGAAAGGTTTTTGGTAAAAATCTTATTGTGATTCTTGGAACCAACACAGAAATGTATTGTTGGCAATCTCACCTTGTTTTATTCTAACCTGTTTTGGTTGCTTTTCTTGATTGAATGCTGCCAACTAAATTTCACTACTTAAATAGCCCCAGGGTGAAAAAAGACCAGCACCTTCTAAAAGACTCTTTTCCTTAAGGTTGTAGCTGTGAATTCAGAACATGGCAGGAGTATTTTATGCATATAAAACTTTAACAGCCTGGTTTCTATAGATTAGGAATTGTTACTTTTCATTTTTAAGTATCTCTTTAATTGCTTTTTAGGATATCAGTGCAATGGAGGAAGAAAAAGATCAGCTCATTAAGAGAGTAGAGCGCTTGAAGAAAAGGGTAAGGAAAAAACTCACTATATAAAGAAAAGTGTCATAGTCCACAGACCTGAAAAGATTTAGGAATGCAAACAAAGGAGTAAAGGGAATGTAGTTTGTTAATATGAGGATGGAATCAACTGACTAACTGGCAAAGAGGACATTTCTGTAGGCAGGAGGGCAGAGCTTTTTATTTTTATTTTTCTAAACCCTTACCTTCCATCTTAGAATCAATATTGCATATTGATTCTAAGGCAAAAGAACAGTAAGGACTAGGCAATGGAGGTTAAGTGACTTACTAGTTCACACAGCCAGGAAGTGTCTGAGGCCAGATTTGAACCTAGGACCTCCCATCTCTAGGCCTGGCTCTCAATTCCCCTGTCACCCAGCTGTCCCTCAGAGCTTTCTTTAAAAGGTCCCTGACCCCAGAACCTTGCTGTCGTATGTAAACAGTCATGTTTACTAAAAGAAGATACTCTGTGAATTTCCGTTCTCTGACCTAACAGTGATCTGGATCACGGATTGTTTTTCTCTAGGTGGAGACAGTGCAGAATCATCAACGGATGCTTAAAATAGCACGACAACTTCGAGTAGAAAAAGAAAGAGAAGAATTCTTAGCACAACAGAAACAGGAACAAAAGAATCAGGTATTCACCAGGAAGTCCCTATATTAACAGTAACTAATAGTTGTTCCTGATAATAATTCTCCTGAAAGGAAAAAGAGAAATTTTAAAATTTATTGTAAAAGTTCCCTCAGGTCTATGTCAACATTTTGGTTTCTGGTATTATGATGAAATTAAAATATTATACTAAAAAGAACATTTTAGAATGGGTGGTAAGACTTCTCTTATTTCTGAATGTGGATCCAGATGGTCTTGATACACTGCCTTGCACTTCAGGTATCAGCACAGTCAAACACCATTACTCCTGAATCATGTCAACCACTGCCCAAACAGCAGCAGCTCTATGGTATACTTGGCTATAGGCAGCATCCTCTGAGCCACTTCATTTTGCTCAGTCTGAGATCCTCACTATCAGAGAAAGTCTCTGAATCCTTTACAGTTTCTTTGGATCTTGACTGAAGTCCAGTAATTACTGTCAAACCCATGGAAAGATGCAAAGGATCTTGGTGTAAAAAATTAATTTCAATATTTATGTTCAACTATAAAGTCGGGGTTTTAACTTATTGAGCCCTATCTTGAAATCTTGAGTTATTACAAGTAAAATGTATTTGATTTCAAACCAGTTCTGCAGTTCATATATATCTTTTTAAGATTTGGCCCAATATTACAAATGATTTACTGCAGTTGGGCAGCGTCTTGGTCCAAGCTTTAGAATGGTGATTTAATATTTGCCTAGAAGCTTTTCCTCCTAAGTGATTATTAGCTTACTGGATACTAAGATTCTTTATATTTAAGAAAATGTAAATTGATCAGAAGTAAACCAATTAGCTCCTTTTATTAGCAAGTATTTATCAACAGCAAGTCTGTGGTCTCACTTACTCTGAACCAGACACCTCTCTTTACACAGGCTTGTGTGGTCATAGCTTTTGTGGCTAATAACACTATTGGCTCATTTTGAATTTTTAGTTCAATAAAAACTCCAACAAACTATTAAAAAATAATATTTATTTATGAAAACAAGATTCAGAAAATAAAAGATAAAAAAACTGTAAAAACTTCTTTATACTGAAGAGATATGGCAAAAGCTCATTATAGTTGACTTGAATAAAATCATCTCTAGTGCTTATTAGTGGTTATGTGAGGTTCGTAGTTTTCATTGCATGAGTTTATAAGTGCAACATTTCAGTGGAATATCTAAGTAATCCATCTGATTGTATTTTCAAGTTATTTCATGCAGTGCAGAGACTGCAAAGAGTGCAGAACCAGCTGAAAAGTATGCGGCATGCGGCAGCAGATGCAAAGCCAGAAAGTAAGTGAAGGTCATCTAATGAAATGGGTGTCATGTTGGGGACTCTCAGATAAGAAAAAAAAAGTTTGGTTGTGTTTTGTTAGGAAGGCTAATGATTTATTAATGGGCATTAAGCAATGAGCTTTTGGTCAAGGAATGTTTGTCTAATCGAGAACACACTTTACCTGTAGTTTTCCAACTAGCTATCAGGACATTTATGAAGACATAAATTGCTTTCAAACTTTGTCCAAGGTCTTCCTACTGCCCTTTGCTAGGTTTTGAATCTAGAGGGTAGAGGAAATGGAGACCTTAGTGGAGGTTGCATAGTTATGGTCTATTACTGTAAGTCAGGATGAATGGTGTAGTTGGACAAGGAAATGGATGAAAGGCTTTGGGAGCATACTGGACCCCATTATTTTGCTCCAGCAAGTTCCCAGGTTGTTCACCAACCAACTACCAGTGATTTAGAGGGAGGATAAAGGCATAACACATGATGTGGGCCCATTAAAACTGAATATAATCCAACACTCAGTTGGATCATTGTGTTAATAATGAGACCAATATCCTCACTCCAGTCTGCTTCTGACTTCTGCACTGAGAAGATTTCTGTTCCATCATAGTTAAATGGCATGTCCTGGCATATTTCAAGTATAATGATCATTTAGAGGGGAGACCTAGAAAGATAGTGTGGAGCAGGAGAAACCAATGGAAATATAGCTGAAAACACATAGCTACTGTGACAGGGGATCAGTTGTGTCAGCTTCAAATATGAAAGGAAGCACTTAAATGGCGACTGCACTGTACTCTACTACCATCCTAAGGAAGGGCCTAAATTCACTACTAATGAAACTATATATTCGAGATACGCAGTAGGTGCTGATTGTACTTCCTTATGGTCCCTGCCTCGACTTCAACAAGAGTAAATTTAGAAGTACCGTTAATGCAATGGGTTTGAGGACGATGATTAACATTTAGATAGCACTTACTTTGGGCCAGGCTAAGCACATTATAATTATCTTATTTGATCCTCACCATAACCCTGGTAGATAAGTGGATATTATCCCCATTTTACAAATGAAAAAACTGAGGCAAAGGAAAGTTAAGTGATTTGTCTAAGGTCATACATCTAGTAGTTGTCTGAGGTCAAATTTGAACACCTGACTCCACTCCTGGTGCTTCATTCACTAAGCCATAGAGCTCTTGTTCAGAGGCAGTGTCTGAAAACTATATTTTGTTGCTAGTGTTCCTTATTCTCATCACTGTTAGCAATCTTTAGCAAGGTATTTACCTTTACACACAGGAAAAAAAAATCTCTTTAAAATTAACTTTTGGGGCAGATAGGTGGCTCAGTGGATAGAGAACCAGACCTAAAGATAAGAGGTCCTGGGTTCAAATTTTACCTCAAACACTTTCTGGTTGTGTCACCCTGGGCAAGTCACTTAACCCAAATTGCCTAGCTTTTACAGCTCTTCTGCCTTGAATTCTAAGTCAGAAGATAAGGGTTTTTTTAAAAAATAAAATTAATTTTGCTTAAAAAGAAGCCTTTTATTGGTATATGCTATCTAGATCTAATCAGGTTATTTTATCTCTAGGCTGGGAATATCAGGGAAATATGTCCAAAACAAATCCATTGTTAGGACCCTTTTTCTTACTGAATCTCAATAGATGTAATTTGTTCTCATATCCCTAACTATTGCTAAGAAAATATCAAAACCAGTAGTTATTACTGACTTTTTAGAAATAACAAAAATGGGACAAAGGACTCAAAGATTTGGGATAAGTGCAGAAAAATAGTTGATTAATTAGTTCAGTGCACATTCTACAGTATCTATCATTCATCATTTCATTTAAATATTTCTTGTTTTTGTGGTAAAACCATCTTAGCCACAACAGGGCTAAAATAAAGATTGCCAACTTCTGATTTATGGCAGAACATATTTACAGAGAGATTATAGAAATATGGTATGAAAACTTATGACATTAGTCTTTAAAATCCTCTTTCTGAAGACTTTTCTCCATTTTGGTTTGATTTATGTTCTTGCAGAAATATAAATATACTAACCAGAAGAAAGAAAGGAGTACTTAGTCTCTTAATCTTTAGCATAAAGGACATTACAGGTATTATTTTTTCCATTGGCTTCTGATGGTTTTAAAATATCGGTATAAGCATATAGCTGTGAATTGAGAAACTCATCACCAGTAAGTTTAGTTTAATTCTGAGATCACTTGATGATGCTTTCTTTTGTCCATATCAACCTAGAAAAGAAAGAAATAAAATGGCCCTCTCCACTTCTGCAGTGTTCATGGGAAGAATGGCTTGAAAGGGGAAGAGGGTGTGAAGAACCATGGTTTTAGACCTTAACTCAAACTGTAATTTGACTCTTGGTACCCTAAGTGTGAGATCTTGTCCATTGATCAAGAAGGAGACATACTCTTAGAGGAGCTGAATCATATTCACCTTGATATTCTCATTATAAATAAAACCAGAATGAAGAAGAAAGTTGTACCTAAAGGGAAAGATGTCTTAGAAAAACTTCTTGGAGAGGTACAAAGAAGAGTTGGTAAAGGAATTTTATTGTATACCCAAAGTCAACAAGAAACATTTCATGGGCTATTCTAGTCACCAAGTATTGCAGTGATGCTAATGATAAATATTGCAAAGAGACCACTATGAAAATAAGTATAGTTTATGCACCACAATTTGATAAGATCCTCCAAAGTAAATCAGCATAGATTCTCATTCTCAGCAACTTTAATGCAAAGGGAGGAAAAGATGAAGGTGGTGAGAAACATATGGAAAAGAAAGCATGGTTCAGGAAGAAGGAATGAGAAAGGCCAGACATTTGGAGATTACACCAAAGCCTCACACCTTAATATCATGAACACTTTAAGAAAAGAGTTAGTAGATGCAGGACATGATGAGCACAAAATAATACCATAAAGCATGAAATAGAATATATATTTATAGATAGGAAAAGATTTTTATTGCTCTGGTAGTTATCTCTGAATCAGCCCCTATTGAGTCAGATTGTCAACTTTGAACTAAGTTCAGGATTATTAAAAAGCAATAAAAGAGAATAATAGTGGGAAGATAGGGCAAAATTGAAACAACTCTCAAATATTTAAATAAGTAATTGAAAATTATAAATGAGAAACAGACAACAGAAACGACATTGACACTGGTTATATAATTTTATATAGAAGTTTACTTCTGTAAATGAATTACTACTAATAGCTATTTGCCACAATGGTGAGACCAAAAGAGCCTAGAAAATGCCTTAATCAGTGAATAGTTGACTTGCTTGCCAGATAGAGGTGACTGCCAAAAACACTGTTATTAGTTAACAAACATCTATTTTTAAAAAACCCTCACCTTCTATCTTAGAATTGATCCTAAGTATAAGCCCCAAAGAAGAAGGGCAGTAAGGACTAGGTATTTGGGGTTAAGTGACTTGTCCAGGGTCACTCAACTAGGGGGTGTCTGAGGCCAGATTTGAAACTAAGACCTTCTGTCTCTGGGCCTGGCTCACTATCCACTGATCCATCTAGCTGCCCTTCAATAAATATTTAGGATGTAAATGTATATTAAAATATAAAACTTGTTTGTAAAATCTAGCAGAGAAAGATGATGGATAATTATAAGTAGTGGTGCTGTCCAAAGTAGAAAGAAACAGTGAAAGGTAAAGCGTGGCAAGACACCCAGTTAGGCAAAGTCATCCCAAGGGTATGTGAGCAGGAAACCAAGCAGAAGAAAGATGAAAAGAGATTTGTAAAAATAATTAGAAAAAACTTTTCCCCCATCAAGAATGGAGGAACTTGGACACTAACCTCACAGTCCACGGTGATAGAGAAATGCCACTAAAGAGAGCAGAAACGGGAAAAGCCACCATATTTTAATCAAGAATATATAGAGGAGAGCCACATGAAAGTAATAGAAATGTAAAGGAATTGGAAGATGATGCATGTGTTAACTAAAGGAAGGAAAGATACCAACAGTGTGATCTTGAAAAAAGGCTAATGAGAGAATGGATTGCTACTGGCCCATCTATGTTTGCACTCCCATCTACCCAAAAAACTTTATGAGAATATTACACAAATCAAGGGCATCTTAGATGAGGGTATTAGTAGGGAATAAGCAGGTTTTTGTAAATGATGTTTGATGATGGGTCACAGTTGTTAGAAAATATAAGATGCTACTAAAGTTATTATATTTTGATACTGAAAAGCATGATTTGGTAGAGCAGATTGCTGCCCTGTAGGCAACAAAATATCTATAGGACAACAAAATCATTCAAGATTCCCAATATGATCTTAGAAATAACCTTGTTCAATAGCCCTCTGATCCTAAACATATAAAACAGAGATCTCTGTTCACTGAAGGTATTCACTGTGATGAAGTAAATCCAGCACCACGTAGATTCTAGGTTGGAAGAGGGATTCCATGTAGTTGGTGAGGTCCTCCAGGTGCTCCTGATTGCAGATGACATCAAGTCCCAGAATACTGCAAAGCTTCCTGGAAGAGATTGTAATCACTTAAGGCATTTCCATAGAGAAAAGATTGAGAGGACAAAGAATGCCTTTTGCCCCAATTATTAACATGAATTTGAATGTATAATTTTCATAACTTGTCCATCAAATTGTGTGTGTGGACACAGATTGTGCAGATCTGGGCAGTGAGTTGACCCCAGAGTTGTATGGGAAGAGAGAGCTGTGTTACTTTCAGGAAACAGAAAAGTTCTTTTAATGATCCCAAGCTTCCTATGAAAGCCAAGACTTTTAAAAAAAGATAACAATATTCTACCAGTGATGCTGTATGGCAGTGGTACTTCAGAAAATTAAAAATGGGAATTCCACAGAATGTAATGAAGAAGCACTTACAACATGTAACATATGAGAAACTCCAAGAGAAGAACAGCAGTACAAGATGTCATCAAGAAATTGTATAACAAGCAAAGATGGGCTGATGACATGGTGAAGGCGGGATGACAGGTGGATGGCCAGAGGGCCCAACAGATGCCCTTGCAATGTTAAGAGAAAGCAAGGAAAGCCTCCTGGCATATTGGGTGTGGTGAACTGGATGGGAGTCTTGGGCCTAGTTGGCTGTGATCTGCATTGTAGGAAAGGAGTTTTCAAATTGATGAGATCACAGATTTATTTGAGATGATCTTTTAAAGTGCCTTCATTTTGTCACACTCTTGTTTGCATTGATCCATGGAAACAGGTAGCCTAGGATAGAGGCTGCTCAGCCCACACTGATTGCCCTCTTTCAGTGGAACCCAGGGTAGACCCCTGAGGCTGACAGTTAGACTTGACAGTTTGTCATGGACTCCATCCTCTGTTACAAATTCGAGTACTTCCACACCATCTCATCTTGGACAGTTCTTACCAGTGCCTTTCTGGAAAACTTTGTAGAGGATCCAGTCAGCACCTTGTTGTTGTTACTATCTCAGAGGGTCCATTAAATCATTCAGCCTTTCTGACTGACTTTTGCTTGCCTAAAGCAGAAGTCCTGCCATATCCTCCTCCCCTCCCCCCACTGGCTCCCTATCACCCTTAGGATCAAATATTAATTCTTCTGTTTGGCTTAGCACAGTTCTTGGCCCATAGGAGGCACTTAGTAAATTCTTGTTGATTTGACTTGTCGTCTTGGCATTTCGAGCTCTCCACAACTTGGCTTCAATCTCTCTCCAATCTTCTTACATATTACTTCCTTCGATGTGGTCTGTGGTCACTGCCTGACCCCCATGCCTGGAATGTTCTCTTTCCCACTCTGCTTCTTGGAATTCTTGGATTCCTTCAAGATGCAAGTTAAATGTTACCTTCTGCAGTAGGTCTTTCTCAGACCATCTCCCCTCCCCACCCCCACCCCCCGCCAGGTACTAGAGCCCTTCCCTTTAAGGTTACTTTCTCTCCATATTGTCTCCTATGGTATTTATCTATCTACCTATGGTCTCTCTCATTGGACTGCAAGCTTCTTGAGAGCAGCAACTGTTTTTTGCTGAGTTCTTAGATCTATTGATAGTTCCATTATATACCAGTCTCCTGCCTCCAGAGGTAAGGGAGAAAATGCCATTCCCTCATGTGCCTCCCTTGGGAAGAGGAAGAATGCCATTTCATTAATACTAGCTCTCTAGCCTCCTTTGGGAAGAGGAAAAAAACCATTTCATCTTGCCACCAATCTTTTGGCTTTGGAGAAGGGAAAAAATTGTCCTGCCAAGTCTCCTTTTGGTCCACTTACCTTCAGAAAGGGAGAAATGCCATTCCATCCAGCACCAAACCTTGCTGGAAATGAGATCTTGGCCTGTGTTTTTCTTCCTAATATTTTCCTCAGTGAACTACTATGGTAAACAGCTCATGGAGGGTCCTTTAGTCAGTTTTCATGCTTCTCACTTCTTAGCACCCAATTAGTTATACCCAACTTTCTCTTCATCTCTCTATTTTTTTTACTAATTTATCTTTTATTCTTTGCCTTACTTAAGAGCTACCTTTTCCTGAATCCTTAACTTCCTTTTCCTCAAGTCTTTCTGATGAAAACCTATCTCAGTTGTCTTCTTTCTCCTCCAATTTCTCAAGCCTTCTCAAATTTTTTTCCCCAAATGCAATCTTCTTCATAATTTCAAAGCCTTCCAAATTGTCTTCCTAATCCCTTTTTTCTCCCACATGACCTTCTTCCATGTGTAGTGTATATCTGTTAACATTTTTTAAATTTAAACTCTTACCTTCCATCTTAGAATTGATCAATTCTAAGACAGAAGAGAGGCATGGGCTAGGCAATCAGGGTTAAGTGTTTGCCCAAGGTCACACAATGAGGAAGTATCTGGGGTCAGATTTGAACCCAGGTCCTCCCAACTACAAGCCTGACACTCTATACACTGTGTTTCCTAACTGCCCCGACTTTTAAAAGAAGGAAAACCAAGTAATGAAGTAGCCTAGATCAAAAAAGATTTGATAGGAATGCTACTTAGTTATTCTGTGACTTTCTGTTTTCAGTTCTCTCTCAGTACTTCTCCCATCCAAAAAAAAATAAATCTGAAAACCTTAATGGAAAACATGAGGTCTGCTGTTAATATCTTTACATGGCTAAGAAAACATAACTAAAAATAATTTCAAAGCATTGAGCCAATTTTATTGTGTAATTTACGTATGTAGATTACCTAAAACTGGAAAGTCAGTGTTTTGTAAGTGTAATGGAAAGATTTGAAATAAGCTTCCATCAACTATGCCCAAAGGGCTTTAAAACTCTGCATACCCTTTAACCCATAATAATACTACTACTATTAGATTTGTATCCCAAAGAGATCAAAGCCAAACGAAAAGGACTCATGTGTACAAAAGTATTTCTAAGATCTCTTTTTGTGGTGGCAAAGAATTGGAATTAGGGAAGAGCTGAACAAATTATCGGCTGTGATTATGGTGGAATACTCTTATGTTCTAAGAAATGATGATTAAGCTATGATAATCAGTACCAATACCTGACATGTACATAGAATTTTCAGATTTATAAAGCATTTGACCTATATTATCTCATTCAATCTCACTTTAAGTAGCAGTCTCTATGTGAGAGAGACTACAGCAGATAAAATATGCTGCTACATATTAAAAGCCTAGAATGTATCATGAATGTAGCTAGTTTCAGGTTTTAACTTGTTTTATGTTTTGCAATGTCATATTACTGGTTTGAAGTTGAGAAATTCCATCAGAGACTGTTACTACCATTTTTGAAATTGTGATGATTTAGTAGTTAATGCACAAGCCTAAACATTTCACTCCTCTGTTCAGGAAGCTCCAGTGGCTGCTAGTTCACCCTAGAAAAACACAAACTCTTCTCTTTAATATTTAAAGCCTTTACAATCTAGCTCCAACTTAACCTTTCCAGTCTCAAAAGACATTTCTGTCCTTGCACTCTCTTGTTCCCTATTTATGGCCTCTCTCCATGTTTGTGCCTTTGCCCAGGCTGTCCCCCATCCCTAGAATGCCTTCCATTTCCCTTTCACTCTTAGAAACCCCAACTTCTAGGCTCAGCCTATCTTCTCCTGCGTGGTACCTGTCCTGAATCTCCATCTGGTGCATGCTGCCCCTTCTTTCCCTCCCTCCTCCCTTCCTGCTCTGCCCTAGGAATTTTATTTTCTTCTATGAGTTCATGTTGTTTCCCACCAGTAAAATGTAAGTTCCTGGGGGCAGGAACTATTTTAGATTTCTATACTTGGTGAATGGACAATTGCATCATTTAGAATATAAACTAAGATTATATAATTTTTCTTTGGGGAGATGACTTTGTAACTCTTAAAAGAGTGCCTAAAACTTGAATAAACATAAAACAGGAATAGAAGTATCCTTTGACTAGAGGTCAGACTATTATCCCAAGTATTCTGTTTGTTTGTATCTACCCTGAAACTAGCAGAGAGGCAGTGTTCTCCTTTCTGTCTTAGAAAATCTTTTTAAACAGTGGAGCCAAAAGAACGAACCAGATAGTGTGTTATTTTAAGTTTGTAGCTTCCCAGAAAACTTTCTTGTTCATTTATAATTATCATCATCATCATAATCATTAAAAGCTCTTAAATAGCTAAATTTGCATTATACTTTGTTATACACTGTACTAAATGATTTAGACATAATCAGGGCCCTCGAGGGCTTCCTGTCTGAAATGGGGGATCTGGAGCACATCCTTGTGCCCTCTGTATTTTCAGCTGAATTTCCCACTAATTTAATTTAATATTTTTAAGGTTTAATGAAGAGACTTGAAGAGGAGATAAAGTTTAATTCGTATATGGTATCTGAAAAATTTCCTAAAGAACTGGATAATAAGAAAAAAGAAATGCATTTCTTACAAAAAGTAGTTTCAGAGCCAGCCATGGGACATTCTGATCTCCTTGAACTTGAAGCTAAGGTATGGCAGAACAAATTATTTACTCTTACTCCCTGCCTCAATGTATTCCCTCCACAATCATATCCCATCCCCATTTATTTTAGATGTTTATTTTATAAGTATCCCAATCTCATTGTTTTTATTTTATGAAGTATCTCAGTCTTGAAATTATGATCTGTAAATTTTAGTAAGAATGGCAACTTCCTTTATAAGTTAATTATGAAATGTGAAGCAGTTACTTAATTTGTGCTCTTGTGTTATGAAAACTGATTGTGAAAATGAAGAAGTAATTTATTCTTACATGAGAAAAGATACTTATGCATATATACTATCTCATAAATTTTGTATCTTAATATAATCATGTGTCATGCAAAAGTAATCTGTATATTATCACCTTACACTCAGATTTTTGTTTCAAATAGCAACATCAAAGCCAACTTCCCATTCAAAGCAAATGTATTTGATTAGTCTTTTATGCCAGATATTGTGTTATTAAAATTTTAATCTGTAATTCCTTATGAAATCCTTGATCACATTAGGATTTTTGGTTCTTAAGTAATAAGCATTAATCAGACACATTTTTTTAATGATCAATTTAAGCATATTGAGAGGCAATTTTAACTTTATGACTTGCTATTTCAGTATTTCATGACTAAGGGTACTTGATAAAAGAAAAAAAAACATAGAAAAACCCAGCAAATGTATGAGCCACTGAAAGTAATGTGTATTTCCATCCCATTCATCCTTTTAACTGGCCTAAATTTATGAGACATCTAAGACAGATTTGAAGGATTTTGAGTCATAGGTTAGTTCATGTATAATTTAGTGCCATTGTTACACAGTTAATTTATTGCTTATAAAAGTCTCTTATGTCTGGACTCAGGATTTAACCAGCTTTAGTTTTCAGATTTGGGCAATTTTAGGTTTTTTAAATACATGTGTATGCATGTGAGTATATTTCACTGAACTTCTAAAAAATCATCTATTCGATGAAGTATAAAAGTTATGGAAATGCACTGAATTGCAAATAATGTGATGGTATAGATCTAGTATAGAACAATCTAGTACAGTATGTAATTGATATTATGTTGGAATTAAAGAATTTTTTTACCAAATTCCTGGAAAACATGAAAGGAATTTTATAAATATAATATACTACTTTTTACATTCAAGAAGGTGTTTCTGCTATAAAGTCATTTGCTTTTTTGTATATGTAGATACTGCTAAGAACTACAGAGTCAAAAGGTGGTTTGGTCTGATCAAATTTGGTTTGCACTATCAAATGGATTCCCAGCCCAGAGAAGCATGGAAAATCCTTAATCTTTTTTTTTTTTTTTTAAACTTTGGACCTGTTTCAGATAAATGAAGTGAATACCCAGATCAATCAGCTCATTGAAAAGAAAATGATGAGAAATGAACCAATTGAAGGCAAACTTTCATTGTACAGGCAACAGGTAAGGGTTCTAGCTGTTCTGCCTAGTGCATTTGGAGTTGTAATTCTGTCACAGAGCTGCCTTTATGAATTTCTGGAATGTATTATCTACAAGTTTCAAGTGAGAAGGAAGTAAAGAACGAATGTTCTTTTTTAATACTAATCTACAGATAAGAATTTGTAGGAAAACTACAAAAGGTGTGTGTTCAAGTATGAAACCAAATATTTTTCCTGATAATGACTAGTTTCCTTTGAGTCTGCTTTCTGGAGAACTGTTTTTCTGCTTCTGTCAGGAAACATGGAATTTTATTATGTTTTTCATGAAGATAACTTTGGGTCTTCTATTTTCCAAAATGTAATGAATTAGAAAGCATCATAACTTTTCTAGTTATGGCTTTTTTAGATTTGCATGCATAAATAAATGAGGGCACAGTATCCAAAACTCTTGTCCCCCACTAAAGTCCTGCTCTGATGCCTCATTGTGGCATAAAGTCCATGCCAATGGGGCACAAAGCCTGGCAAGTCTTGAGTTGCTTCTTGGAGCCCCCTATACCCATTCACCTCCCCATCTGATTGGGAAAGGCTTTTCCCTGGTCTGGTTAAAGAATGAATATTTTATCCATTGTAACTCAAGACTGGATTCTAAAATGTACATGAATTGTGATTTGGGTCAGTGGAGAAAAAACAAAATCATAGATCCTTGATATATTAAATTATGTAGAAATTTAGGTTTTAATCAAGAGCCTTTGGCAAGTACGCTCCATCATAGCTAACTCTCAGAGAGAACATAGGGGCCTACTATGGGTGGAGAACATTTTATAGCCTTGGATTTTTTGTTTCGTTTGCCATGTCTAAACTACCAAATAAATTCCTGTAGGGACCTTCTAACATTTTCTGAAAAACTTGTACAAGGATTCCTGCTGCTATTGAATATTTTCAGAGAACTATGTGCACCATTCCATATATAGACAGTTTGCCAGATATTTTGACCTAGGATGCATGGATCATTTGGGGAAGCTTCATAGTACTTTCTAGCCAGTACAAAGTTTGCAGTCATGGCCCTAAGCAGAAATCAACCTAGTAGAAGCTTTGTCTAAATATCATCAATCAGTGGAATGTCTGGATTTGAAACCTATATTTGGACTGTTAGAATTTAACCAAATAGCTATTTGGCACCATATTTCAATCTACTTGCCTTCTTAAGTATCTACTGTTTAAGTTAAGGTTTAATTTCTTTGTGTACTCTGATTTAAGGAGCTAATAACATATAAGGGAATCAGTGGTGACTGAAATATTGCTCACTTACCACAGATTATCCACAAAATGCCTTGCTTTCATGTGAATAATTGAATTGATTTCATTATCTGACTAATTTTATGAATGAGTAACAAGGTACAGTTTTGTTGGACTGATGACATTCATTGTACACTGACCACACATATACAGGCATCCATCATTTCTCGTAAAAAAGAAGCCAAAGCTGAAGAGCTCCAGGAAGCCAAGGAGAAGCTGTCCAATCTTGAGCGAGAAGTGTCATTGAAGGCGACACAGACCCGAGAATTTGATGGCACCGAAGTTCTGAAAGGAGAGGAGGTAAATACAGAGGCCTGGACTGTTGCTAGCCAGAGCTAGTAATACACTTGACTAAAAAGTTATTCCTACTTTACAAAAATAATGAAACTGAATAAAAGAGTAAAATGTAGTTTATAAACCTTTAAAATGAAAATGAAAACTGTTTTCATGTTCTTTCAGGGATTTCCTTGATAGAATGGGACGTTTAGAAATTTTAAATTTAATTATTTTTAAATGGTATAGTCTTGTGTTTTTATTTCAAAACCAAATTATCCTTATTTTTGGTTTTGCTAGTAACTTGACAAATCAAAAATGTCCCAAATAAAGCAAAGTGAATGGGCATTAATCAATAAAAATATAAACGTGTAATTGTAGATTAGTCTCTAGGGTTGGCCGAGAAAGAGAAAGAGAGACAGAGAGAAAAAGACAGAGAGAGAGTGTGAGAGCGTATCAAAACACCAAATTGATGTCAAGAATCAAAAGCCCCCAAATCTAGTCATGGCTGTACAGTCACTTATTAACTGTGTGACCTTGGAGAGAAGAAACATGATCTCACTTTGTACCTTAGTTTCTTCATCTGTAAAATGAAAATATTGAATTAGAATGATTGCTAAGTTTTATGGCCATAAATTGGTCAGAAAAAGAAATTTTACCAAGAGGTTTCTATCCCAACAATATTTGGCCATTAGAACCTGAAATATTACAACAATCATCTAACTATTAAAAATAAAATATCTTATATTTTGATAGTACTTGTAAGTTTTGTAATTGCTTTCACATTTTCCCCATATAATTGTCCAGTTTTGTTGAATAAATTACATTTTCTATATTTGTGGGAACTAAAGCAGAGAAAATGTAACTGTTTTGCCCAAGTGAAAAAAGTGATTTAGTAACAATGATGCAAGTAAAACCCATCTCCCATCCGTCCCCTTATTGTTTTTTCCATGATACTAGAATTCTAGTAATAGAGATTCCATAAATACAGATGGTGGCCTAGTTGGATTATCAAAAAAAGTCCTCAGTGTTTATATGCTACCTTAATTAGCTCCGTGGTTTTCATCAGTCAATCGATTATTACATGCCTACTGCATGCCTACAGGCATTCTTCTATTCTGGACAGTTAGGCTACAAAGAGAAAAATAAAAGTCTATCACAAGGATCGTATATTCTCCTGGTTGGAGAAACATGTAGATATCTAAGTGAATACAAATATAAATACTGAGTCATTTCTAGGTTCTGGGGATTAGGAAAAGCTCATACAAGAGGAAATGCTTGAGCTGGGCTTTGAAGAAAGCTTGAGATATATTCCTGGGATGGGATCAGCCTGTGCAAAGGCGTAGAGATAAGAAATGGAACATTGGATATGAGAAAAAGCAAGAAAGCCAATTTGCCTATCAATAAATCAAGCACTTACCATGTATTGGGTATCCTACAAAGTCCAAAGTGAGACAGTTCTTGCCTTCTAGGAGCTTACAGTATGACAAGGAAGGCAACAGGTACATCTACAGCCCCCAAAGTCTTAAGAGCACTAACACTGCACTAAGACTTTGGGGACACCCTATATAATTATATGTAGAATATCCATTTACAAAATGAATGCAAGGTAGTTGGTGGGGGGTACTGATAGCTGGGAAGCTCAGGAAAGGCTTCAGGTAAAAGGTAGCACTTGAGTGGAGTTTTGTGGGAAACCAGAGATTCGAGCAGACTGAGGGGAAGAGAAGAATCTAAAACAACATAAAGGGCAGTCAGGGCAAAGACGCAAGAAGGAGAGATGAAACCTTACATTGTGAACAGTGGCAAAGAGGCTGGTATTGCTGACCATCAAGTGGGGAATGTGTAGGAAGACTGGAAAGGAATGGAGAAATTATGTTGTGAAGAACTTTAAATGCCAGACAAAAGAGTTGATATTTGATCCAAAAGGTGACAGAGAACTACTGAAGTTTTTCTTCTTTTTTTCTGTTTTTTTAATCATGAACTTGAGAATTATCAATCATGACTATTCATTTATACAAAGGACAGAAAAAGAAGATTGCATATGAAGCCATCCATTTGGGGAATTTAAAAAAAACCATAAATGATAAGGTGGTATACTCACACTGGCCTTGTCGTCTGTGTTTTCTTCTAAACTTCCTTCTGCTCCTTTCCATCTGTTTTTTTTTTTAAAAACCCTTACTCATTACTAAGTATCAATTCTAAGGCAGAAGAGTGGCAAGTGCCAGGCAGTTGGCTCCGGGTCATACCGCTAGGAAGTACCTGATGTTACATTTGAATTAAGAACTTCCCAGTTCTAGACCTGGCCCTCTATCCATAGCTGCCCCGCTCTTCTGTATGTTTCTTAGATTTTTCCTCTTCCCACTACTTTCAAAAAGTCACCTCCTCTCCCCCAAAAAAAGTTTTATCTTGCAACAATTGTTTAAACAAAGAAAACAAATTTGTGTTGTGTTGGCCTTGTCCAAAAATGTAGAACTTATTCTGTCTCTACAGTCAGTAACCTCTCCTCCAAAAGGTAGGACATATACTTCTTCATCAGTTCTGGAATCATTGAATTGATTGATGATCAGCTGCTGCCTTTTAGCGTTGTTTTCATTTATTATATTTACTGGTTATATTAGTATTCTCCTTGTTTCATTCGGTATTAACTTGTACAAGTCTTCTAATGTATCTTATAATTCCTTATATTCATTGTTTCTTATGCTGTAATAACAACATTCAATTAAATTTAGATAACCCAATTTCTTCAGCCATTTGCCAGTTGATGGGCACTCACATTCACCCCACTTTGTGACAACAACAAATACTGCTATGATATTTTAGTATATATGGGACTTTTCTTTATGTCTTTGACTTCCTTAAAGTATGTTCTCATTATAGGGATTGATGGGTCAAAGAGTAACTTATCTCAAATCATTCTAAATGATTTTTCAGACCATTGGACCAGTTTATAACTGTCAGTAGTTTATCAAATGTGCCTCTCTTATTAATAGCTAACATTTTTTTTTAGCACTTAGTATGTGCTAGGCATCGTGCTAAGCATCTTACAAATATTATCTCATTTGATCCTCATAACAATCCTGGGAAGGAAAGGCTGCTATTCTTTCTATTTTACAAATGAGGAAACTGAACAGCCAGAGGTGGTTATGTGGCTTGTCTGTGACTAGATTTAAACTCAGCTCTTTGTGACTGCAAGTCCAGTGCCCTCTCGATTTTGTGCCTTCTAGCTGTCTCATTAATTTAAAAATGTTAATTAATTCAAAGAGGCATATAATTCAACAGATGTTTATTGATTACTTTGAATAAAATACTATCTTGGATAGAGGAAGATTTAGAGAGAGTTTGAGATTAAAGGAAGGAAAGATAAAGGAAATGTTTTATGATGCCCTTTTTCTTCTTGGAGAATTAGAATGTGAGCCCATTTACTGAGACTGAGAATTGACAATAGAAATAATTTGTAATAGTCATGATAGGGAGTCATCAAGAAATAAATTGGCAAACCCATAATGAACCCAACCCCCCTCCTGAGGTTAGATAACATTAATTTATAATGAACCAGATCAGCCTGGTATTGTTATTTTGTTTTATTTTATTTTTTGGCCATGAATAGCAGCCTGTAAGTGGGAGTTGAGAATGCAGGCAGTAGGGATTCCCTAGGTCTGGGAATTGTCAAAGCCACAAGGGAAGCTATTTTGGCAAGGTATTCTAGAGCAGTAGAAACACATTAAGGTAACTGATCTTGGGTACAGCAGGCTGGTAAGACATTGTACGGAGGCAGGGATTATGGAAGTATGTCAGTGGGTGTGTAGAAGTGGAGACAGGTTATTGGATTTAAAGAGATGAAGAAACATGAGGCAAGAATGTTAAAAGAATTATTAAAGTGAATGTCAAAATTGATGAGGTAATGGCACATGGAATGAAAAGGAAAACTGAACCAAAAATTGAATCATCAGAGACATCAAAATCTCAATTTTTAATACAATGTCTTTTTTGGAGTACCACTAATTGTGGTCCTTCAGCTTGCCTTTTGATGGCTCTAAGGCGGTGGTGGCAGACCTATGACACACGTGTCAGTGCTGACACGCAGAGCCATTTTTGATGGCACACGACCGCATGCTGAGGATGAAACATTTGCTGTAGTGTAGTGTAGACACTCTGTGCACTGTAGATGACAATTCTACTTATATTAATTTACCTCTTTTAGTTTATCAATATATTAATATATTACAATTACACATTTTTGTTATTTAAACTATAAATATTGCAAAATTATGGGTTTTTCTCACAGTGACACACTGAGTTATGCTCAGTTTTTTGGTGAAGTTTGACACACCAAGCTCAAAAGGTTGCCTACCACTGATCTAGGGAGTAGTATCTAATGGGCTTAAAACTACACTTCCTTGGAATATTTCCTTTCAGCCTTTAGTATCAGTGCCCATATTTCCTGTTGTTAAGAGAATATTTTTAATGATGTTCAGAAGGCTTTATAGTCTGTGTTCTATGACAGTCCTTGGTTCAGGGGAGAAAATGATTAATTACCCAGTAGTTTTATTTTATAGGAGAGCTTGTCATCTACTGACAGTTTGCTCTTTTCTCTCTCACACACAAATAATATGCAGCAGTGGATTATAATTCATAGACACTGTGCATGTATGAAGAAATGTTTGACAGTGCTTATAGTTCAGTAAAATTAGATTATCAGGTGGTAGTTTCAGACTTTTCTTTGTACTAGAAAGAGAGCTTGTACCAAGATATTCTCTGTTATTTTTGAGAATGCCTAGTAAACAGGAGAAGTCCTGAAGACTGGAAAAGGGCAAATGTGATACTCATTTCTTTCAAAATGTTAAGGAAAAGGGGGCAGCTGGGTAGCTCAGTGGATTGAGAGCCAGACCTAGAGATGGGAGGTCTTAGGTTCAATTCTGGTCTCAGACACTTCCCAGCTGTAGTGACCCTGAGCAAGTCACTTGACCCCCATTGCCTACCCTTACCACTCTTCTGCCTTGGAGCCAATACAGTGTATTGGCTCCAAGACAGAAGGTAAGGATTTTAAAAAAATATATTAAGGAAAAAAAAGATGCCTCTGATTATTATGATAGGTGTGGAGTTGATTTTGATAGAATACCAGACAGTTACTAGAACAAGCCATCCAATAATCATTTGACAGTTAACTAAGAGAACAGAAAGTACTCAGGAGCAATCAGTGTGATTTTTGTGAAGAGCAAATTATGATATGCCAATTTTACTTCCTACTTTGATAAGGTGATAGGTCATGAGGAAAATATGTGGGAAGCAAAATATTATGTAATATATGAGGATTTCAGTAAAGTTTCTCATCTTCTAATAGTTTTAGCTACAACTGAGGAAATATGTTCTATTCCACTCTTCTTAGAATTCTTACAGTTGACTAAAGAGTCACGCTTTAGTAAGTGGCTTAGTGAGTGTCAACATGTGATTGATGTTCTACAGGGATCAGTTCTAACACCTAAATTGTTACCACAGAAGACCCTGCCTTCTAAGAGGGTCTAACTGTCAGGGCACCATAAAACAACCCACATGTGTGGATGACATGAATAGTGTTTCACACATAAGATATGGAGGTGAAAGAGAGAGGCTTAGTCTTAGAAGACTAAGAAAAGGACATTTCAAACTTGGAAAAAAAAGAGAATAATTAGTAAACTTAGCCCAGACTTAAGGGAGACTTGATAGCTGTCTTCTAGTATTTTAGGGAGTGTCAGAGGAAGATTAGGCCTATTCTACTTGACCTCAGAGGATATCACCAGGAACAGTGGGTGAAAATTTGCAGAGAGGCAAGTTTAAGCTTGATGTCAGAGGGAAAATACCGACTATTAGAGCTATTTAAAGTGCAATTGACCACTCCTCCTCCTTGGAAGTATTGAAACAAAGGAAGGTAGACAGCTGGGACTCTCATTGAAGGACAGGTTGGGCTCTGGCCTCAGAAGTCCCTCTATATCTGATATTCTGAGTTTCTGTGATACTGGGAATATAATTTATAAGAAATAAAGAAAATGGATACTTGGACCACATGTTTGTGGAGGTTAGAAAAGAGGATGGAAAAAGACTATATAGTAAGTAGAAAACGTAGCTGTTAACGCTAGGAGATATATCACCTTGACCCCTCCTCTTGCTAAGACATTTACCATATCTTTCTTATTTTGGAGTTTCAAAACCCCAAACTAAAGAGGCTGTATAAATCCTCCTAAGTACTTTACCTACAATTAATGTACATTGCTACTAAACTAATGGTAGTCCTTTGCTTATGGACTGCTATATTAAATAGCCAGAATTCTCATGGACCCAATTAACTTAAAGAGACCTTTTTCTTTTCTGTTATTTTTTTCAATAAAAATTATAACTGTTACTCAAATACTCAAGTGGATCTCAATTTCAAATGTGGGAGTTCTCTCCAATGTAACATAAATCACAGTTTGGCCATACCTACCTATCATACCTACCTATCTTTCCTTGCTTCTTTATGACATTATATGGGTAAAGGCTATCATCCCTCATTATTATAATTGACCAAACCATCTTCTTTACATAATTTCTTGATTATATGTTTTATTCCTGTTCTTCAAAGTGCCTTTTTTTTTTAATTTTTTTTTTAAACCCTTACCTTCCATCTTGGAGTCAATACTGTGTATTGGCTCCAAGGCAGAAGAGTGGTAAGGGTAGGCAATGGGGGTCAAGTGACTTGCCCAGGGTCACACAGCTGAGAAGTGTCTGAGGTCAGATTTGAACCCAGGACCTCCCGTCTCTAGGCCTGGCTCTCAAACCACCGAGCTACTCAGCTGCCCCCCAAAGTGCCTTTTTGATTATATATTTCAGCCTGCTTAACATCTATCATGAATTCGCCATTCCCCTCTGTGTGATTCTCACTTTTCATAGGAAGTTGAGTCATTAAAGAAACATTGCAATTTCCCAATCCAGACTTACTCTCCTATTCAGTTTTGGACCCAACTCATTGCTCATCTGTGCTGTCTATACCAGATGTACATATTTCTGGATAAGCTCCATAGAGTATCCATCTAAATGCTATTGAAATCTGGGCAGTAGATCTTCTTCATCTGCTTGGTCTTTCCTCTATGGTTGGAGAAACCAAACTCCTTGGAGTAATTACAGATCTCTTCCAGGAGCCTCTGCAGTCTTCTGAGATTTGATGCAGTTAGCACAATGTCATCTGCAAACAGGGGCATCTAGAAGATCTCTATCCATAGAGGCTCTGCAGAATCTCCTCCATCCCAGCTTTTAGCACAGTGCCTGGCAAATAGCAAGCATTTTATTAAGTGTTTGTTGGCTAACCATTATGGTAATGAATAACTTTGACAAATGTATATCTCTCTATCAATATCAAATATCAAAAGATTATTTCTATGGTTATATCTTCCAAAGAATCTTGAATGATTTTAATGTATGGATATGAGGCAACTTATAAAAGAGTCTATCAACCTCATGAATGCTCTTGATTCACACATATAGATGATTCTCATTAAGTTTTTATATAGACGAGAAAGTAGGCACACATGAGAAGGTAGGAGATCAGTAAATGTAGATGTTCTACCTGTTGTATTTTTCAGTATTAATAAGGTCTCAGATTTTTTTGCCCACACTTTTGGTATCTTTCTCCTCTCCATTTTCTTTTATGCCTTCAAAACTGGCTCACTTTCAGCATAGTTCTCTCAGTTCAATCTGACTACTTTCCTTCTCTTTGTTCTCTTTTGTGACATTTCTCTTTCTATTAAGCATATCTGAAACTGTCATGTTAGGGCTCATGTATTATCCTGTTGTCTTTGATGGAAAAAATTTAAGTACTTTTTCTAAATCTCTTCTGCTTTTTTCTTGATTTTAGTCCATCTTTTTTTAATCCCTTAATGCATTTGTAATGACTTTGCTTAGTTGGACATCTTGCCAGGCTTTCTTCAAACCTGTTTTGCCCTCTATTACTTCTTCATGTTTAATGAGACCACTCATAATCATCCATCATCCTTCTTCATAAGATTTTACAAATTAGCTTATATTCTAACCCAGTGTTGTCATCTCTCTCTGTTTGGCAAGTAAGTCCAATATTTGCTGACTAAGTCACTTTGTGGGCTCTTTTGGTCTCATGGAAAAGATTAATTTACATTGGTTAAACTGCTGGTAAAATTACTTTACTTGTTGTTGATATTGTTTCTATCATTCATAACTCATTTCTGATTTTTAGCTATGGGTTTAAATAGTTTAGAAATAAGTTGTTTCAGTTGAATACTGTATCTTTTTTATTTAAAAAAATATTAATTCTGATCTTAGCTTTGTTGAGTAGGTAGTCTAACTGTACTTTAGCAGCTGACTTAAAGATAATTCCTACATCAATATCAAGTATCATTAGTACCATAATATATGATGACCAAGTATGCCGTGAAATAATATTTCTTGTTGCATTTGAGCATACAATAAAACTCTACCAACTTTTTCTTTGCTCTATGAGCCCTCCTTCTATTCAGCTACAACTACCTTTTCATTTCATTTCATGTAGAACATGTATGTCAAGTTCAATATTATTTATCTTCTCCAGCAATTTATGCTGGTTGTTGGTCATTGAGCAATCAGTCAGTCTGTAAACATTTATTGACTATGTGCCAGGGTGGGAGGGAGGAGTACTTGACAGTGGTACCAGTGGGGTAAAATGGGAAAATCCAAAGAATTTTAGTCAGGTAAGAAATGAAGAGATGGCTGGTCTGATATTCTCTTTAAATGGAGATTTGAGGAAGAGCTTTTTCACTCCCTTCAGTCAAATGGATTCCAGGGGCAGAGAGTACCAAAGAAGTATGAGATCCATGGCTGATGTAGTCTGGTAGGATGATGAGCTTTCAGGGCATGATAGAAAAATTTAGAGAAGAGGACAAGAAGCTTACCTTTGGAGTACCAGTAATCAAATTGAAGTTTATTGATGGTCTAAAAACTGTGTGCTTCTTAGAGAAGCACTTTCTGCCCTGGTTTGTATTTGTTGGTTTTTTTAATGCTTACCTTCTATCTTAGAATTAATATTAAGTATTTTCTCCAAGTATAAGGCAGAAGAGTGCAAATAGGGTTAAGTTACTTGCCTGGGGTCATATAGCTAGAAAGTATCTGAAGCCAGATTTGAATCTAGAACCTCCCATCTCCAGGCCTGGCTCTCTATACACCAAGCCACCTTGCTGCCCCTTTTTTGGCTTGTTTTTGCCCCTCTGCCACCATCATCACAAAAGCACAAGAATAATTTTTTACTTTGCTTTGTCTTATTGGGTTTCCATAACCAAAAAAAAATTCATCATCAGATCAGCCTAATGCCTCTTCATAGTTGATTCACAAAACAGATAAAGATGATAACCATAATGAGTATCCTATTTTTAAAATATTATATAACATCAGAATTAAATTTAAAGAAATTTGCTACTTTTTTCACTGATGTTCATTATTGCCTAAGCTAGTCCTATGTGTACTTGTCAGAGAGACTTCTTTTCATGTTACCCTCAACTTCTTAGAGTACATTCCTTCTAAGGAGAAGTTTGTATCTGTGGTATTACAGGGCAGTCAGTTTCAAAAATCCTTGGAAACAGCTTTTCTCATCTGTCAGCAGTTTCCTTTCCCCTTTTGGTCTTTTCTCTCTGACTGCTTCACTCCAAAGTGAATAACGGACATCCCATATATATAGTGCTTTAAAGTTTCTAAAACACCTTCCCCATTAAAACCCCCAGAGGGGCAATATTATCCCCTTTGAATGACTGAAGAAACCAAAATGTAAAGTGATTTGCTAAAGGCCTTGCAGCTTCTCTGACTCCCAGTACTTTGCCCACCATATCTGGTCATTTCTTAACAAGCATTTGGAATGCTTGTTCTGTCTTTAGTCCACAAAAGAAACCATAGAAGAAAAAAAGAAAGAAAATATCTGAAAATATTGATGTTAACATAAATATCCTTGATGGGAAAGAATTTCCCCTTCTTAAACTCACATTTTCAAACTTTACTTTAAATTTTTTTTGCTATTGGAAGTTGTCTCTTTTGCCTGAATTTGAATTGAACAATGTCTTAAGAGGCATAACATATACACTTGCTTTTTATAATGGATTTAGAATTATTTTAGAAATTTCAGCTATAGTAGGATATAACTTTTAAAAATAAATTTAAGCAGGGGGCAGCTGGGTAGCTCAGTGGATTGAGAGTCAGGCCTAGAGACGGGAGGTCCTAGGTTCAAATCTGGCCTCAGACACTTCCCAGCTGTGTGACCCTAGGCAAGTCACTTGACCCCCATTGCCCACCCTTACCACTCTTCCACCTAGGAGCCAATACACAGAAGTTAAGGGTTTAAAAAAATAAAAAATAAAAATAAATAAATTTAAGCAGAGCAGAGCAGGATTTTTAAGTAAGTGAGTTAAATATCTTCTTTACAGTTACATTCAGTTTTTATGACAGATACAGGTAAAGTGACTTGCAGCTGATTTTATAACAATACTGAACAAGAATTGATTAATAGATTAGTGTCATCTCTAAGAAAGGTCTCTAGAAAAGTATCACCAGATGTTCCTCCTTTGGTCCTGTCACTACTTAATATTTTTAACAATGATTTCAGTAAAAACAAAGGTTTAATAAATGGGAGATGAATTCTAAATAAATGAAGTCATGCTTACCAAGTTTTCAGTAAAATAAAACTAAATACAGTAGAATAAATTCAATTAGACTAAAAAATAGTTGACATTCATATCACATTTTATTGCTTACAGAGCACTTTATGCACATCTCATTTGATTCTCATAATAGCTTTACACCATTGGTACTATCAGTGGTATTGTTCCCATCTTACAGATAAATTAATGGAAGCGAAGCAAAATCAAGTGATTTGTCCATAATCCCCTCAGTTGAGTCAGTGTCAGATGTGGTGATGAAACCCAGTACTCTCTCCATTCCAAGTCTAGTACTGTTTTCAGTACACCATACTTACCTCTGTCTATAAATAATCAATTGAACAAGTATTGTACAAGGGAGATCTAGCATGGCAATTCATGTGGGTTTTATTTACCACAAACTTATTGTAAGCCAATGTAAGAAATTAAATAAATATGAGAATTCTATAGCAATATTTTAGTTGCTGATTTAAAGATATTATAACTTAAATAAAAAATGGCTTTTAGTAGTTTTATTTACAAAGAGGTAGAGTGAAAATGGAAAAAGGTAGCTAAAAAGACAGGTTTTAACAAACCTACTAGCCCTTCTCCAGTGAGGTGAGGCTCAGCCCTGCAGGGGCTTCTCCATGTCAGGTGGTATTTTCAGCTAGAGTTCCATCAACGCAGCCTCCTCCAAAGCCACAGCAGGCATCTCTGGAACCAATCTCTTTAGAAGCCAGGAAAGGAAAGCAGCTACTCACCCACCCAAGATGAACTCCAAAGGAGAAGACCGAAGACCAAGTCCCAAGGCGAAGTCCTCCCACTCTGAAGCCCAAAGGGGAAGATCCAGGAGCAGTCCTCCAAGAAGCAGTCCAAGAGCCAAGATTGAAGGTTGGTTGAAGGTGAAGTCCCTTGGACAGGAAGTTCAGGACTTCTTATAGTCCTTTTTCCACATCACTTCCTATCCCTTCCTCCACTTTACAGGAACCAATTGCAGTCTTTCAGTTTGTCTAGCACTGCCCAGGAGCAGGGAAGTTGCCTCTGGAGTTGTCACCTACTTTAGTAAGTGACTTGCACTCTCTTACTTAGTGTCAAGTAGGGATGTTTAAGATTTTGATTGATTAATTTAAAAGTTGCTGATTGATAGACAAAGAAAGTTTGATTCACTCTTCACACCAACAACAGTATGATGTAGCTTCTCTAAAAGCTAATATATTTGTAGGCTGTGTTAGTTAGAAATGCAGTGTCCATATTATGGTCAAACTGTATCTGTAGTAGTATATTCAGTTCATGTACCATGGATTGTTGACAAATAATGCTTTCCAGAGGAGAGTATCAAAATGATGAGGATTCTGGAAACTCCTTTGAGATAAAGTAAAATGGGTAAAAGAATTAGGGTTTGTTATGGAGACTAAGAGGATACAAGGGCTATCATGTGAAAGAAGTAATAAATCTGAGATTTGTTCTTTGTTGCCCAGAGGCCAGAATTAGGACTAATTCAATATTAAGTTCCTATTAGGTACAAAAATGAGAACTATCCCAGCCAATCCTCCCAGCCATCATCTATATCTCTTCTTTGTTTTGTGGCTAAACCTCTTAAGAAATTCCTCCACTTTTTTTTCCCCTTACTCTCTCTTCATTCTCTAAAATGTGGCTTCTGATCACATGATTCAGTGAAAACTATGCTCCCCAGATTCATCCCTGAGCCCTTGATTGTCCAATCCAGGGGTCTTTTCTCAATCCTCATTCCTCTTGACTTCTCCCCAGTCTTTGGTATTGCCTTATCATCCTCTTCTGCTGGATACTTCTCTCTATGTTTTCATGACACTACTCTCTCTTGGTTCTCCTTCTGCCTATCTTACCATTCCTCAGCTTCCTTTGCTGGCTTTTGATACCTATTAACCATGTGTGCTTCTCAAGGTCTATTCTGGGCCCTCTTCTATTCTCTTCTATTATTTTATTTGGTGATCTTATCATTTCCATTGTATTCAACTGTTGTCTCTTTGTAAATGATTCTTAGATTTATTTGTTCAGCCCTAACCTTCCTCCCAACTTCCATCTCACGTCCCCAGCTGCCTGTTAGACATCTCAAACATGTTATCTTATAAGCAGTTTAAACTTGACCTATTCAAAACTGAACCCATTATCTTTTTCTCAGAAATCTTCTCATCCTAACTTCCCTATTTATGTCAAGGGCACCACCAGTCTCCTAGTAACCCAAAATCACAGCTTCTCACTCTCTCTCATCCCTCATCATCTCATATCTATTGAGTTGTCAAGCCCTGTTGTTTCTCCCTTTTTAACGTCTCTTGTATACACTCTTTCATCTCCATTGACACTGCTACCACCCTGATACAGGCCCCCATCGCTTCACACATGAACTGTTGTTCAGGCTATTGCCTGCTGGTGGGTTCACCTGCCTCAGGTCTCTTCCCACATCCACCATTCAGCTGTCAGATTGATCTTCTTGAAGTACAAGTCTGATTCACACGCCTTCCATTCAACAAGTTCCAGTGGTAATCTATTATCTCTAGGGTCAAATAGAAAACCCCCTGTTTAGGTTCTACAGCCCTCCATAACTAGGCTCCTTCCTAATTTTTTTAGTCTTAAACCTTACTCCCTACCACATACTCTGAGATCCATTGATGCTGAGTGTTTTCTCTGGCTGCCACCTTTGCCTAGAATGTTCTTCCTCCTCTCCACCTTCTGACTTCTCTGACTTTCTTTAAGTTTTAGCTAAAGTCTTCTACAGGAAGCTGTCCCCAGTCTTCCTTAATCTTGGTGCCTTTCCTCTGAGATTGTCTCAAACTTATTCTATATGTGTGTGTGTGTATATATATATATACACATATCCTTTTTCTCCATAATTGTTTGCATGTTGTCTTCTCTCCTTAAACTGTGCCGTCTTTGAGAGCAGGAGCTGTCTTTTGCCTTTTCTTTTGGTATCCCCAGCTTTTAACACAAAGCCTGGTATGTAGTAGGCACTGATAAATGCCAGTTGCCTAAATGCATGAGTCAAGGAGTTTATATTCTGTTGGGGTCTATGGCATAAGCTTGGGCATAATATAAGGAAGGAAGTGAAAGGGGGCAGCACATGAAATGTTGGAGGAATACTTGAGGAGGGAAAAAACAACAGTAGAGGACAAGGGAGGCTACGTGCACAGTGGAGGTGGGGCTACAACTGACCCTTCAAGATATATAGGAAATTTGAAAGGCAGAGATCCTAGGATTTTGGAGCTGTAAGAAAATGCCCAGGACTCCCTCTGAGAGTGCCTGTCAGAGCTGGAATTTGAACTCAGCTCCCCCAGCTACAAATCCAAATGATCTTTTTCACTACAACCTATGGATGAAAACAAGAGCAAACCTGCATGTTTGAGAAACATGGCCTGTCCAAATACATGTATGTGTCTAGGTGGAACAGCTAGAAACTTAGTTTGAATAAAATGTAGAACATGGGGAAAGAAGAATGGAATAGATTGGAAGGAGATTGTGAAGGGCCTTGAATGCCTAGTCAGGAAGGTTGGATTTTGTCCTGGAGGCATCTCGGAGCTACTGGGGAGGCCTTTAAGCTGGGGGAGTGACATGATTAAACCTATGCCTGAGGAAGAATTCCTGGCAGCATTGTGGAGGATGGATTAGAGAGGAGAGAGATTGGAGGGATGCTAAAAGTTACAGCAGGGCAAGAGTTTAGCCTTATAAATAACTAGAATTACTCATTCATGGAATGCCTCATTGAGTAATGAGCTCCTTTTTTTTATTGGAAGTGTTTAAATAAACACTAATGCCCCACCTGCCCAGCATATTATAGAAACTATTCCTCCAATAAGTTAGAGTTTGGATTCTAAGGCCTTTTGCTAGGATTTAGAAATAAAACCTCTAAGTTTTAGTCTTTTGAGCTGTTGCTTTATCTACTAGATCAGGGGTTCCCAAACTTTTTTGGCCTACCGCCCCCTTTCCAGAAAAAATATTACTTAGCCCCCTGGAAATTAATTTTTTTTAAATTTTAATAGCAATGAATAGGAAAGATAAATGCACTTATGGCCATCACTGCTCCCCCTGGATCACTGCAGCGCCCACTTTGGGAATCACTGTACTAGATGGAGTCATCTTTCTCCCTGGGTTTCTCCCACATCTCTGCATTTAATGATTTCTTATTCAAACCTTCATTTCTAATGATGCTGCCCTTGGAACCTGCCCTGCCCAGATCTGATCATCAAATGACTATCTTGAGGGTTCTTTGTGGACAGAGTCTGGAGACCTTAGCTCCGCTTTTGTCTCTACTGCCAAAAAGCTGTGACCTTAAATTAGTTCAGTTCACTGTGCTCTAATGTCCTCTTGTGTAAAATGAGGAGGTGAGATTCAATGTTTTCCCTGCTTCCTTCTATCTCCATTATTCTGTAGTTGGTTACTATCTTTGCAATTTTTCCAGTGAAAGGTCAGCCCTGGATTGTGTTTCAAATGGACTGATATATGAGATAACATGTGTACAACATTCTGCAAACTTTAAAGTGCTATATGAATGCCAGCTGTTATCATTGGCATTATGATTATTGGCATCATTATATTGTTTTCTCTATGATCATCACAAGGAATTCTTTTGCCTATCAGTTACAGCCAAATTAGTTTAAAATAATTTTCTTTTAATGTGTTAAGCCAAAGAATATTTACATCAACAGCAGGTGGTAGACCAGTTTGTTCTATAACAAACAACACAAATCCTAGAGCAAAACTGCCTGCCCAGTTGTGAAATCTTTACAAAGGGCTTCTGAGGTACAACGAACCTAGGGAAGAACTGGCAAATGTGGTTGCAGCTGTCAGATCTCGAAAAATTAGAAATCAAATTTTGACACTTAGAAGAGAAGATGGTTCAGTTACAAGTGATCCCTGGGTAAACCCTTGATATTTTTAGATCCTTTCAAATCGTATTGTACTCTTTAGCATTCATAGCAGGACCTGGTGGCCCTATGTTCCTGAGAGTTGGAACAGGATAGAATCTAAGTAAATTTGGCTTCAATTGATGTATTATAAAGTAATGCATTAAACATATAGCCCAGGTCATACTATAGTTTTAAAATTCAGATTTTGTGAAAATTTTGCATTTCTATGTCTTTCTGGAGAGCCATTTGACTTGTTTGCCAGAATTTTTTAAAGATGTACAAGAAATATAACAACAGCTGGTGGTATTTTGATTTATAATAGCAATACAGAAGCCTTGGATGATAGTGTGAATTACATTTCAGAGGAATGTCCAATACAGAGTTCATAAAAGGACAGATTGCTTCCAGTACAGCAGACCCTTTCTCATAGATCATCCAACAGTAACCATGATTAGTGACCTCACTACCATATGGACTGTTTATATGTGACTTTCTAATGCTGATCAAACTTAAAATATAATACAACAGATAGAAAAAGGTCAGAATGTTATTTGTTTAGTTATATGGTACCATTTGGGGCAGGTGACTTGAAAAGAATGCTGTTTTGGCATGAAATAAAGTATGTTGGCTGATCCAGAGCAAGCCTTTAGGAGTTCACATGATTTATTGGAGGTTTTTTGATGCCGACCGAAAAAGATTGCTTTTTCATTTTCTCTTGAAGTCTAGGATCAAAAAGAGAAGATATACTGTGACAAAAGGATGAAAATATTTTGTGCATTACCCATGCTGTGCAATTCTAAAATAGAGTTTGATATTTGTCCTTGGCCTATTATAGTTTTCCTGGGCTTTTAGAAAGGAACGTTATAGTATAACTGACGTAAGAATAGAGCCTAATTAAGAAATGGAAACCATGCACTGACTGGCTAGAACAAGGGGATTGAAAGCAGTTGTACTAGCTCATCTCATTTTTCTTTCTGACTTGTATAACCTTGGTGAGTTGTTCTATTTTCTCTTTACCTGTTTCTTTCTATACGACATGAGAATAAAGCTATATTTAGCACTTTGTGATTCTGAGATAAACTGTACAAAATATATTATTATATTATTACCTGTCTTCAACCTTAAATTTTGTTGCTATGGAAATAGCAGCTTGTCACAGTAGAGATAAAGGTAGGTAGTTTACAGAAGGTGCAAAGATCTTTTTTTCCATATAGATATCCACAATGATAAGCTGCCTACAGGAGACACTCTTCTGGGCTAGTGAGATTTGAAAAGTAGGCCTAACATTTGCTTTTAGAGTAGATATTTAGAGAGTACTGAAGAAAACAAGATGGTTTTTTATTTAGAAGATAGCTTGCTCTTGTCCATTAAAATAGTAGGCACAGAGTATAGTCATTTCTGCCAAAGGTTCTGTAAACATATTAAATGGAAAAATAGAGAATTCTGCTGTCAAATTCCTCTATAAATAATCATAAATACAAAGAAGCTGATTCTATAGAGTTGTTGCTGAAGTGAGAAGTTTGCACTAAAATTATTAATTCATTATTGAAACGAAATTTCTGCTTACTTCACCTGTAAAATGCAGCTTCACAATTGAATGCTCTCAGCATCCATTGGTATGAATTAAAGCATTGATCTTCTTGGCCTTATTTTCTGGCTTGATAACTTTTTTAATAAAAACACAGTCCAAATTGTTAGCAATATATACTATAATAGGCCCTCCTACCCAATGGCGAGCTTCCTAGAAAATACTTTGCAGTTCACATATAAAGAATAACTTACTTGATTTGACAAACTTGACAGTCACTATGTTTTTTTCTCTTATTGTAGCAAGAGATTATTATCTGGGTTCTGTACTAGAGTATGTTGTCCTATGCGATTTCTTACCATCTTCCAATAATGATCCCAATAGTTTGGCCCAAAGGAGACTTCTCAGAACTTCACTTTATTCTGTGTTTGAATTACTTGCCAATCTTTGACTACCTTACTATATTTAGGCTCTTAACAGTAACCATCTACTCTTTAATTCTTTGCACATATATGGATTCACCTTAAGACATTCAGAAGTTGCTAACATTGTTAATTTTTATTGTCATATTCCATTTATTCTGCAGTCAGATACATTTTATGTCTTTTTTATAACCTAAAAGGTATACTTTTATTTCAGCTAAATAATTTTTGTTGCCCAGTCATTTTTTAATCATGTCCACCTCTTCATGACCCCATTTGGGGTTTTCTTGACAAAGATACTGAAATGATTTGCCATTTCCTTTTCTAGCTTATTTTATGTTGAGGAGATTGAGGCAAACAGGGCTAAATTATTTGCCCAAGGTCACATAGCTAGTAAGTGTCTTGAGGCCAGAATTGAATTCAGGAAGATGAGTCTTTCTGACTCTAGGCCCGGCATGCCATCCACTGTACCATCTAGCTGCTCAGATGAATAATAGGCATCCTAAAATTTAACAGTGTAATACCTTTTTATATTGAAGTACTCTACAAAATCCTTTTGTTAGCTACATGTAAGAATCATTACTGAATTGATCATTGTATTTTCTTACATCCCATGCTTCTAACAAATAAGGATAATAATTTTTTTCTCCAATTAAAGCTAGTTGGACATTATGGAGATGAAATTAATTATATTCTTGGAGTATTATTGTGCCTTTAAAATGTTGGCTTTGAATAACTGTAATCTGATATCCATTAATTACTAAGTGAAATCACATGAGGATCTGTGCCAGTTAAAATACCATCATCTTCACTACACAGAACTATCAGTAATTCTAAGTTCTTACTAATTGGCATTTTACCCAAAACTTTAATACCTTGTAATATGTATCATGTGTATTTTTGAAGACTGAGTTTTAGAAGCAAATGATGAACTGACAACTAGGTTTAGTACTGAAGTGTGTATAGGAAATGCTACTTGTTCTGTTATGATAGGAAAAGAAAGAAAAGGGGGAGAAAAAAGTCATTTAAATGTGTTTTTAAGAAAAATGGGATATCGTATCTTTGATATTTTGCCTCACAATTTTAGGACATTTAGAGGCATTTAGAGCAAGATACTTTGATATTTTGATTGTATTGTTAGGTACCAGAACAGAAACCAAGAATTTTCAGTTATGTAGAGTATTTCTTGGTTGATATTTTATTGCAGAACTCCCTGGGGGGGGGGGCAGGGTTGTAATAAAATAAGAGCTTAATTATTTATGTCATACAAGAATTTCTGAACTCAATTCCTTTTTTTTCAAATAATTACTCTCCTGAAATATTTTAATATGTCTGGATCAAAAAAGTTTATAATTTCCTTGAAGGCAGATATTATCATATATACTTTATGTTTTTTATTTTTATTTTTCTCCACAAAATAAAACCCATAAACAAAAAAATTCTAATATCTTTTTTAAAATTTTCAATGCCAAATTCCCTCCCTCCCTTGCCCTCTCCATGGAAAGATAGCAATATTATGTAGATTACACATATGCAGTCATGCAAAACATTTCAACATTAGCCATGTTGCAAAAGAAAATACAAATCAAAAACCCCAAGAATATTTAAGGAACTTCTCCCCAATTGATGGATATCCCTTCACTTTCTGGGTCTTTCACCACAAAATGAACTACTATAAATAGAAATATTTTTATATATAGGTGCTATTCCTTTTTCTTTGATCTCTTTGGGGTACAAGCTTAGTAGTGGTATTGCTGGGTCAAAGTTTATACATATGAATGGATCCAACCATTCTGGAGGTCAGTTTGGAACTCTGTCCTGTCCAAAGCACTATAAAACTGTGCATATCCTTTGATGAAGAAAGGACCTATTTGTATAACAATATTTATAGTAGTCCTTTTTGTGGTGGCAAAGAATTGGAAATTGAGGGGATGTCCATCAGTTTGGGGGAGCGGCTAAACAAATTATGGTATATGGTGGTGATTTGATACTATTGTGCTATTGTTAGAAATGATGAATAAAATGATTCCAGAAAGAGCAGGAAAGACTTACATGAATGAATACAGAATAAAATTAGCAGAACCAGCAGAACATTGTAAACAGTAACAGCAATATTGTGGGATGATCATATGTGAAAGACTTAGCTACTCAGCAATACAACAGTCCAGGGTAATTCTGAAGGATTTATGACAAAGAATGCTATCCACCTCTAGAGAAAGAATCACTGGAGTTGGAATGCAGATCAAAGCATACTATTTTCACTATACTTTATTTGGGTTTTTATTTGGGGGTTTTAATTTTATGAGTTCTCTTTCAATGATAAACAATATAGAAATAGATTTTCATGGTATTATATGTGTAACTAGATCAAGTTGTTTATCATCTCTGGGAAGGAAGGGAGGGAGAGAGACAATTGAGATTTTATAATTTCCGAAAATGTATGTGGAAAATTGTTATTACATGTAATTGGCAAAATAAAATATTTATTTTTTTTAAGAGGCATATACATAGTTTTTTTTAAACCCTTAACTTCTGTGTATTGGCTCCTAGGTGGAAGAGTGGTAAGGGTGGGCCATGGGGGTCAAGTGACTTGCCCAGGGTCACACAGCTGGGAAATCTGTCTGAGGCCAGATTTGAAACTAGGACCTCCTGTCTCTAGGCCTAGCTCTCAATCCACTGAGCTCCCCAGCTGCCCCCCATATACATAGTTTTATAACTCTTTGGGCTTGATATTCCCTATTGCTCTCCAGAATGGTTGGATCTGTTCATAAGTCCACTAATAGTGCATTAGTGACCCAGTTTTCCACATCCCCTCCAACATTTCTTTTTCCTTTTCTTTCATATTAGCTAATCTGCTAGGCATGAGATAGTACCTCAGAGTTGTTTTTTAATTTGCATTTCTCTAATCAAGATATTTAGAATATTTTTTCAAATGACTGTAGATAGCTTTGATTTCTTCTTCTGAAACCTGCCTGTATCTTTTGACCATTTATTAGTTGGGGAATGACTTGTATTCTTAAAATTTTGACCCTATTTTCAATATATTAGAAAAATGAGGCCTTTATCAGAGAAACTTTACTTCTAAACTTTACTGCATTAATTTTTTTTATGTAAAACGTTTTAATTTGATATAATCAAAATTGTCCATTTTACTTTTGTAATGTTCTCTGTCTTGTCATAAATTCTTCCCTTAGCCAAAAACTGACAAAACATTCTCTGTTCCCCTAATTGGCTTATGATATCACCCTTTGTATCTTAAGTCATGTACCCATTTTGATCTGACCTAGCATATGTGTGAGATATCAGTCTATACCTAATTAAACTGCTTTCTACTTTCCCCAGCAATCTTTGTCAGATAGTGTTTTCTTGTTCCAAAATCTTGGATCTTTGGGTTTGTCAAACTCTAGATTACTAAAGCCATTTACTACTTGTGCATTGTGTTCCTGATCTATTCCACTGATTCACCATTATTTCTTAGCCCAATACTGGACTGTTTTGATAATTATTGCTTTATAATACTGTTTGAGATCTGGCACTGCTAAGTAACCTTCCTCTACTTTTTTTTTCATTAATTCCCTTGATATTCTTGACCTGTTGTTCTTTTAGATGAATTATGGTTTTATTTTTATACTTGTATAAAATAATTTTTTGTAATTTGATTCATATGGCTCTAAGTAAATTATTTTATGTAAGATCATCACTTTTATTATATTGACTTAGCCTACCAATGAGCAATTAATGTTTCTCCACTTGCTTAGATCTGATTTTATTTGTATGAAAACGGTTATATAATTGTATTCATATATTTCCTAGGTTTATCTTGGCCGGTAGACTCCCAACTATTTTCTGTTCTCAGTGGTTATTTTAAATGGAGTTTCTCTTTCTATCTTTTTGTGCTGGGCTTTGTTGATAATACAGAAATGCTAATGATTTATATGGATTTATTTTATATCCTGCAACTTTGTTGAAATTGTAAATTATGTCATTTAGTTTTTTAATTGGGAATTTTTCCTTAGTGAGCTCATTGGTGGCTTGTTCAATTTCTTTTTCTAAAATAGGGTTGTTTATTCTCTTTCCTCTTCTGTTAATCTAGGCAGTTTATATTTTTATAAATGTTTTTCTATTTCAATTAGATTATCAGATTTATTAGCATATTATTGGCAAAATATATCCTAATTGATTTAATTTCATCATTTGTGGGGAATTCATTCTTTTCATTTTTGATACTAGTAATTTGGTTTTCTTTTTTTTTAATCAAATTAACCAGTGGTTTATCTGTTTTGTAGTTTGTTTGGTTTTTCCCCATTATTGGTTCAGTGGTTTTCTTGCTTTCAGTTTTATTCATTTTTCCTTTGATTGTCCAATTTGGTGTTTAATTGGGGATTTTTAATTTGTTATTTTTCTAGGGCCTTTTTTTAGTTGTATACACTCCTCATTGATCTGATCTTTCTCTGTTTTATTGATATAAGTGTTTAGGAATATGAATTTTTTCCTAAGTACTGCTTTGGCTTAATCCTATAAATTTTGGTATGTTATTCCATTATTGTCATTCTCTAATGAAGTTATTGATTGTTTTTATGATTTGTCCTTTAACCCACTCATTCTTTAGGATTAGATTATTTAGTTTCCACTTAATTTTTAATCTGTGTTTCCATGATCCTTTATGAATATAATTTTTTTTTGGCATTATGGTCTCTTTTAATTAGGTCTCAGGTCTTTTTTTGTTTGCTTTGTCTGTGGTCATGATAGCTATCCCTGCTTTTTTTCTTTTTCTTCTTTTTTTTTTTAACCTCAGCTGAAACATAATAGATTCTGCTCTGGCCCTTTATTTTAACTGTTTCTGTTTCAAGTGTGTTTCTTGTAAATAATACATTGTTGGATTCTGCTTCACTTTGTATAGGTGAATTTCCCTTTATCCTTTTTTCCTTGTTTATCCCCTTTTTACTTTGTTCCTTCTTAAGTTTGTTTTGCTTCTGACCACTATCTCCCTTAATTCTCCTTCCCTTTTATCAGTTCCCCTTCCCATCCTACCATCCTTTAGGGCAAGGGTTGGCAACCTTTTTGACCGTGAGAGCCATAAACGCCACATTTTTTAAAATGTAATTTCGTGAGTGCACGCTCTTGTAACAGCACCTGAAAAAAAAAAATTGACTTTATGGCTCCTGCAGAAAGAGCCATATGTTGCCAACTCTTGCTTTAGGGTAAGACTGATTTCTGTGTCCAGCTGAGTATGTATCCTTTTCCCTCTTTGAGCCACTTCCAATGAGATTAAGGTTCAAGTGCTCCCCTCCACTGTGAAAGCTCTTTTTTTCATGCCTCTTTCATGTGAGATAATTTTCTCCATTTTTCCTCTCCTTTCCCCCTTCTCCCAGTGCATTCCTTTTTCTTACCCCTTAATTTTATTTTTTGTAATCATCTTGTAGTCATCTCATACCTATGTCCTTTGTCTGTATATATTCCTGCTAACTGCTCTAATAATGATAAAGTTCTTAGTTTTATGAATTGTCTTCCCATGTAGGAAGGTAAATATTTTAACCTTATTGATTTCCATATGACTTCTCTTTCCTGTTACCTTTTTATTTTTCTTTTGAATCTTATATTTGAAAACAAAATTTTCTATTCAGCTCTGGTTTTCTTACTAGGAATGCTTGAAAATCCTGTCATTATGTGTCCATTCTTTTCCTTGAAGGATGGTTATTCTTGGTTGAAATCCTAGCTTCTTTGCTTTCTGGAATGTCATATTTTAATACCTCTAGCTCTTTAATGTGAAAGCTTCTAAATCTTGTGTTATCTTTACTGTGGCTCCACAATATTTGAACTATTTCTTTCTAGATGCTTGCAATATTTTCACCTTGACCTGGGAGGCATTTGGCTATAATATTCCTGGGCATGTTATATTTCATTTCTGGATCTCTTTTAGGAGACAGTCAGTGAATTCTTTCAAGTTCTATTTTACTCTATGGTTCTAGGATATCAAGGCAGTTTTTCTTCATAATTTCTTGAAATGTGATATCTAGGCTTTTTTTTTAACCATAACTTTCAGGTAGTCTAATAACTCTTAAATTATCTCTTCTGGATATATTTTCTAGTCAGTTGTTTTTCCAATGATATATTTCACATTTTCTTCTATTCTTTTAATTAAAAAAATTTTTTTGGCATCTCATGGATTCATTAGCTTCCAGTTGCCCAGTTCTAATTTTTAAGTAATTATTTTCTACAGTGAGCTTTTGTAACTCTTTTTCTATTTGGCAATTCTGCTTTTTAAGGTATTCTCCTCCTCAGTGGATTTTTTTGTGCAATTCTAGTTTTTAAGGTGTTATTTTCTTCACTATTTTTATACATCTTTTACCAAGCTATATATTTTATAATTTTCTTGCATCACTCTCATTTCTTTTCCCACGTTTACCTCTGCCTCTCATTTGATTTTTAAAATCCTTTTTGAGATCTTCTAGGAGCTCTTGGTGGACTTCTACCAATTCACATTTTTCTTTGAGGCTTTGCTTATAGTTGCTTTGACATGTCTTCTTTTGGGTTTGGGTCCTGATTTTTCTTGTCACCATAGTAACTTCTTGTGTTCAGGTTCTTTTTTTTGTGGTTTGCTCATTCTCCAGCCTGTTTCTTGACTTTTAACTTAGTATTACAGTTGAATTCTGCTCCCAAGGTGGTGAAAAGAAAGGAATTTGCGGCATCTAATATAACTAGCTTTCTCAAGGAGTTTACCCAGAAAAAGGAGGAGAAATATAAGGTGATACCTAGCAGGGATGATCAGATCAAGTAAGGGTTTTTTAAGTTGAGAGAAACATGGAAATGTTCATAGACAGTGGGGGAGATCCTATATAGGGAGATTGAAAATTTATAGAGAGAGTAGGGGTGATCATAGTGACAATATGCTACAGATGATGGAAGGGGAATGGGATCAAAAGTTCACTTATAATGAACTTTGGGAAGGACATCACAAAAAAACAGAAAGAGAAGATAAGTCTGAGTGATGTGAGATGAGGAGGAGAACAGAGAGAATATTAAGGGAAATCAAAGTATGAGACAAAACTGATAATGGAATTAGTAGAAAAAAGTTTGGATTAGCCAAACATAATTGGGAGAGTGAGTTAATATAAAAGATTGCCTTGCTGAAAAGAGGACCTAATTGAGAATATGTAACATACATGTTTAATGAACCCAGTCAGAACTGTTGGGTAGACTTTTTCCATCTTTGTCCAACAGTGGATGAATTAAAACAGAGGGATCAACAGAGTAATCCAAGGCAAGACACTGAGAAAGTAAGGGGGACAAGGGATTCAAACATAGAGTGGAACTGATTCACTAAGGGATCAAGATAGGGAAGGGAGAAGAGTGTAGCCAGTATAGGATTGGTAGGCTGGGAGTGAACTGAGAAGTGGAGAATTGGAGGTTATGGACATTATAAAGGGATGATAAGAACTGTTATTTAAGGCTATGAGGCATAGGGGAAAATAGAATGATAAAAGATTATGATCAGGTAAAAGAATTTTGGAGTTCATCAACATGTAAGTAGAACACTTGTCAAGATGAAGAGAATAGTATGTAACTTGATGTGTAACTGTTGTAGAGTGGAGGAATTGGTCCTGAGAATTTAATATAATACACTTAGGGGGAATTCAGGATAGATTATGGAGCATCATCACCATGTGTGTCAAAATTCCCTACTATGAGACGAAAAGCTGGGATGAAGAGAAACTGTGAGGCAGGCACTGAACTTACAGAGGAAGAAAGGAGAATGTTCTGAGGGAGTGACAAATAATGGCCATGGCGGGGGAAAGGGGGAGGCACGCACGGGCAGTTGGCTCAGTAAATTGAAAACTAGACCTGGAGATGGGAGGTCCTAGGTTCAAATCTGGCCTCAGACACTTCCCAGCTGTGTGACCCTGGGCAAGTCACTTAACTCCCATTTCCTAACTCTCACTGCTCTTCTGCCTTGGAACTGATATGCAGTATTGACTCTAAGACAGAAAGTAAAGGTTTAAAAAGAAGTAATGGCCTAGATCTAGGATCTAGGTCAGTGGTTCCCAAACTTTTTTGGCCTTCTGCCCCCTTTCCAGAAAAAAATATTACTTAGCACCCCCTGGAAATTATGTAACTATTTATTGAACTCAGAATAGAATGTAATACAAAAAAAGTGTGGCCATCACCGCCTTCCTGGATCGCTGCAGCACCCACCAGGGGGCGGTAGCACCAACTTTGGGAATCACTGATCTAGATTAAGAGATCAATTTAAATAGTATGAACATCAGTGAAGATGAGAGTGCTAAATTATGGTGGTAGGAGAATCACCAAATGACAATAGAAAGCAAGTACTTTGACTCTCTACCATAACCAGTGAGTTGGGGGCATGAGTAAATGTGAAGCCAGTACTAGAAAGCAGGGATAGATGCAGTGGCATCAGAAGGGATCCAGGTCTCAATGTCAGAAGATGGAAGGAATAAAAAATAAAAAGGTTTAAAATAAAAGGCAATGCATTCATTATGGAGCAGGAATTCTAAAGAGCACACTAAAAGAGATGGGCTGATCTGGAGCAGGACACAGGGTTAGAACAGTGATGTAGGGTTGAGGACTAGGAGAGTAAGAGAATGAGTTGTTGAGGGTGAGAAACTGTATATGCACTTTAGCAGCCAGGGGTTCTGGATCACTGGAATGAGGGAAATATAAGTGAGTGGGCATATGCTAACTTTTGAGGAATGAATCCAGGCTCGAGCATCAGTATTTGGAGAGATGCCTGTACAAAGAACCAAGTAATTATTAAAGGGCCTTCCTTGAGGTCCAACCTTGGGGCAGGCTATAACATGTCCTTTGAAGGCTGAGGAGGAAGCCTGCCTCAGTATAAGGTAAGGAAGTTGAAGAAGCCCTGGGGTCAAACTAATCTAAAACATGGTATCTAAAACTCTAGAAAAGGCTCCAAGGAGAAGATAGAGGCCAGAAAACAAGCGACTAGGATCAGGGCTTATGTGGAACACTGGGAAGATACTACAGCAACGAGAAAGCTATTCTAGTTTAGATTATATTTTTCTGTATACATCTTTTACTTTACCTTTTACATAAGTCATTTGAGTGCAGTCATCATATATCCCATTTATCTCTTCATTACCCACATCAACTAGAGTAATGCATTACATTGTATATATTAGGTGCTTAATGGGTGACTGGGCAATGTATTCACCATTGCTTTCTTTGCAACTAGCTCCACAATTTCACTTTGCAAAAAACAAGTGAAATTATGCCATCAGGTGATGAAGTTAAACCCATTTTCTAAGTGACTTCACCATTGGTCATAATTATTTAAACATACCCATCCTTTTGCGAAAACATTTTTTTTAAATAAGTTTTTTGGGTTTTTTTTGTTTTTACTAAACTAATAGTACTTTAAGGCACCATTAAATCAGAAAGATGTCTGCATTCATTAATACTACCCTAGAATAAGGAAGAGGGGAGTCACCCCCATAATCTGTTTCTTTTTTTTAACCCTTACCTTCTGTCATAGAATAAATACTAGGTATTGGTTCCAAGGCAGAAGAATGGTAAGGGCTAGGCAATGGGGGTCAAATGACTTGCCCAGGGTCAGACAGCTAGGAAGCATCTGGGTCCAGATTTGTACCCAGGATCTCCCATCTCTAGGCCTGGCTCTCAACCCATGGAGCCACCCAGCTGCCCTCCCATAATCTGTTTCTTATAGGAAACACATCTAAAAAAGCAAAAATGCTCCCTGGCCCCCAAATGGAGAGACTGAAACAACAAGATCAAATTACAGTAAGATACCTTTTCTCATCTTATATTTTTGCCTGGAGTACTGCCGTCTTTTTTTTGACTGGGGCATATGAAATTGTGTGTGTGTGTGTGTGTGTGTGTGTGTGTGTGTGTGTGTGTGTGTGTTTTTTAAGAGAAACTACTCTAGAATATGTGAATGCTTTCTTTTCCCCCAAGAACTAAATCCTTAAAAGTGTATATTACTTATACTAGTTAATTCCATGTTTAAGTATGTTGTTTAAAAAAAATGATGAACTCAACACACTGGTAACCCCAGCTATTACTTTGTTGTGTGGTAGATTGATTTATTCAACCTTGACTATCCTTGCCATCGATAATATATGTACAATGTAAAATGACATGTAGTCAGAAGCTTCATGTAATCCAATCTGCATTGAGTAATTTGTGGATTTGTTCTCTTTCACCAAAAGCTTTTATAGCTTTTAGCTTTAAAAATAGTTTTGGAGTACAGCAAGATAGAAAAAGCTCTGGCCTAGATCTTACTAAGGATGGCAGATGAACAGAGCTGATTTCGTTTTGGGCGCTTTGCCCAGGACACTTTTAATAGAACATATAGTTACTCTAGGGATTCTGAATCTATGGTTATGTCAGACTTAAGCATTGATTCTTCAAGAGGAAAATTCACAAGTTATTAGACCATAGTTAACTATAGTGCAATTTAAGTTTTTGAAACTGGTTCTCATTGACTTTGAATGGATAGTTCTTCTTTAACAAAACAGTTTGGAATCATCTTTCTCTCTCAATTCACAATATGGCTTCAAAAATCCTTTAAAATTTTGAAATAGAAAAATCATTTTCAGAGAAGCTAAAAATTGATTCTGCAAGATTATTTAATGTTAGAACTTCAGGTAATGATTAAGTCTCTTATGTTCTCTTATGAATTGTCTGGCAATTTTCTTGCATATTCAAGGATCATATAATGTCTTAAAAAATCATACTTAATGAATATTTGGATTTTATAAAGTAAAATAATATTTTTTAAAATCTTAAACTTTTAATTATTATGCCTAGAAGAATTAGCCTTTAAAACACTGACCATTTTTAAAAAGAGGACAATAATTTTAAGAAAGATTCAATTTTGTAAACATTTTATAAAGTACCTAATATAAGCCCAGGCATCATGTGTATAATTAGTTTGAATTGATAGGAATCCTTTTATATTTTTTTAATGCAGCATGTTCAGTTCTTTCTTTGAAAATCTTTATTGATAAATTAAACTTAGAAGAGTTATAGTATATCAAATTTATGGTACATTTCAAAAAGCACCTGAAATGAGCAACATCTTTCTGTGTATACGAGCTTACAAAAGAGGCATACTCTGTTATACCCTCCAATTTCAGAAGAATAACAAACTTTTCCCAATGGTTGGAAAGTTTTTGGGTGCTTTCCCTAAAACCTACCAACTGTGAGTGCTGCTATATTGTGAGCCATGAGATTAATTTCTTTAACTTCCACATTGTCTTTTGTCCATTGCATTTGTTTTTCAGGCTACTTGGCACAGACTTCATAAGTACATATTCTTTCCTTACTGATGATGTATTTGACTATAATACCACTTTTACTAGCAATGATAGATAACATTATTAAATTTATCTCTTATAAGTCTTCCTCTCAGCCTTTAGTCTTCTGCAGCTTTCTAACACTTGAGAACATGCTGCATTTCATCCTGATGATTCAGATACAAAGATCACAGCTTCTTAGTATATATGCATTTTCCAAATAGTAACTACAATTATTGTACTTTTGTTTTTTAATCCTGTTGTGTCTCATACTCTGCCACTAAAAAGAATATGGCCACTTTCCAACAATTAAAGCTGTGGTCTTTCTCTGTCCCCTTCCCTCTTTGTTGCTACCCATTCATTTATTTTTTTAAGCATGTGAATAAATGAATATAACATACAGAATGAATATATGTAACTTATTCCAGCCATTGGTTTCCTGTTGCTGGAACCTTATTGTAGGACAATGTTCTTTTTGCTTTGGGGCATTGTAAAGTCTCACTGAATAAATAGGATCAAGAAGATTTCACACATTTGCATCAACTCTTGGGGAGCTATTTAGATAATAAATAAAAGCCAGCAGGAATATTTTATTTGAGTCAGTGGTTTTTATGGGTTTCTAAAAGGTAGTCTTAATTTCCTAATTAAGCCAAATCATTGCATCATTTACCTTTGTGACCCATGAAATAATTTAATGGCCTATTGGAAAGTATAACAATAATAGTAATAAGTATTTATACACACTCTAAGGTTTGCAAATATCTCATTTTATCCTCACAACAGTCGGGGCCGGGTAGGTGCTATTGTTATCTCTATTCTTAAAGGTGAAGAAACTAAGGTAGACAGAAGTTAAGTGACTTGCCCAGGGTCACACAGATAACTAAGTATCTTAAGCTGGATTTGAACTCGGTTCTTTCTGACTTCTAGTCCAGTATTCTAACCATTGTGCCTCCTAGAAACATCAAATACAAGAGAAAATCATGTTACATTCAACAATTACGCTACTCTGCAGATTAAATTACATGTTACTATATTCTCCTTTCTTCCAGTTTAAACGTTATGTTAGCAAACTTCGGAGTAAGAGTACAGTTTTCAAAAAGAAGCATCAAATAATAGCTGAATTTAAAGCGGAATTTGGACTTCTGCAGAGGACAGAGGAACTTTTAAAGCAGCGTCATGAGAACATTCAGCATCAGCTGGTAACTATGCCATCTAGGCCTCATCTAGACCATTGTTAATATAAGAGCAAGAAAATGCAGATTTGTACCTTGATGTTAAATTCAACATGTTTCCTTGGAAAACTAGGAAATTATTGTTGTTATTTATTTAACTTCGAGAAAAAAAACACTCGAGTTTTTGGATTTATTTTGTAGTGTAGCATTAGCTTTGCCTTATATTATAGAAGTTCTTTCTTTCTTTCTTTTTTTTAATCCCTTACCTTCTGTCTTAGAATCAATACTGGGTATTGGTTCTAAGGCAGAAGAGTATTGGTTCTAAGTTGTAAGGGGTAGGCAATGGGGGTTAAGAGACTTGCCCAGGGTCACACAGCTGGGAAGTGTCTGAGGCCAAATTTGAACCCAGGACCTCCCATCCCTGGACCTGGTTCTCAATCCACTGAGTTACCCAGCTGCCCCCTATAGAAGTTCTTGAATGTGATTGCTTCCTTTTTTAGATTATTTTAGTCCTCCACTTAATTACATCTTTGAATTTAGCTCTAATTTTCAAGGATACTCATTTTGGTTGGGCCTCATGGAAGATGCCAGAACCCAAAATGAATACAAAGCTTCATGTAAATAAGGCACCTCATCTTTTAAAATCTTTGTCACTTGACTTTACTGGTTGCCATCCAAGCTCAGTCTTTGGCTCCTAGGATCCTTAAATATAGATCTCTTATCTACTATATCTACTTTCCTCCATAATCCCCTATAGCTGCATTTCTCCTTTCCTCCAGCCTTTAGACACTTTCCCTCTAAGTTTCCCAGTGACTTCCTTCTTTCCAAAGTCCTTTGCCTCGTTTCAATCCTTATTTTCCTCCGACTTTTATCTCTTCTAGGCTATTATGCCCCCTCACACTTTCTAAAAGAAAGACTGATATTGCCTTTATATGAAACATTCATTTCATAATTGCATTGTAGGCCAGTTTTTTAAATAAGGTTTGGGCATCTGTCCTTGTTTTATATACACTAATCAGAAACTATATACATCTACAACCTTTTATTTCCATCTTTAGTACATATATGAGCCTCAAAATAACAATTTTTTTAGCAAATAAAGACTCCTCCCCCCAAAATGATAAAAATTTCAGGTGGGAAGTGCAAATCTAGAACCAGGCAAAAATTGTCTGGCTTCCATGATCAAAAAGCAATATAAGTAGTTTCCCATATCAGTCATATATGGAGCTACAATGAGGACACATAGAAGCCAAACACAAAGAGACCAGTGTCAGAGACCTAAGAACTCCTGTAGACAAAAGTGCTACAGCCCTCATGGCGCTTCTACTTCCAGATGCCACCACTGATTACTTATGGATTTTAAATCTAACCCTGAAGAGATATCTTTTATATGCCAATAAATACTATAGGTAAATTGAGTGTGAATGTACCCACATGGGCTTGTAAATCTCTTGGATTTCAAGATGTGCAGTGTACTTGTAAGATCCTAATTAAGTTTGTTCGTTTACCCATGGAATGCTTATGCCATAGTTAAATCTGTGTACTTGTTTTGTGGATTACCAAGACTTTCATGTGCATTCTGTGGGGTTTTCTCTCTTCTTTACTTACCAGCAAACCATTGAGGACAAAAAGGGCATCTCTGGCTACAGTTACACCCAGGAGGAGCTCGAGAGGGTGTCTGCCCTAAAGAGTGAAGTGGATGAAGTGAAAGGACGGACACTGGATGGCATGTCAGAGATGGTGATTCTGTAACTTGTTCTCTCCCTTTGTTGAGTGTCTAGGAGGCAGATAGCAAAACCAAAAAACCAATTCTGGGTCAAAAGAAAGAGGAATGGTTTCCAAATAAAGTATGACACATACTCAGACTGCCTATATGAAATATTTTGATACAAATGTTAAAAGTTCTCTGTAGTAACTAGCAAAAATAATTGCAGGTCCGGTGTTTGCCTTGGAAGGAAAGCTCTCCCTTTCATCATCTCTCCAAACTGTTATGTTTTTCAGAGTTCTTCATCTCTTCATTCTAATGAGATTATTTCTCTCACAAGAGCACATTTGCTCATGCTTTTTGTTCCAATGACAGGTTAAAAAACTGAACTCACTGGTGGCTGAAAAGAAGTCAGCGTTAGCCCCGATCATCAAAGAGCTAAGACAGTTGCGCCAGCAGTGCCAGGTAGGTAGCAGTGACGGGGCAACATTGAAACACCTGTGAATCCTGTACTGCCACTTTGCCAGAGGAGTTAGGATTGTAAATGTGTTCTGTCCTGTTTACTGAGGTCAGTCATGGAAATAATGATTCATCAGAAATGAATGAGGAAATTATGGGTCATTAAAAAGAGTTTCATGTAATTTATTTTATTTAATTATTGTAGAATTTAGATTACTTTAAGAAATTATCTTAAACACAAATCAATTAGGCTGATATTCCTAATTTAACTTTTATGCAAGCAAGTGCTATAAATATATAGTCACACTCTTCTGTGACCAGGTGAAGCTTGAGAGCCTGCTGATGTGGAGTGATGCCAGGCTAACTCCAGAATAATGAAGTTACTGTGTGGTATGCCATGCTATCTTGTGATATGTAATGAGATGCCATTACTTGGAAGTTAGTTCTTACCACCACTTTAAAGATTAGCAGATTGAAGGTAAGTGTGCTCCACAAATCCAGGTCATTTGGCTGTGACCATTTGATGTTAGCAATGTTCATTTATTCTTTTGACATTGCAATTTAGTTTTGAATCGCATCTGTTTTAATAGTGCTGTATATGCCTTGAGGATACAACTCAAAAACTTATAATTGGAGCCATCAATTTTTCAGTGATTAAATAGTGGCAGCTGCCAGTATTAGGACTATTGAAGGTCTGGGAAGCACAGCAAATTTATGATAATTTTTTTATAATCTTGTCATGGCCAGGACAAGTTTTATATGAGATAAAGGAAATATGCCTAGTTAAACTCTACTAGTTAGTAGAGTTAGAGGTGATCTGAAATAAATGTAGCACTCTCTTTAGATTATGTTTCTAACTTGTTGGGGGACCCAGACGGTGTTTGTTACAGTTGAGCTCTAGACAGCCTGCATTCTAACACTGTGCTGCTCTCAAATATATTTGGGGTGCTTTCTTCTAACAGTCAGCCAATAGACAGCATTTTTTTAAGTAACTTATGCTTAAAGCAACTCACAACTGTGTCACCCCAAGGCCTTGATGTCTTTTCTGTACCTTGGAATCCTCACAAAATCATTCTAGAAAGGTTGCTTAACTGAGCTCCTAAGACCTTTTTCCTCCTCATAGTATGAAAGGGGCTATACTGTTAGCATAAAGGATTTTAAGTTATGGAAAGTTGCTTCTCCCACTTGCCTGCCCCTCAGCTAGGCCCTAGTCAGTGCAAATAGGAAACCCAGGGAGTAGTCACATGCATTTGAATTAGAGCTATTAAAGGTGGTAATTATGCAAAATATGGTCATTGGTTCTAGCCCAGTGGAAATAGGCAGCATGAATAATAAAATAGGGTTGCTTCTGTATCTGATGAAAAGGCATTTGAAATGTTCCCTTCCATCGTTTTTGATGTCTGTTTATTTTGCTCTGGAACAGAGGTGTCAAACTCAGAAACAGATCCCTGCAGGTCTCAAACTGAGCAGCTGGTGGGCTATGAGCAGAAGTGTCAAACTCACAGCCCACCAGCTGCTTGGTTTGCGGCTGACATAGCTGCTTTGCCTTCATTTTGACCTTTGCTGATTCCTCTAACCTGACTCTAGGACTACTTATTTTTTCACCCTTTGTAAAAATCACCTTTAACCAATCTCTTGTCCTGGATGCTCTCTCCTCTCTTGGCCTCCATAGCACTACTCTTTCTCCTGGTTCTTCTCCTTCCTCTCTGACCATTCTATCTCATTTTCCTTTGCTGGTTCATCATCCAAATCATACCTCCTAAATGTATTCTTTTTTTTAAAACCCATACTTTCTGTCTTAGACTCGATACTAAGTATTGGTTCCAAGGCAGAATAGCAGGTGAGGACTAGACAGTTGGGGTTAAGTGACTTGCCCAGGGTCACACAGCTAGGAAGTATCTGAGACCAGATTTGAACCCAGGTCCTCCCATATCCAGGCCTGATACTCTATCCACTAAACCACCAAGCTGTCACCCCTCCCCTCAAAATAAATTCTCCAAAACTCTATCCTAGGCTAACTACTTTTCTTTCTCATCTTCTTGTTGACCTCATCAACTTGTAGGATTTAAATAACATCTCTATGCTAATGACTCCCAAGTCTATTTATCTAGATTCCTATCTAACTCCTAAGCTAAATTCCTACTGCATCAATGTGTCTATTCTAAGGTGTCCCTTAGGATTCTCACACTCAACAGATATAAAACAACTCCTTGTTCCCCAAATCCCAGCCTGCTTCCACACTTCTTTACTTCTGATATAGGTATCACTATTTTTCCAGTCTCCAGAGTTTATAATTTTAGCATTGTCCTTGACGACTCACTTTCCCGTGTATCTATTTCTTCTTCCATAACATCTCTTGCATCTTATCCATTCCCCTTTGTTTACCTTAGTTCAGACAATTACTACCTCCTTCCTAGGTTATTGCAATAGGCTCCTGATTGGTCTCTCCATTCCAAGTCCTCCCCCCATACACACTTGACTTTCCACAGAGATGCCAAAGAGATTTTCATTAAGAACAGATGTGACTGAAGAAATCAAAGCCATCCATGGTCATACCATGGTCATATAAAAAATGCTATGAAGCACTCTTGATTAGAGAAATGCAAATTAGAACAACTCTAAGGCATCACGCCTCATATTAGCCAATATAACAGAAAAGGAAAATTGTAAATTCTGGAGATGATGCAGAGAAATTGGGCCACTAATGCACTATTGATGAAGTTGTGAACTGATCCAACCATTCTGGAGAGCAATTTGGAAACAGCTGAAAGGCTATAAAACTGTGTATACTTTTTAATCCAGTAGTACCACTACTAAGTCTATTCCAAAGGGATTTTTAAAAATAGAAAAGGAAAAGAACCTATTTGTACAAAAATATTTATTGTAGCTCTTTTTGTGGCAGCAAAGAAAAGTGGAGGAGCTGTCCATTAATTGGGGAATAGCTAAACAAATTGTGGTATATGCTTATAATGGAATACTATTATGCTATAAGAAATGATAAGCAGGATGAGTCCAGAAATTCTGGAAAGACTTGTATGAACTGATGCAAAGTGAAGTGAGCAAAACCAGGAGAACATTGGACACAGTGGCAGCACTATTTTTTGATGAACAACTGTGAATGACTTAGCTATTCTCAGCAATGTAAAACAATCTAAGACAATCCCAGAGACTCATGATGAAAAAATGTCAAATGGCTCCAGAGAATAAGCTGATGGAGTCTGAATCCAGACCAAAGCATTCTACATTTCACTTTATTTTTTCTTCTTCTTTTTTGTTATTTGCTTCTTCTTTTTTATGAAAAAATGTCACTCCCATAAGTCACCAAACTGCAGTGGCTCCATAGTGCCCCCCACAATCAAACATCAACAATTCTCTTGTGCTTGTAAAGCCCTTCTCAATCTCTCTTGCCCTATCTTTCTGGACTCTACATTCTTCTCCATCCTACACTGCCATCCAGTCAAACTTGACCCCCTCTGTTACTCACACATGAGATTTGATCTTCTTTCTCCAGGCTTTTCCACTGGCTGTCCCTCATACCTAGAACACACCTTTTCTTTTCACCTTTGCTTCCTACTGTCCCCCTCTTTCTTCAAAGGGCAGCTAGATAGCTCCGTGGATAGAACACCAGGCCTGGAATCAGGAAGACCTGGGTTCAAATCTGCCCTCAGACACTTCCTAGCTGTGTGATCTGGGGCAAGATGCTTGACCCCAATTGCCTAGCCCTTATACTTCTGACTTAGAGTTGTTACTAAGGCAGAAAGCAAGGGTTTAAAAAAATGCAGTACCAGTACTATTTTCTTCCTTTTCTGATCTGCTAATTCTGTCCCTCTCAAGCTTCTTTGGATTGAACTATTTTGCATTTATTTGTATTTATTCACATTTTGTTTATGCTGTATACCTACTCTTGTCTCCCTATTAGGATATAAGCTCCTTGCCAGTAGAGATTGTTTCATTTTTTGTATTTGTATCCCTACTGCCTAACATATTACCTGATTTATAAAGTTGTTGTTGAATAAATATTTGGTTGGTTGATTGACTGATTGATTGATTAAATATGTATTGCTGTCTCTCCCCAATAGAGCATAAACTCCTTGATGGAAGAGACAGTTTTGTTTTTTGTCTTTGTTTCCTCTAGCACCTAGCAGAATGACTTATACATGTTAGACATTAATAAATGTGTATTCAACTGCATTGAACCACTGTAGTTATATGCAAAATTTTAAGCTGAAAAAAACATTTGAACAGGTCTTTGGTATACCCTGAAGTTTTATATCCTATTTACTGTATTTTTATATATTGGTTATACATGTGGTAAGTCACATAATGAATCATGCAACTTAAATTTAAATGTTTAAAAATATTATATGAATGTCATTTTTTGTTCTTTCTTTGCTTCTGTGGCCTTCTCTATACGTTGCCCCAGTTCCAAACTAGCAATGTAGTATTGCCTGCCCCTCATTTATACAAAGAGTTATAACTATGGGTCTGGTCGATTCAGTTAATTGTGCCACTGAATTCCATTTCAAGTCAGAGGGACAATTTAGCAGTATAAGAATTTTCTCTTAAAATTTTGACAATTTGGAAGAGCCTATATTACTATTTGTTTTACTCATGATCTAATTCCAAATATTAAATATGACATTATTTTCCTGGATTAAAAATCATTTGGATTAATTACTCCATAAGAATTGGTGAATCAGAAAACAAATCTTAGAAACAATAGTTCATGTCATTCAAGATAATTACAGCATACCAGAATTTGAGAAGTATAATCAAATTAATCATTAGAGGAAAATGTATATCTCTAAATACTTTCACCAGCAAAAGAAAGAAAAAAACAAACCAAAGAATTTGGCAAACAACTAAAAATGTAGAAAACAAAAAATATGTAGATAATCTCAAGTAAACACCAAAATAGGAATTCTGAAAATCAGAGAAAATATTAACAAAATTGAAAGAAAACAAAATCAATCTTTAAATTGTTTTTTAATTACTTTTTCCCCCAAGGGTAGAAAATAATAAAATAGGCAAACTATTAGCTAATTTGATTTTTAAAAGAAAACTAGAGATAAGGAGGACTATGAAGAAAAATTAGGAAAGTAAATAAATCTGAGTAATAGAAATTACTGATCTGTATTTGAAATAAAGTGCTTTTCAAGTTGGAAATTAGAACTAACATCCATTGAGGAAAGAATTGAATACATACATACACAGGTCTTTAGTGCAAGGAAAATTAACATTCTAAAAGTTTAAGGATGTCCCAGAGACTATAACTGACAGGTTTTTAATCTTTCATTATAAAATCATGTTTTTTCAAAAAAAAATTAAATATAAATTTAAAATATATTCTACAAGGGAAAATGTGTTTTTACTAGTACTAAAGATCTTTCCTATTCCATTTAAGGTGATCTTTATGTAACTCTAAATAACCTAATATTCAATGGTATTTTTTTCTGATATTGGTCTTTGTTGCATCCATGATGAACTTGTTCCTTTTAAAGTATAAAATCATTATGACTTTTGAGAGACATGAGCCAACCAAATATGATAGAACTGGGGAAAAGGGAAGAAAAAACTCATGAAGCTATCCTATTCAAGTCATGGAATATGAACATGAGAAGAAAGTTTGTATGTTGTTTATTCATCTGATCTTTTAAGATGTAACTTGAGTAACTACTTCATCTATAATCATTCTCCTGTGTCCCCTTGGTTTACAGAAATGATTCAGAATGTATGATTCAATTACAGGATTAACAGGAGCAGGCAGTGCTTTAAAGCTAAATTCCAGTTTTCATTTTCACAATTCTCTGCCCCTTTCCTACCAGGAACTGACACAGGAGTGTGAAGAAAAGAAAACACAGTATGACAGCTGTGCAGCGGGCCTGGAAAGTAATCGGTCCAAACTTGAGCAGGTGAAAAGAATTGTTTTAATCACATAAATGTGATGGCAGGAATAATGGTGACAACCTTGCTCCACATAAAGGAGGAGCTCCTTCCTCTTACCAAACACACCCTCCCAGCAGCTTGAGAGTGTTGGTGGGCAGCACGTGGTTGCTCAGTCAGTGCACTGGTTTGCCTAGGTCTTCCTGTATTTATTGTCCTTTGCTGTATTGCGCCGGAATCTATTACCTGTGGACAAGTCTTAGCCCAGCCAGCTCTCTTCTGGATCTGGATTTTTCTTTTCTCTTTGGTGGCTTTCACTGTTGTGTTCTGGAGTAAACTAACTGCTTTCTTCATAGTCCTAGAACATGTGCACCTGAAAGTTTTTACATACATAGATAGCATCTGTTGGTGTCAGTTAATTAAAATGAGTAAGGGAAATTTGGTTTATAAAGTTACATATTTAACTCTGCTTAGTGAAACAGAAGGCTGTTTCTTTTTAACATGTTGAAGACTGCTGCCCATTCTTATCCTGTTTTAGGAAGTTAGAGGGCTTCGGGAAGAATGTCTTCAAGAAGAAAGTCGTTACCATTATACAAACTGCATGATTAAGGTAAGACAAGGAAAACTGACTGTGAAACTTTGGGGAGATTTTTAGTCATTAGTGTCTCAAAAGCTCTCTCTTTCCATTTAGAATCTAGAAGTCCAGCTGCGGCGTGCTACTGATGAGATGAAGGCCTATGTCTCTTCTGATCAGCAGGAAAAACGGAAGGCAATTAGGCAAGTGTATTTCTTATTCCTCACAACTTCAATATATCTACAGAATTTCTTAAATATAGTTCTGTTGGAAAAATCTTTAGTTCAGAAGTGAGCATATTCAGGTTTAAATATTGAAGCATAATTTTTGTTCCTGAAAACTATTCTGCTCAACTGTCCATTCTGTTCAGAAGCTGGTTTGACCTTTTAAAAAAAATTAAATTCTACTGAATTCACTGATTGTTTTGTTTTATGATCGTAGCCTAAAAACCACTGGAAAATTCTCATGCCCCAAAACATTCCATTTACAATACAGATTTTTAAAAACTGAGGAAATTTTGGAATTGCAAAAATTTCCATATTAGAAACAAAAGCAAGAATTTTAAAACCTAAAAGCTTGAGATGAGAAGAAAAACACCAGATTTGGAGTCAGAGGACCACAGTGCCTACCCAGCACATAATAAGTGTTGGATAAGTGTTTTCTCTGTTTAGTTGTCTGGTTCCACTTTGGAAGATCCTCTGGACCAAATGATCTCTCTCATGTCCCTTCCGAGCCTAATTCTCGTAAAAATGTTTTTGAATGATAGGAATCCCAAAGAGAATTCAAGGGAATTTGTCTTACAGTAGCAAGTTTCCGGCCTGTAGAATATTAATTTCAAACTGGAGATGGACTAACGTAGGCTGCACTAAGAAATCCCAGCCCCATGCAATTTTGCGGGGATATCTTCTCAATAATACCATAATGATTCAAGCTTTGTTTTTTTTACTGTGGATCCATTCAATCCCTTGGTCTAAAACTTTTTGGAAGCATAGAGCTTTGCTTCTTTGGAAATATCCCTTGTGTGCTAAACCCCAATTGTCTACCTGGTTATTACTATATGTCCCAGAAGTGGCTGCACTTTCAACATTCAAAATTTATTGAGGGGCAGCTAGGTAGGTTCATGGCTAGGGAGCCAGACTTGGAGATCGGAAGTCCTGGATTCAAATTTGACCTTAGACACTTCCTAGTTACGTAACCCTGGGCAAGTCACTTAACCTCCATTGCCTAGCCCTTACTGGTCCTCTGCCTTGGAACTAATACACAGTATTGATTCTAAGATGGAAGGTAAAGGTTTAAAAAAAAATGTATTGATCACCTGCTCTGTGCAATGTCCAGGAAGCCTTGGTGAAAAGTGAAAAGAAGCGTATAAATCCTAGTCACCTTTGCACGGCTTTTTCCAGCTCTTGATAGTGCTGGGGAGATAATATGATAATAAACCCCAACCGAAATATCAGCTGTTTTAACTGTCAGCAGAGTAAGTTGGAGTTTTCCTGTCTTGAAAATATTTGTTTTGCTTTGACCTTCCAGATTTGAAGTAAAACTCTTTTTAACTTCATCCATATAGCAGTAATTTTGAAGTGATGATTCTGTTAGAAGAAACAAAATGGAATTAAGAAATGGAGTTTCTTTGCAGAATTTGAGCTTTTCAGTGTGTACAAGAATTTAAGTAAAACTTAAAGTATTGCTATTTATAGAGTAAGCATTTTCCTGAGGCTACACCATATTGGACCCAAAATGTACTTATTCAGATGTCTTTTGAATGTCAACTCGGCTCAAGTAAATCTGCGTGGTCAATGCTAAGGAATGCGAAAAGTTAATTTTGGCCTCTAAAAATAGAAAGTTTTAAAAAATTAAGTTACATTCCTTCCAATGTTGTCATTATAAATAGTAAAAACGAAAATGCTACTGCTGAACTTTCTGATCAGTTTTCCAGTTAAGATGCTTTTCTTCATTCCTTAATCATAATCTCCTACCACTTCACTGTTTTTTCTCCAGAAAGAAAGTATTGTATCAAGAGTAGAATTATATGTGATGAGAACTGAAAACAGTGTAATTCCCTGTCTTATGATTTCATCCATACTTATTACTAATGCAAGATACACTTGAAAAAATTTCAGAGTTGTGGCTTTTTTTCTGTCAGAACCACAAGTTAAAGCAATTATTGGGTTTAAAATGTGTATCTGATGTCCCCATTTTTATTTTGAAAAAGCTTGTTTCTTTGTTGTCATTTTAAGAATTTTTGCCCTTTATAAAATTGAAAAAAATACACAATAATTATAATAATTCATAGTTGTTTCTTAATGTTTACAAAGTACTTTCCCCATGATAACTGAGTAAGGTAGGTAATACAGATGTTATTATCCTCATTTTCAGATGAGGAAACAGATAGGTGGGAAGATGACTTGCCCAAAGTCACAGTTGTGAGGCTGAAATTCAAACTTGGGTCTTGACTTCTCTGTCTGAATTTAGACTTTTCATGTTCTAGCACGGTCATCAGATTGTTTTCATGTAATTTACTCACCAAGACCCTAAACTAGCTAAAATTTTCACAACCTATCATGTCGTCATCACTTGATTTTAATTCAATAGATGGAAAATGAACCTAATTTGGGGGGATGGGGAGAGAAGGGGAGTGAGGAGTGTTGTTTGTTTACTTCTGCACCACCACTCTTTTTTTTTTTTTTTTTTAACCCTTAACTTCTGTGTATTGGCTCCAAGGCAGAAGAGTGGTATGGGTGGGCAATGGGGGTCAAGTGACTTGCCCAGGGTCACACAGCTGGGAAGTGTCTGAAGTCAGATTTGAACCTAGGACCTCCTGTCTCTAGGCCTGACTCTCAATCCACTGAGCTACCCAGCTGCCCCTGCACCACCACTCTTAGTTACTATATACCTTCTTAAGACAATTCTGAAATGGTTTTCACAGTATTACTTGAACTTTTTAACATTCTACACAACCTTATTTACAGATTTACAGAATGTGTTACTAACTTTAGCAAAGCAAATACCAATGGAGCATGGATTGCACTGTCGTCCTACACAGCTTTTGATAGCACATTATACTGTAGAAGCAATAGAACTAGGAACGCCCTACTGGATATGAGATGGGCTATATAATTGTAATCATTATGTAATATCCCCAGTCTGTAGCTTTAATGGCATTTTGGCTTTGTTTGCCCTTAATTAATTTATCACATCTATTCATTCTATCTACACATTTTTATCTTCAGTTGTTTCATTCTTTGTTCTTATATCCTTGGCCCCTAATACAGCACTTTGTACATAATAGTAGACACTTAATGAGTACTGTTTTGTATTCTCATAACTCCCACTATCACAGCCAGATCTACTTTCCTTTTTGTTAAGTAACCATCCCTCTTCATTTAAGACTACTCTAGTCTTTTTTTTATTCCCCAGATTCCGTTCTTAAACTTCTAAATCTAAATAAACACGGCTAGGAAATATCTGAGGTCATATTTGAACCCAGGACCTCCCATGTCTGGGCCTGGCTCTCAATCCACTGAGCCACCTAGCTGCCCCCAGAGTTGTTGGTTTTTTAAAAATCTCTTTAAAATAATGAAGTAGGATTTACTGGAATATGTTAATAGTATCTCAAAAGCAGATAAAACAGAAACAGTATTTGACATTCATTTTCTTCTTTGAGAGGCAGCAGATTGCACTGAAGGCATGCTAATGGGCAGGTCACTTAACCATTGGTAGCTCTCTAAGATTAAAGGCCAGATGAGTTATGAGTAGATGTCACTCAGAGGGGAGGTATCTTTACCAGAACTTTATAACACTGTGAAATCACAACATATTCTTTAAAATATTTGTGACTCAGCATGACCAATATGGAAATATGTTTTGCATGATCATACATGTATAACCCAGAACAAATTGCTTACTCTCTTGGGGAGAGGAGGAAGGAGACAGTTTGGATTTTATAATTTTAGAAAGCATATTTCAAAATTCTATTTTTACGTAATTGGAAAAATAAAATATTTTTAATTGAAAAATAAAATATTTGTGACTTTTTTTTCTTCTTAAATTACCATTTGCTGGGACTAAATAAAATTGGGGAAGATAAAAGTAATATGATTATTAAAGTACTATAAGGGGGTCCTAATTTCATCCTTCAGGTTAGTGCTGTAAATTATATAGAACTTTAAGGCAGATATGTTAATTTGTTATTAAGTTATCTGATCAAATCAGTTAAAATAAACTGAAGCTAACTTATTATCTTGGCTCCTTAGGGAACAGTATACCAAGAATATTGCTGAACAAGAAAACCTTGGGAAGGTAAGACTATATTGTTTATTCAAAACTACCTCTCACATCTATATACAGACTATTGGTACTCAAATTGTGTTGTGACCTCTTATTTAGAGAGTACAGTGCAGGATGCAGGCAAAAGTTCCATTCTTATTTGATTTCCTTAAGTATTCCCTTAGCCCTTCTGATTTTGTTTTTCTTAATAGGGATAGCATGAATTGTTTTTAAATGATACTTAAACAACTTTAAATAATATCACATTCCTGGTAACAGTCCATTTAGGACATCTTCCCCTCAGTAATGACATAATGAACTACCAGCTCGAAGTCTTAATGATACAGTGACAATTCTTAATTATTCGTACTAGTCAGTTTACATGGACAAATGATAATAATCCAAAAACTGCATTGTGTGCATTAGTTTCCTCTTTCTTCCTCTTCAAGTCTTTATCAGAAGTGCTGAAAATAACGTTCATTCTCATGAATGTTACTAGCATTCCTTTCTCTTGCCCACCGCTGGCAGCAGGACCAATGAGCGTGAAATACCCAAGAGAAGTAGCAAAGGTACCACAGCAGTATAGATGATAGAGCAGACATGGTGGGACCCATTCTCCCTGAATAATTTAGGAATTAATTTCTTAGATATTAATGGGGAAATGAAAGGGACCCCCTGAGAACAGATTTTGTCTTTTAGCTTAGTTCTGAGTTCCAGGTTTTTTTTTGTTTTGTTTTTTTTCCCTCCTTCATATTGTCATCCCATCAGATGAACAAAAACAGCCTTTGTTGAATTGAATAACAGATATTTTTGCAAACTATCAGTATCTACTTGTAGTATCACTAGTACAAAGTTACCATTTCAAATACACTACAGTATCTCTGGGATCAAGATGTGGTTGCCCATTTCATTAGGTCTTTGTATGTCCAAGAGGAAATCACAGACCTCTCACAGCCTCATCCACAGGATGAATATTGTAATCTTGCCCTGACTTTGTCAAAATGCCATGTGAAAAACATGCTATTTGAGAAATAGAAGGAATTATTATCATAACCAACATGCCTGAGATACTGCACATGTCTTGCCCTAAGTGTATTTTTATCGTTTATGTAGGAGGCTCAGTAGGTAGATAGCCCTAAAGATGGGAGGTCCTAGGTTGAAATGTGGCCTCAGACACTTCCAGCTGTATGACCCTGAGCAAGTCACTTAATTCCCATTGCCTTCATAGAGCGTAAAGGTTTTTAAGTCCCCTTTTTTGTTTGAAAAAAAAATTAAACAAAAATGTTTTTAGGCTTCTAGTTCTTCTATAAGCCTAAACTTATTTGGCTGGGCATGATCTCAGAATTCTTCTTTGCCTTTCATTTTAGGGATTCATTCTAGTAACTAGAGAATCATTGAAGAAAATTATTACAGTAGAATTAAGCAAAGCAAATACTGCCTTTTATTCACTAGACCTTACCCTAATACCATATACATCTCTTAAAAGAAGACTTTCACCTGTGTGGCAGATCCACAGCTAAGCTGGCCTTTCCAAGAAAAAAAAGATATAGGCCTCTCCAGAACAAAGTACTGTAAACCAATTCTCTAGAGAACTACCTGGGCTAGACTTGCAACCCTGTAATAATCTGGTATGAAGACAACCCTATTGGAAGGCACCTTTTAAATCACCAAGTATAATGTCAAGTGGGTCAAAGTTAAATTATTTCCTGTCCTAGAAGCTCGTTAGCTCCTCTTCAAAAGCTTTTTAGTTCCACTCTTCTTTAGTGGTCTCAGATTCCAAATGACGTCCCATAATAATTTTGTTTTTAATGACTTACAAGTACAAACAAAACAGTTCTCATGCTCAAAAGATTTAATGATAGGGGCAGCTATCCAGGAGGACTTGGGTTCAAACTAGACTTCAGTCAATTCCTAGCTGTGTGACCCTGGACAGATCATTTAACTCCCTTTGCCCAGCCCTTCTCTCCAAGGGCCTTATATCAATTCTAAGATACAAGATACAGTTGTTGTTTGTTTGTTTTTAAAGACCTATTGATAAAAAGATCTACAAGTAAACAGTTGCATAAAAGAATGAATTGGATTCATAAACTTTCCCTTTACAATCATAGGTTTCTCAGAAATAAGAATGTGTGAGCAAATGTTTAACAACCATCTCAAAAAACTTTGCTCATGGACACTAAACCTTATTAACATTTCTTAAGTCTTGACAATGAACAAAACAATCAATCAAGGCTTTATTTGGAGCATTGGTATTTAGACTGAAAATTTAATGGTCACTTCTCATAAGCCACTGTGATCTGGCCCCAGCACACCCTGCAGTTAGATATCAAAATAATGTGAGAAAATGTCATTGAAGCAGGAGCATCTTAAGCTTAAATTTCTGTTTTGAGTCACTTGAAATTATTTTTGTTAGCTGGCATAAAATATAGATTATAAGCAGTTTATTAATAACATACACTTAAACTAAGTGAGTTGTAGACTTTAAGCCAAGTGCTAGTTGTATAATAGTTTATGGCGTACACTCAAATTACATTTTCTTAATTCATTCTTTTTGGTGTTTATAATAATAGCCTTCATTGTCATCATACCAAGGGTGGAAAACCTCTAGCTACATCTAACTTTTAGTTTATTTGGCCCATGAGGCAAGTACCAAGAAAGAGCATTCTAAAATTTTTTAACAGTAGGGTTGTTAGGTAGCTCAGGGGGTATAGAGCTAGGCTTGGAATCAAGAGGGTTGAGATTCAAATGTAAACTCAGACACTTCTTATGTCTGTGTGATCTTTGTCAGGTCACTTAACCCCAGTTGCCTAACTCTTACCAATCTTCTGCCTTGGAACCAATACTTAATATCAATCCTAAGACAGAAGGTAAGAGGTTTGTTTGGGGTTGTTGTTTTTTTAAAGTGTATGTTGAGAGGGCAACAAGGTGACTCAGTGCATTGAGAGGTAGGCCCAGAGATGGGAGGTGCTGGGTTCAAAACTAGCCTCAGACACTTCCCAGCTGTGTGACCCTGAGCAAGTCACTTAACCCCCATTGCCTAGCCCTTCCCACTCTTCTGCCTTGGAACCAATACACAGCATTGATTTCAAGACAGAAGGTAAGGATTTTAAAGAGCATGTAGGAATCCAGAGGGCTCTGTGTGAAGTAGATGTTTTTTGTGGCCTCATTATCTGAAGTCATATGTGATCTTAAGATTTTATAGTATTAATCACTCTCCCAAGATGGATGTTTTGGTTTTGTTTGGTTTTCTTTTGGAAGCATTTTCACTTTCTTTGAATATATTTATTTCTGAAATATTTTCCCTTATTTGTACAAATGTGTCTCTGTGTCTCCCCTTTGTTCCTCTGATTTTTCTATTATTTCTCTCTGTATTTCTGTAGTGCATATCTTTGGATTTCTAAATCTCATTTCTAACCATTTCTCAGTCAACCCCCTTTTCTGTTTTCTTATCTCTTAATAATGAAACAAAAGATATTTTTGGTTGTTTTTATTAAATAGATATTTATATGTTCATTTAAGTCAATAAACATTAAGTTAACCAGTAATTTTTAAAATGGCACTGGAACATTTTTAGGTTATTCCAGGTCTTGATAACAAAAGCAGTACACAGAGGAATTTTTTTGCTTGTCACATGTATTTCCTTGTATTACCCATTATTAGACCTTTTCCCTTTTTTCTAGTGAAAGCTGTTGGAGGGTTTTCATTCTCTAGGCTCACACTGAGTATTTCAAGCTAGGCAATAGAAATTCACTTCTGCTACTTTGTAAGATATTCTTTCTGTCAACATTTTCATTTTTAAACTTATGATATATTGTGATTCAATTTATTTTATTTATTTCGGTGATCTTGGTTTTGATGAATCCTAGAACAGCCTGGGTAGTTTAGCATTGTAGTCAAATGTGTGAAATTCCATATTCTAAAAGGCAAATTCCTGCTATTTAGGTTCAATTGTCTTTTATATTTTGTAATAGAAACTTCGGGAAAAACAAAAAGCTGTACGAGAAAGCCATGGTCCCAACATGAAGCAAGCCAAAATGTGGCGTGATTTTGAGCAATTGATGGAGTGTAAGAAACAGTGCTTTCTGAAACAACAAAACCAAACCTCCATTGGTCAGGTAATTCAGGAGGGAGGAGAGGATCGACTGATACTCTGAATTCATGTGTAATCACTAGGGGTTGATAATAGGTACTAACTATAATCTTTTCCCTGTGGTGTTTGTTGTTGTTTTTTTTTTTTTAAGCCTGAAAACAATCTGTCACTTTTATAGAATATATTAGTTCCAAATTAGCTTTTCCCTAATGATTTTTCATGGAAAGTCATCTTGAATATAGGGCTTAGATTTGGAGTTTTGTTCACTTTTTTATTAAAGGAATAGGCTTTTTTTTTTTTCTGTTTAACCTTTCTAAAGTGGTGTCTTCTGATTTTATTGGATGGGTGACTAAGTTTTACAACCTGGATATTTAAACGTGTACCCATTAAGAAATGTGTAGTTTTCTCCAAACTCTTAATGTTTTTCTTAATCTTTTTTTAACTTTAGAGGAATCTTTTAGGAACTTCCCTCTCTCGTTTTGAAGAAATATTTATCTGAGGTTCATCAGTTCTTTCATTTTACTTCAGAATTTCTCTTTCTTCTGTTAAATATAAGTAAAATTAAATTTATTTTAATGTGTTAATAGCTTTGTTCTGTTCATGTAACTTAAAGACCAATAAAACTTGTTGCACATACCACGACTGTTTCTTTTTTAAATGGCAAATAGGTACTAGTATCAAGATTGTATCATTTTTACAGTAGTTTTCCAAACTTGTAGCATGAATTGAAATTAAGGAGTATTGTATTAAGTCATAATTTAGAGCTAGGAATGATCATTTATTCCAGTCTCCTAATCTTCTAAATGGGGAAACTAAGGGAGAAATGGAGCGACTGCCCCAAAGTCACAAGGAACAAGATTTAAGACCAGGTCTAATGACTTTAAGTCTGATGATTGTCCCTCACATCAAAGTACTTGTCACAAGTATTATACAGTAGAATGACCTCAGGAACTATTACTTTAAGGGACTTGGCTATTGTAAAAGTCAGCAGCATCTTGTATGCATAGGGTCGTAAACAAGATTCAGGAACACAGGATGTAATTCCAAACACAACTTCTTCCTCATTTGGGCAAGAGAGCTTGAAACTGTCTGTACTTTGGATTTTTTCTCATCTCAATTTTGAGGTCTTCAAGAGAAAGGTCTGATCATCTTCTGGTCTTTTGTTTCATTTTCCATGTCTGCATTGGCTGCGAAAAACCTTTTCTGTAGTTTTGAGCATGTGCAGATTGAGCTGATTTTAGCAACCCTAAAGAATCATGGGTAAATAAAGCAGAATATGGGGCAATATTACCTTAACAGTCAAAAAAACTGAGTGCAAAGCTGCTTCTGACATTTACTGTTTATATGACCCTAGGCAAATCATTCAACTTCTGTTTTCTCCTCTGTAAAATGAGGAGGGTTGGACTAAATGACCCCCTGAGGAACCTCCCAGCTCTAGCCTTGTGATCTCATGATACTTTAGTATTAGTCAATGTAAAGTCAACACTTGAACTAAATGGATCATTCAAGTGGTTTCCATTAAAATGTTGGCATATACAGAAATGTACATTCCTGTGAATGCTAGTGAAAAACCATAGTTGACGTTTATATAACACTGTGATTTGCAAAATGGTTATATACATTTTCTCCTGTGATTCTCACAACAGGCTTATTATAGGCTAGTGACTACAGTATTATCATCATTTCCTTTTTTGCACTTAAGGATTCTAGTTCTCAAAGAGATGAAGTGGCTTTGCTCGCAGTTCTAGAGCTAAGTGCCTGAGGCCAGATTTGAACCCAGTTTTTTACTGATTTTCCAGGTCCAGGATTTTTTGTGTCACAGTCACCTTAGGGAAAGAGAAGAACTTCTACCATGTAGAAAGTACCATTTCAAGTGTGGTTTTGAGGTCTTTTTTCTCTAATGCAGAAAGTAATCGCCTGTATTTAAATTTGGATTTAAGGAAGTTTGGAAATATCTTTATCAATAGACAACGAATGCCATGAAGACTGAGATTATGAGTAATTCTCATAGCAACAAGGGCAAGAAGGGATGGGATTCAGACGAACAAGGGGGAACTATGGTTTACGTTATAGACCCTTCAACAAAGATGCATCTTACTGGAATTTTTCTTTAAGGAGAAAGGAAATTTCCATAAGTAAAATAATGCATGGAAAAAACCATCTTTACTTTAATGATAACTTTGATCTAACTAGTTTTTGTGCAATGTTGATTACTGTTCTGTGACTACAACCCAACAAGTAAATTAAAAATAACATTAGGATAGAAATAAATATATCTTATTTTGTAAAATGGGGAATTCTCATGGTAGAAGCTGACATTCATTATGTAGATGGTGTGTGATCTGTGTTGGGAGTTTTCACAGTGAGAAAATCATAAGCATTCAACTTATTGATGTATTATTTTGTGTATATATTCATAGATATAATATGTGTACATATTCAGTAGACCCACATGCATACACAATGATGCCTTATCATGACATGACAGACAAGCCAGATTCCCAAGAGCTAGGCCAGAGTAGGGTAACCTTTAGCCGGAAAAACTTTCATTACAGGCCTCATGACAGACCATAAATCTTTGTCCACAGACCAATGTGGCTAAGTTAAGAGAAGTTCATCACTAGGTAGGAGCTAGGGGATGAATATTTCTACCGCAGCAACTTCAGAAGACCAAGGGTTAGTGGGGCTGCAGCCTGTACTGATGGGGCTAGTGTCCCATTCAGCAAAGTCACAAAGCCTCAAAGTATTGAATGGGAATCTGTAATGTGTGTGTGTGTGTGTGTGTGTATGTGTGTGTGTATATATATATATATATACATATATATGCATACATGCATACATGCATGTATGTGTATATTCAATATTTTAAGGATCCAGAATAAATAAAGCAGAAGGTAGTGGAAATTACTAGCCTGAGTCAGAAAAACGAAATGTAATGTTGCCTCTGATGTTTACTATTTATATGACCCTAGGCAAGTGAATCTACCCTATGGATGGATGGATGGATGGATGGATGGATGGATGGATGGATGGATGGATGGATGGATGGATGGACGAATGGATGAATGAATGGATAGACAGACAGAAAGACAAATAGATAAGTAGGTAGGTAGATATAGATAGATCTGTACGCATTTATTAAGAACCTACTGTGTACCAGATATTATACAGCCAGATAGAGAGGTATATAGAAATAGATCTCAACAAGCACTTATTAACTTAATATGTGCCAGTAATTGTCTGAAGCCCTGGGAATACAAAGAAAGAACTGGTCCCTCCCCTTAAGGAGCTCCTTGTCTAGTGGAGATCAAATGCAAACAGCTTTGCCCATTCAAGATAGAGACATTGTCAAAGGGATTTTCCTTGCTAGGAACTCCTTCCACCAGTGAAATCATAGTTCTCCCCACCTCCACCCCCACCCCCAAAGAAAATGGTATTTGTGCAGATATAAGAATTTGAGCAAAAAATGGCAAACCTTTGCTTGGGCCTTGGATTGTATCTCCCTGTGCAGGATCTGAGCGTCCATTGGAGCCCTTTACTCGGTGGAGATCTTTTTCAGGAAAGTTGGCTTACTTGGATGATTGTGGGAGGATCATAGGATGACAGATTTAAAAGCAGAAGGGCCTTTGGAAACTCTCATTATAGAGAGGAGGAAGCTGAAGCCTAGCATGATTTAAGTGACTTGCCCAGAGTCATAGAACTAAAATGTATCTGAAGTGAGACAGGAATCTGGTCTTCTTGATCTGTGCCCTTTCTACTATCCCTGCCCCCTTTGTGCTGGCCTATGAAAGGGAGTCCTCATAGAAGTGCCCTTTTCTTTTTAGTGAGGGAGAGAGAGCTGAACCATATGAATAAATCACAGAAATAGCAAAGAGGTCAAGTCCATGTCATCTGTTCCCTCATATCATAGCATTCATCCTTATTACTACCCTGTCCTTAGGGACCACATTTATAATCCTTTCATTCCCCAAGAGTTTGGCTCTCCTGAGGAGTTCTTTCCAGAAGGATAATGTCTAATCAGTCAACAAACATTTGTTAGGTACCCATTTACTATCTGCCCAGTCACTGTTCTAAGTGCTACAGATATAAATTTTAAAACAGGACAGTCCTCTCAAAGAGCTTATATTCTACAGGGGACAGATAAAGAGAAGATATATACACAGTGATGTGGGGATCACCTCCCAAGATTCTCTTCTGTCTCCAAGAAGTTGCCACTGCCCAGGTGTTCCCCTTCTCTTTATAGAAGGCTAAGGTGGAAGAAATCCCTTTAGTTGTCCACATTGTTCTCTTCCGGTTCTATGCTTTGAGAGCCTGTGTGCTTCTACTCTTCTCTCTAGCACTAATCCAGGCACTCAGCATCTAGGAACCCCCTCATAAGGTATACACTAAGAATATCTGGATTCCCCATGTGCCTCTGTCCCCAGAGAGCCACCCATTCCCTGGAGAATCAGTCAGGTTTGCTGTCATTTCTACACTTCTCTAAAAAAGGGCAGAGGCCAAATCAGCTATTGAAGACTCCTTTTGATGAGCCAGCCCAAAAGGATGGCGCCTTCCACAACCCTCTCCCCACAATCCAAGCCAGCCTTTTAATCCCCAGTGGACCCATACTGAGTGGAGAATGAGCTAAATGAACGTGGCCACTCCCTGCACAAAAAGACACATTGAAGCCCCAAACAAAGCCTCACTATTCTCCCAAGTCCGTCAGGTTGATCAGTGAGCTCCCCTGCTCAACACACACACACACACAATTTAAGGTGCTCACCTATTAAGTAGTACTCTGAAATTATTGGTAAATATGTGTAAATGTATGTGTGATATATATATATGTCCTTATATAATACATATATAATATATATAGGGTATATATTATATATAGAATATATATAATACATAATATACGATATGTTTGATATTTGTTTTATTTTAATATTATTTCAGGGTACTATTTAATAAGGCATCACCATTCCCTTTTTCACAAATGATATTTTATTTTCAGAATAGAATGCAGTCAGTGAAAACCCAGACCAGTGATTATTTGTTTTCATTTAGCCTTCTACTATCTCTAAAAAACATTCTTGTCATTTTAAAAAATGTCAGTGACAGATTCTCAAAGAAGTTCAGTAAATACATCTACTCATCTTATTAGTGCTAGCCATATTCATTCTGCCCAGAAAGAGACTGTGTATTCAACTTAATGGCAGCTCCCACAGGGCTTTACTAACTGAAGCAGGAAATCATTCACTCCAAGAAAACCGAAAAATGGAATCGTCCACCTGGCTGCTTGTCATTTTCATGTAGTATTGGCCATAGAGTAACATAGCTTAACGGCTTGGGTTTGATGACTTTACAGACAGTGATTTGACTGGAGTGTTCAAAACCCCTGACTAACTCAGAGAGGCCCTTTATTGATGATTCTTTTAGAAGAGCTCATTACATTTTTTCCCTTTGGGCTGGATAGCCTTACTGGGCTTTTGGTAACAATATTTACTCATTCTGGAAAATTGTTTGTCTTCCTAGGGAGGGGGAAGGAGAAGAAATGGGGAATAGCCTGTCAAAACTGCTTTTGCATTCACAGATTTCCTACTTCTAAGACTTAGTGCTGCCAACAGTTGTGTGGGACGCATCGTAGAAACTGTACATTTCCAAAGGCCACTGCACCTCTTGCTTTCTCTGCTGGATCAGGAAGAAACCCAACTTTAAAGGTTGTCTTTTTATCTTAAAGAGTTAAAATAGCATTATATGATGATATTTGTTGTAAGTCTTCATGCTCACTCCAAAGAATATACTTTCTGTTTTCAGACAGTGTAGCAGCAGCTGGGCCTCTGCTTTAGGCATCTTTAGGCCATGTTCTAAAGTAGGCCCAAGGAAATAGCTCGTAATCCCTTTTCCTCCCCTTCTCTGTATTGCCTCTCAGAGAGTGACAGCCAAAATGAAATACCATTTCATGGAAATCTCAGAGTAGCCCCAAATAGACCCCTCAGCCCAATTAGTTTGTCTAATATATGTACAGTTCTTAGAAAAATGTAGACTCTGTGTAATTACAAACCTCTTGGCTATCTTTTAGCCTGACATGATAGAGAGCCCTTTCTAGTGACCTGGGGAAAATAAGCTGTAGAAACATGTTGCTGAGACTTCAGAAATGTTTTCCGGATTGTTCTGAATTGAATTTCAAGTGGGTGACAGACCAAAGCCATCTTTACAAAAACAAAATAAAAGGACAGATTGAAAAATGGTTTTTGTTTTGGAGGCATTTCTCTTAAACCTCCCTGCCTTGTCACCTCCAGGCATTCAGCCAGTGGTAGTGACCGATGAGATGAGTGTAAATAAAAGACTTGTTTCTACCAAGGGTTCCAGGTGCTCACGTCATTTCTCTGCTTTGGAATAAAGGAGTGTTTAGCCTGAGGGAGCCGGTAAGACAGCACCCTAATGATTAGCTCACCTAAAGTTTGGTCTATTATACTTTTAAAATCCTGCATTGTGATGAAAACTCAGGATCAGGATTATCAACTCCAGGCATCTTTCTTTGCCAGCTTCATATTTTTTGGTGACAGATGGTTCATAGCAGCCCAGGAAGGAAATAACACAGTGCCTTTGGGCTTTGTTGTATCCCTTCTTTCCCCTGCCTCGGCCCCTCTTCCCTTTCTCTTTCCCCCGTAAGAGCTGTTTCATATGCTGTATGCAGTCAGGAGGTGGGTAGGTTGTCATAGCTGGAAATGATGGAAAGGGGTCATTTCAAATTATCTGTGTTTTTTTAATCTTTGAACCCACCCCCATCTCAAGGTTTAAAAAAATACAAAGTTGACTTCATCTAGAGTAAAGTTCCAACACATTCTGGCAAAGAGATTAAAAAGTAAAATACAGTGCCAGAATGACATTTAAGAGACTAAGTTGTTGTGGGGAGGAGGGGAATGTTTGCCTTTTTTTTTTTTTTTTTTTTTTACTCATGCGGGCCCTCTGTTGGCAGTCCTAAATTAATTCCACATGAGATTCCCCCTGAGAACTTGCCATTTTCCTTTCTGGGCTGGTAGAATAATTTGGCATGCCACAAGCATATAGGACTGTGAAGGGAAACCATTATTCACTAGTAGAAGCACAAGAGTTAAATTATCTATAATTTCCCATAAAAAGTATTAGTTCTTATTTCCATGAAGAAATAATAGCCAGGGGGCAGCTGGGTAGCTCAGTGGATTGAGAGCCAGGCCTAGAGACAGGTGATCCTAGGTTCAAATCTGACCTCAGACACTTCCTAGCTGTGTGACCCTGGGCAAGTCACTTCACCCCCATTGCCTAGTCCTTACCTCTCATCTGCCTTAGAGCCAATACACAGGATTGACTCCAAGACGGAAGGTAAGGGTGTAAAAAAAAAGAAAGAAAGAAAGAAAAAGAAATAACAGTCAGTTCATTTGATGGTTGAATAATCAGGACAATAGAGAATCCCAAAGTTGGAAGAAACCTTAAAGACCATCTAATAGAACACTTTCATCCCCCTACTGCCTCCCCAGTTTGGAGTCCTGGGTCCTCCAGCTGCTGAGTGAAAATGAGAATCAGTGTGATAGGATGGGAAGAGCCAGGCCTGGAGTCTACTTCTAACCCCATGATGGGGATGGAACCCTGGGCAAAATGCTGCTAAGGCAGCGCTATGAGGCCACAAATTGCAAAGGGGTTGCTTGTGTACATTGGAAGAGAGAACCTTCCACTGATTAATAAATACGTTTATTATAGATAGCACATGTTTAAATGCATTTGCTAATTTATATAATTAGGTAGACTACATATTCACATATATCTAAATATATTTTATATACTGCATATTTAGATATATTTTACATTATTTAAATAAATGCATTTACTTACATGTAGTATGTATTTAAATAAATGTATTTATTTCTACATTATCTGTTTAAATGAATATGTAATCAAAGCCCACTGGCTTATGAGACAGTCTGCCACTTTATTGTACAACCTGGCTGTATCACCTTCAGTTCTGGAAAGGGATGGGGAATTGAGAAGGAAGAAAGGTGGAGGGGTAGGGCTGAGAAGAGAAGGGATCTGTACTTCATTTTTCCCATTTAAAAAGAATAAAGTTAGTAGTTGCTTGATTTTTATTTTCCAAAGTCCTGGAATAAATACTACTCAGTGGAAAGAAAAGGGTTCTATTATAACCAGCTTTCTCCATTAAGGCCTTCTCCCCCATGGTCATCATCATGACATAGTAGTTACTCTGAACTCTCCAAGGGTATGGCAGTAGGGAACAAAAGTTCTATCAGGACCTTCTAAACTAAAATGTCCTTGAGTTCTGGCCCAACATGTTTGTCTAAGGACTAGCCCGACAACATGTGAAGAGGCTCAATACAGGAGATGGGACCTGGGCCCAAAATAACTCTTCTAAATGTATCTCCCCTAGAATGGAGAGAACCATGCTAGTGTAGGGTGAGGCCATGTTCTCTTCAACATGAACCCAGTGAAAGCAACCTACTGAAACTCCATACAACCCAGTAGACACTCTGCATTGTGGCGCTGTGTTGGACCCTGAAATGCAAACCTGTCAAATGATACATAGAAATAGATTTGCTTTGAAACTTCATATTCAGTCTTTCTACTTGTATATATTTAAACTTTATGAGGAACTAAATAGACAAAAGAATCCACCAAAATATCAAAAATCTGTTTTATTCAGTCACGTAGAATCTCCAGAAGAAAACCACTTATACTTTGTTTGTCTCCCCAAGTAGAAATGCTGAGGCTAGACAAGAGAAATCAGCAAGGTAAGTTGTGCTTAAGAGGAGAGTTCAGTGTATGTGTGAGAGAGAAGGCAGAACCCCAAAATCACACAGATGGGGATGATGATTATATATATAGATTCAGTTATATTGCTAATTAAATCATTTTCCTCTGAAAGATGACCAACAGTCAAAGCCTTTTATAATATGGCTAACCACTAGCTAGGTTTTAGCCTTTCAGTTCAGTTCTATAATAAAACAAAGTTATTTCATGCCTACTCTGTGCTGGTCACTGTTTAGGCACTCATGTGTAGATGTGTGTATGTGTGTGCGCGCGCGTGCACGTGTGTGTGTGTGTGTGTGCGTGTGTGCATACACACAAAGGTAAAAAAGAACAATGTCTCTATGCTCATTTTTTTACATTGACATGGGGGAAGAGGACTTCATGATCCCAGATAATCTTGGTACAGGAAAAAGGCAAGAAGAGGGTCTTAATATGGGCAATAGAAAGACTCAGCCAAAGTAGTCTAAGGAGACCCGAGGAGGGACAACTACTTTGAGTGGTGGGTAACAGGGAAGACTTCCAGGGAAGACATGAAAAGAGTATTTCAAGCAAATGCATGAAGTCAGAAGGATAAAGGGTAATATTAGGTATATAAGGGGCATAATGTGAAACAAAGCTAGAAGACTTGGTTAGAAGCACTTTGTGGAGGATTTTGAATGCCAGGCCAATAAGTTTGCATAAGCAATGGGAAATCACTAAAGTTTTTTGAGTGATCAGGAACATAGTTAATCCCAAATATTAGGAAGATGACTTTGTTAGCTATGCAAAAAATGGACTTGAGGGGGGCAGCTGGGTAGCTCAGTGGATTGAGAGCCAGGCCTAGAGACAAGAGGTCCTGGGTTCAAATCTGGCCTCAGACACTTCCCAGCTGTATGACCCTGGGCAAATCACTTGACCCCCATTGCCTACCCTTACCACTCTTTTACCTAGGAGCCAATACACAGTATTGACTCCAAAATGGAAGGTAAGGGTTATTTAAAAAAAAAAAAAAGATGAACTCGAGATGGGAGAGACATGACCAGCATCAATTAGGAAGCATTTGTAATCATCCAGGTGAAGGGGGATGAGGACCTGAACTAGAGTGATATAAGTGAGAGCGAAGAGGAGGGTGCGAGAGAGAGTGAAGAGTTTGAGAGAGAAGGAAAAGCCAGAGATGATAATAATAGCTAACATTTATATAGCATCTTAAGGTTTGCTTTGTAAATAATCTCACTTTATCCCCATAACAGTCCTGGGAGGTAAGTAATAATATTGTCCCCATTTTAAAAATGAAGAAAGTGAGGCAGACCGATGTAAAATGACTTAACCAAGACTCCCCAGTTAATGTCTAAGACTGGATTTGAACTCCATTCTTCCTCACACTAGCTCAAATATTTTCTGTCTGCACCATCCAGCAACCTCTAAGATAACTCCAAGGGCTGAATCTTGGGTATCTGGGAGGGGGGCAGTGCTATCTATAGAAATAGGAATGTTGGAAGAAAGGACGGTTTTAAGGGAAAAGATGAATTGTGTGTTAGATTCGTGTTTTTTTGTGCTCATGAGATATCTAAGTGAAAATGCCCAACAAGGAGTTGAAAATGTTGGTCTCGCTCAGAGAGGTTAGGTCTGGAGATGGAGATGTAAGAGTTATCTGCTTGGAACATCCCTTTTTTTTTTTTTTTTTTTTTTTTTTTTTTTTTTTTGAGGGAAGAGGATAGAAATGGAAAACCACCTGCTATTAAATATTACTGATTTCTGGCAAAATCCTAGGATATATTAGAGGAACAGCTAGCGAGCATCTAGAAAAGATAGTGGTTCCAGAGAGTCACATTAGCTTCAGCAAAAACAGATCCTACTCGACCAACTTTAGTTCTTTTTTGGGGGGTGGGGTGGGGGGAGAGATACAGGTTTTGGCTAGATAAATGGATCAGAGAAATCTGTCCATATGGTTTTACCTCTCTTTTAGCAAAGCTTTTGACTAAGTGTTATTTCTGTTCTGGGGACAGAGGACATTTTGTGAAAAATAGTCATTGTTAGGGCAGCTGGGTGGCTCAGTGGATGGAGAGCCAGGCTGGGAGACGGGAGGACCTACATTCCAATCTGGCTTCAGACACTTCCTGGCGGGGTGATCCTGGGCAAATCATTTGACCAAATTGTGTAGCCCTCATGGCTCTTCTGACTTGAATATACAGTATTGATTCTAAGATAGAAGGTGAGGGTTTAAAAAAAAAAAGCAAGAAAAAAACAAATAAGACCATTGAAGCCAAGAGCAGGAAGGGCCTCAAGTATATCCTGGCGAGGACTGGTTGGCCCAGATCTGTAGGCTGGAGAAGGGAAAACTTAGGGGGCCCGGTGGATGTCTTTGAGGTGGAAGGAGGGGTTCACTGGGCAGCTCCTCAGGCCCTCCAAGGTAATGAAGAGAGCCCAGGAGAAGAGAAGAGAATCAGTCAAGAATACGGCCTTGCGAGGCACCCGTACTTGGGGCTGAGAGGATGAAGGATCCCAATGGCACAGGTAGGAGGTGAATCAGGGTCGCAGGGTGGCTGGTCCCTCCCCACGGGCCCGCCCCCTGCATTAGCATTTTTGAGTGTGGGTGTCATGATGTTTATATTTTGAATTTACTACATGATTTTTAATAAAATTTTATGGCAGCAGAGGAAAAAAAGTATTTTGGCAGCTCATTGGTACTGTGGATACTGGACTTGGGGACAGGAAAACCCGAGTTTAAATCCTGCCTCAGATACTTATTAGCTGTGTGAAACTGGGCAAGACACTTCACTCTCCTTAGCCTCAATTTCCTCATCTGCAAAATGGGATCCTAATAGTACGTACCACACATTAGCGTCATTGGTATCCTAAGTTTTGGCTAGTCAGTCATTCTTAGTCATTTCTGGTTCTTCCTGGCCCCACTTGGGGTTTTCTTGGTGAAGATCCTGGAATGTTTGCCACATCCTTCTCTGGCTCATTTGATAGATGAGGAAACTGAGGCAAAAAGGTTTAAGTGATTTACTTGAGGTCCCACAGTGTTTGTCTGAGGCCAGATTTGGATTCTGGTCTTCCTGACTCCAGGTTGGGCCCTCGATCCACTGTACCACGTGGCTGCCCCAGTGACATGCCAAGTGCTCTATGAGTTATCGCTATTCGTGTTTGATACTAAATATCCATTCAAGAGATGTCAAAGAAGAGACCTCTAAGAAGAGCAGTGAGGGCCAGGCAATGGGCTGAAGAGATTTGCCCAGGGTCTCCCAGCTAGGAAGTGTCCAAGGCCACATTAGAACCCAGGACTTCCCATCTCTAGGCCTGGCTTTCTATGCACTGTGCCATCTGGCTGCCCCCTAACTATTATTGTGATTATCTTTTTAGCCCTGACCTTCCATCTTAGAATCAATACCATGTATTGGTTCTAAGACAGAAGAGGGGTAAGGGCTAGACAATAGGGGTTAAATGACTTGTCCAGGGTCACACAATCAGGACGGGTCTGAGATCAGATTTGAATCCAGGACCTCCTATCTCTGGGTCCAGCTCTTCATCCACTAAGTCACCCAGCTGCCCCCTAACTATTATTTAAACAAGCTTTTAGAACCACACTGACATATTTGTACACACAGTTGTTTCAGAAAAGAGGATTAAGTTTTTAATTGCGCATCAGCTCCATGCGCAGTACTTCACTAGGATTTATGGGTAATGGCCCTCCATTGCCTTCCAAGATGGACATTATTGCTATCATTCTGGTGATGGGATCCTCCGCATAAAAGATGGTCACCTGCAGCACCAAATCAGAAAGGAACAGGACAAGCGTCCCATTCTGTAATCCTGCTGAGGGAAGCCAGTGAGGACGGGAATGAGAGAAGTGGATGGAGCAGGAGCTCCAAGGGCAGAGAATGATGGGTGAGGGCCTGCCGTGGGCAGGCTGCTGGGCTGGGACACCAAAGGGAAATGTGTGCAGGACGGGATCCACCTGGGAGCTTGTCAGCATGGGGAATTCCTGATGAGAACTCACCTTCTCTTGGTGCTGGCTGACACCTTTTATAGAATTACCCCAAACATTGAGCCCATGGAAAGTAGGTGTCAGAGGCAAGACCCTCCACCAAAATAAGAATAGAGTGGACAGTGAGGCGGCTCAGTGGAGAGAGTACCAGCCTTGAAGTTGGGAGGTTCTGGGTTCAAATCTGGCCTCTGACACTTCCTAGCTGGGTGACCCTGGGTAAGTAACCTCCATTGCCCAGCCCTTACTGTTCTTCTGCCTTAGAACCAATACATAGTAAGATGGAAGGTGAGGGTTTAAAAAATAGAGGAAATAAAGAGCAAGACCTCAATTAGAATGTCACCTTCCAAAGGGCAAACCCAATGTCTTAATCAGAATCTAGCACCCTCACTTGCACATAGTTAAGTGCCTGATGTTTGTTGAATAAACAAAGATAGGAATCATTTTATGTAGAAGACTATCACGATAGATTAAGAATCCTGGGACAAAGAAATGGCACGTGAGACAGTCATTTTGAATGTAGCATTATATTTTCATCTTTTTTGTGTCCAGCCAGAGCCTGGAAGTGGTCAAAACTCATTTGCTCCAAGTCTGTGCAATCACAGCTTTCTCTATTTTTTCACTTGCTGGTATAATTTTTCTCCAGATTTCTGAGAAGTACCTAATCACTCTTTGCAGTGGCATGGGGTTTAAAAATGCAAATGTAAAGGCAAAAGGCTGCGGTTTTAGTGAGACCATTTTTTCCCTCCCCAAATTTGGTAAGATTTCTTCCATTTCTTCTGTGGAGCTGGGGCCAGGGTTGGGGGGTGAGGGGGATGGGGGATCAGAAAGTGGAAAAAAATCTTGAAACTTTTGTTATTTCAAAGGACTTGGCGATTTTTCCTGAGAGGGGGGAATAAACCGTCTTCATGTCCTTCTCACAGCCGCCAAAGATATTCTCAACCTTTAAAGAGATGCACTTGCCAGTGACTTGGGAGTGTCAAACTAATGTCCAACTTTTATTCTGACACTTCTTAAAGAATTTGATTGAAACTATATATGTCCAGATAACATTCAGCCAAGTGCCCCTCTTGCGTTTGTTTCAAGATATTTTTGGAAACAACAGAGGCGACCTTGGACTCAGCTGCTTTTCCAATTTAGGACTTCTCTGGGTCTGCTGAATAATATTTCTCAAACACTCAGAATCCAGCAAATGGCAAAACATTCACGTATAATGTTATCTAGTTCCCCCGTCCCATTTCTGTTGCCACATACACCTATTAGCTTTCTAATTATTACCCTCAAAATGTACTTCTAAGCATGCGTGCTTCCCCTCTCTGTAATCTTACCCCTCTGTAACCTTAATTGAACTATACTAAAAATATAGATGTATATTATATATATGCATGCGTGTCTATGTGTAGAGATGTGTGTTTGTGTGTGTGTATAGTTTGTGTATTTCTGGAAAACAAAGAATAACTGGAAATTAATGCCTTGTCTTTTGTTACTGACATCAAAAGTTTGGTTGGAAGCCAGCGTTCACAGGGACTTGATGTCAGGTCTAAATGAGGACTTTGGTCATTGTGACATACTCCTTTCAAGGGGCGCTGCCACCTGTCCAGCTTATAGGAGAGAGAAAAAAATCCTGCTCACCCTCATCTCAAGGTTAAATTTTGTGGTTTCTCATCTGAGAAAAGTCCAGTTTTCTTCCGTCTCTGGAGGAACATTTTTTTGCATTTAGAGTTTTTCAAAATATTTTTTCTGTCTTTCGCTCATCAACTGAGGCTTCTCATTTGCCTTGACAGCCATGGAGCTGGATCATAATAGACCCCCGAGGTAAGGCAGTACTACAGGGAAGCAAACAAGTGAAGGAGCATCAGAGTAGTTGTTTCTATTTTCTTTGAATTGCCCAAGACACTTCAGCTAAGGTGTATGCAGTTAATTATAGAATAGATTATGGTGGTGGTGTTTCTTTACAAAAGTCTACCCAGGTAATATCATGGGATATTTCCAATAAAAAGGGAGCAGGAAATCTGGAAGTCTTTAGGCAAATCCCAAAAGGTGTTTGCAGAAGAATTTCCTGGTAAAATACCCATTTGATCATTTGGATTCCAAGGGTCCCCCCTGACCCTGGCCCTCTTGGATTCCAGGATTCCATAATTACATACACAACCATGAAAATAAAAAGTACATGCCCTGCTCCTCACACTAACGAATTCCTTGTCCTAGAAAAAAACCTTGTTACTTGATTTGGAATCAAGTAAGATGTCAGCAGTCCGTAGGTGATCACTCACAAATCTGATTACCAAAACTCACCCCTTCGTCATCAAGGCCTTTTAAAGCCCCCTCTTCCAAATGCCCCCGGTGATGTTCATTTTTGAATCGTTAGAAATTTTCTATCAGCGTTATGCCACATTTCACTTATTCAAAAGCCTGTGATTATTTTTTCCAAATCTGACATTTACTCTTTTATACAAACAGGTTTTTCATGGGTGTGGCTTCACTGTGTAAATTTTCATTCTTTTATAGATGTTGAACTAGAGGCCAAGCTAAGTCATTCCATTTAAATAAACAGGAAGTAATCATGCCCTGGTGAATGGATTTTACGGGCTGGGCAGTAAAGTGTACGTTTCTTGGTTCAACAGACTGAGAATTTATTTTTAATAAACTATATTAATTTCTACGGAGAGAGACCCCAATCCATTCCTGTGTCCTGGGGTCCTGGATCGGAGGGGCACTGACAAGATGATTTTCTCTATTCTACAGAATGCTAAGATACAGGGAATCTTTACAAACAAAAGCTGATTCTGAGTTTCAGAGTTGGAAGGGACTTAGGAGGCCATCTAATCCGATCAGTATTTGAACAAGGCTATCCTCAGCAAGTTGTTTAAGAGCCTCTAGTGAAGGAGAACCCACTGCTTCCCAAAGTCTTCCCTGCATTTCCCCAGCTATTTGTGAGGGTTCTCTCCTGCCTCAGTTTTCCTTGTGCTCTTTATTTTATTTATGCATATCTTGTATCCTCATGCAATAATGGGGAATTCCCCCTCATTGGAGGCCTAGAAGCAAAGGTAGGATGGTCATTGGCCACATATATTAGAGAATAATTTCTTGTCCTGACACAATTGAATCACAGTGGTCTCTGGGATCCCTTCCAAGTCTGAAAGTCTACAATTAAAAGAAAAAAAAAATCCCAATGACAGAATATCAACTCCTTGGAAGTCGCGTTGTTTTTCATTTTTGTCTGTATCCCCAGCATTTGGCATTGTGCCTGACATATGTCAGTGGGCATTTAATAGAAGAATCACAGAATCTCAGGGATGGAAAGGGTCTCAGAACCAAGTAGTCAAATCCCTACCTGACTATAGATTTCCTCCAAACTGTTCCCAACAAGGGCTTTCTTTCTCTTGAAGACTCCCATGAAGAGGAAGGAATCACTTCTAGAGGTGATCCATTCCACTTTGGGACAGCCTTCCTTTGTTAGAAGATGTTTTCTTATATTACACCTCAAGGTGCTTCATTCTGACTTCTATCTATTGCTTCCTGTCCTGTCTTTTGGGGCCAAGGAGAACCCTTTTAAGTCCTCCAACCACATGACAACCTTTCAGATGCTGGAGGATGTCCTCTAAGACCCCCAGCGGAGGTCTCTGCTTCAAGTTGAGTGTCTCGATTTCCTTAGGCTGATCCTCATATGGTAGAATCTAGAGACCTTTCACCATGTTGGTTGAGCTCCTGTAGACACTCTAGTTTAGCAGTGTCCTTTCCAAAGTATATCTGTTGACTTGTGTTCCTATTGAACTTGTCTTCCACTAAAACCACCTTTTTTTCCATACATTGGATCATAGGGTTATGGGAACATAAGTTGAACAAGAACAAGAACTTCAAAGATCATCTAGTCCATCAACCTTATCCTACAGGAGACCAGAGAGGGTCAGCTCCTTGCCCATAGTCAGTCATTTAAGTAGTCATAAGAGAGCCAGAAGGGGGCAACTGGGTAGCTCAGTGGATTGAGAGCCAGGCCTAGAGATGGGAGATCCTGGGTTCAAACTGGCCTCAGACACTTCCAAGCTGTGTGACCCTGGACAAGTCACTTGACCCCCATTGCCTAGCCCTTACCACTCTTCCACCTAGGAGCCAATACACAGTATTGACTCCAAGACAGGAGGTAAGGGTTTAAAAAAAAATTAAAAAAATAAAAATAAGAGAGCCAGAACTTAATCCCAGGACCTCAGACCCTAGCCGGCCTTCTTTCCACTTCACTACATTGCTACTTTTGTTGAATCCTAAATATCAGACTTTATATTTATGCCCGTTAAATTTCACCATCTTTAATTTAGTCCAAATGTTAAGTCCAGCTGAAGGCATCTTTCATTTTCAAAACTGAACCCTGTCTCTTGTTCCCTAGAAATGAACAAATGCTCAAAGGGATCCAAGTATTTCCTGGGACAGTTAAACTTATTGTATGTACCAGTACACTTTGGCACTAGAACCTCTATCCAAGTTCTCTCTCTGTCCCCAGAAACTCTGAGTCAAAAGAATGCTTCCTTTGATGTTCAGTGGAACTGATTGCTTAAGAATAAGTACCTCTGTCAACCTGGAGAGATTTCTAGCAACTGCCACACAGACCAGTTTCTCTAAACCCTTATTATCTGAGCCTGCCTCTTGAGAAATCTGGACTCGGATACCTCCAAGGTTAAACAGAATCAGGTTTATCCAAATGTTTGGGGTATCAAGTGAATCAGGGATGTTCTTTGTGGGCCTATAAATCCTACCTTGGTATTTCTCCGGGGTTAGATCAAAATGTGTTTGTGGGGAACAAATCGAATACGTTTCCCACAAAAACTTGGGAAAATGCTTTCTCCCTCTGGCTCTTCTCCATTTTCTTCTTCTCCTATTTTATCTCCCTGTTTATATACCTTTCTTTCATTTACTCCTCTAACTCCCTTTTTTCTTAAAGTAACACCCCTTTCTTGATAAGCTTACTCTTGCTAATGACAGGTTGGATTTCTACCTTCTTAAATTGTAATTCTTTCTTCAGGAGTCATTAGAGTAGAGCAAAGAATTTTTCTTTAAAGCAATTGTGGGGGCAGCTGGGTAGTTCAGTGGATTGAGAGCCAGGCCCAGAGATGGGAGGTCCTCGGTTCCAATGTGGCCTCAGACACTCCCCAGCTGTGTGACCCTGGGCAAGTCACTTGACCCCCATTGCCTACCCTTACCACTCTTCTGCCTTGGAGCCAATACACAGTATTGATTCCAAGACTGAGGGTAAGGATTTAAAATAAATTAATAAATAGATAAATGAAGCAATTGTGACTCCCTTTCAGAAAAGAGATTTAGATTAATTCAGTTGCTTAAGACTTTGAAAGTGCTATGAGCTCATCAGGCTATTCTGTCAATATTCAATGAACTGGGCTGTCACCTCTCAGAGGTCTTAGGATCAGCTTAGTGGGGGAAAAAAAATCTGTCCATTGTTTCTCTGGCTCGGGACTATCACTCCCTGGGGAGGTTCCATCCTTTGGTTTCCCTGAGGAGATGGGGCTAAGGCTGAGCGGCAATCAGTGGCAACAGGTAGATTTTTTTTTAAAACTTCAGTATCTAAAGTTTCTGGCAAGTCATAGTAGTAAGAATACCAATAGGCCAGAATATCATATGTTCCCTTGATCACAGGCTAGTTTCTGGCACGTCAGTCATACCTAGTTGCGACTGATGCAAGATGCAATTGTATAATAATCATGAAAGCCTTATTGGACTTTAAATCAAAGCTGGTGCATTTGCCCCACCAAGTACATTTGGCACTCCTATGTTAAGACAAATAGAGCATCTTGGGAATGGACGGAATTGTCTTTTGCCGAAGAAAATGGAACTGCCCACTTCCCAGCGGTCTCACTCCGCTAAACTCTACTTCTGGACAAAAAAATGGAGGCCACAGAGCTCAGCGGAAGGAACTCTATTGGCTGTGGCTTATTCATCCTGGGGGTCCATGGTTTGTCTGTTTTGAGAACCATATTTCAACATAATTAGTTTCCTTGGGAATCCTATGTATTTTTTATTCATTTAAAAATTATTCTGGGGGCAGCTAGGTAGCACATGGGATAGAGCACTGGACCTGAAGTCAGGAGGACCCGAGTTCAAATCTGCCCTCAGAAACATCCTAGCTGTGCGACCCTGAGCAAGTCACTTCACCCCAGTTGCCTAGCCCTTACTGCTCTTCTGTCTTAGAACTGATACTAAAGCAGAAGGTAAGGGTTAAAAAAATGTTTTTTAAATAATGTTTTTAGAAGACATTATTCTGAGGAAGCCGTAGGCTTTGCCAGACTTCCAAAAAAGGTGGAGAACCTCTGCCAGAGAGAGGAAAAGGAACCCCACAGTTGTGATTAGCTATTCGCCCTAGATGTTCATCTTGAGGCGCCGTGTTCAGGTTTTAGCATTTTATAACAGAGGCACTAACTACCTCCCAGCTAAGAATTGAGAATTTCTTGCAAAAAAATCTAATCTCGGAAGTAACTCCCACCAGGCTGAGTACGTAAAGTGTGTAGGTGACAGCCTCTTACCTTTTAGATATTGACAGGAGCATCTGCATGGTGGCTTTTGAAGGCCCCGATGATGCAGAGGAAAGCTATGAAGTGATTACGCTCACAGCTGATCTCTCTCGTGAGTGCAGTGAGCAACACACGTCTTTTCATATGTCACATCTGATTGTCAGCGAAAGTCAGGCGTAAATGTTTCTATTTTGGAAATTTGTTGGCGATCGGGATCAAAAAAACCCTTCTTGCCTCTTGGAATCGGTGCCTTACTCACAAGATAGATTCTGTGACCTTTCCAGTTTGCTAAAAGGGGAAGCTGGTGGATGGTGACACTAGTTAACAGATGAATTTGCTTGAAATAACCTCAGTCGTAAGCTCTGAAGGAAGACAAATGACCCAGTGGCTCATGTTCCAGATTTCAGGCTCGTTTCAAAAGGAAAAGTTTGATGAAGACTTCAGGTTTTCAACTCTCCTTTTTAACATAATGAAGACATTTGTGGTCAGAGACATCAACTTTTCCCTTTCTACATTTGTTGCAGAATTGGGCAGGAACCAGGAAGTGAAAATTATTGCAAAATTAGGCCAACTGGACTGTTTTCATTTCTCCAATCAGTAGAGAAAGGAAACAAAGATAAATGTAGTTGGCAAGGTGTTGTTTTCTTAAACACACTTTTAAAATGTCTCCAGATTCATCTCTGTTTCCTTAGCAGAAGAAAAGGAATTGTTTGATTACACTAATTAATCTGTTACTTTATTTCTCACTCTCTTCAGCTCGAAGCTTCTATGAAATCTGGGACTGAATCTAAGCTGCTTGTAGGCACATTGGCTATCCAGGACAAAAGCAAAGCAAACACACTTTCTAACAATAAGTAAAATGAAATGTTCTCATTCAAGTTTACAGGCGCCCTTGAGATAGGTATATAAAATAGGGCAGTCTCAGTGAGGAAGATTATTTAGCCTTAGATTAGAAACTCTTATCACTTGTTGCTAAACCTGGAGGGGAGGTTACCTCCCGTAAGCCTTTTATACTGGAGGGGCCTTGGGATCATTGCTTTTAGTTTGGAGGGGAGGTCACCTCCTGTAAGCCCTTTATACTGGAGGGGCCTTGGGATCATTGCTTTTAGTTTGGAGGGGAGGTCACCTCCCATAAGCCTTTTATACTGGAGGGGCCTTGGGATCATTGCTTTTAGTTTCCGGGATCCTAGAAAAGCATTTGTCCTTGTTGTTGCTCAGTTGTTTCCGTTGTGTCTGACTTTTTGTGACTCCATTTGGGTTTTTCTTGGCAAAGATACTGGGGTGGTTTGCCATTTCCTTCTCCAGTTTATTTTACAGTTGAGGAAACTGAGGCAGACCACGGTTAAGTGACTTACCCAGGGTCACACAGCTAAAATACATATGAAGCTGGATTTGAACTCGGGTCTCCTAACTCCAGACCTGGTTGCTCTATTCACCATTCTTCACCCATTCTACCTAGTTGTTCTTATTGAACCTTTTAGAAATCAGTTATAACCCATCCTTGATACTAGGTTAAAAACAAACCCAAAAAACAACTGTTCGTGTCTGCAGACATTTTCTTCAATCTGCTAGGTATGTGTCCACCATACCCCTGTTGTCCCTCATCCTGCTACGTAAAGACAGGGGCTCCTGCCTTGGGGTGTATGAACTACCTTTCAGTAAGAGAATCTGGTCAAAGGAATATGGGCGATATTTGGTGAAATGTTGCCATATTTGAAATTAAGCTATTTTAATTTCTTATGTATGTACATATGGTAAACTCTTAGAGTCAGCTTTGTTTATTTTTTTAAGCCTTACCTTCTTTCTTGGAATCAGTACTAAGTATTTGTTCCAAGACAGAAGAGCAATAAGGACCAGGCAGTAGGGGTTAAGTGACTTGCCCAGGATCACATAGCTAGGAAGTATCTGAAGCCAGATCTGAACCCAGAGTCTCCTGTCTTTTGATCTGGTTCTCAATCCATCGAGTCACCTAGCTGCCCCCCACATCCTTGCTTTTTAATTTGATCATGCTATTTCAATAGAATCGGTTTCCTTTGTCATTCTATATATTTTATGCCCTTAAAACCATTATTCTGGGGGAGGAGTCCCTCTGGCTTCCATCCCACAGGACACAAGACAGCTTAGAAACTTGTGCTCTCGACTTTATTTCCTTTTATATTGACTAGGAGACAGAAGGTTTATTGACAACCGCAGGATCCAGAGACCAAAAAAGGTTGGGAATCCTCGTGTTAGGAGAATGCAAGTGCCAGCCGGAGATTCAGGCCCAGATTTCCATAGAAGCTTAAGCAATCGTAATAAAAAGGAGAAGTGGTGTTTGCTCACATTTTTGGCCCCATCTTCCCATCGCCTCTGGCTCCTACATGATTTCCTTTCAAGCACAGGTTCTGTCAGCACACGCTAGGTGAAATTCTTCTCGTACATGTCAGCACCCCCTTTTCCCCTTTTCTTTTCTCCGTTTCTCTACAGCCATATTTGCAAATGACCCCAAAGTTCTCCCCACTGATCCCATCGTGTAGTCAGATCTCTCCTCAGCATGTAAAGAATACGGGGACAGAAGAATGCTCTGGGGAGAGCTCGAGGAGGATGAGCCTTTAGCAATGTAGCTTGCTGGCCCCTGGCCCAGGGGCACCAGGTAGAAGGACTGTCATGGTGGAACCCTCTGGGAGAACAGAAGGGTTTCCATTGTGTTCTAGCATCAGGTCTCTCCAGTAAATCCACCCAGGGGTGCTGCCACCCCACCCAGATCAACCCAGATCAAAGCAGAGTCTCTCCCCTCTTCAAAGCCAGGGCCTCTCCTTCCCCAGTGGTAGAACACCGGTGTCAGACTCCAGGAGAAATGGCTCCGCTAGCTGTAGAGTGACGTGGAAAATTCCAAAATTGTCTGGTTTTTTGGATGTTTTTTAATTTTGTTAAACCTTTCCTAATGATATTTTACTCTGGTTCTGGCCACACTTGGGAATTTTGCAGGCTGTTTGCAGCCCGCCTGTGAGTTTAACATCTTCAAACTCTCACGCATGCATGTGGGCACTTTGCTGTCAAATAATTGTACTCTAAAATGAAGGTTTATCAACTTAAATGGTCCCTGACCTAGAACTAGAAGGGAAATTGCAAGACCACATAGCCCAACCCCCTCGTTTCACCTGAGAAAACAGAGGCCCAAGGAGGAAAGGTGTCTTGTTTAAGGTTCTAGAGGTAAGGCGTGTGAGAGACAGAATTTGAACCCAGATCCCTGAATCCAGAACCAGGGCTCTTTTCCAGAAAAAGGCCTAGAATCAGAAGATCTGAATTCGAGTCCTGGCCCAGCCTCTTACCCTGCTCTTACTCTGTGATTCTGTGTGTGATAAGCTACACGAATAGCCTTCATTTCCTCATTTGGAAAGTGGGGATCATAATGCTCTCATTATCTACCTTCCAAGGGTGTCCAGAGGAAAATGTTTTGTCAACTGCAACCTGCTAAAGAAACATGAGCGGCTCCTGCTGTGATGGGGAGAGCCCTAGACTGGAGGGGGGGGGGGGCAGAGATGCTGTTCAACTCCTGCCTTTTATTTTTAAGTCCCTTCACCTCCCAGAGCCTGAATGACCTCCTTTGTGAAATGAAGGGCTTGGATGAGTTGATCCCTGAAGGGCCTGCCAGTTCTAACGTTCGCTGCTTCTATTATTATTTGAGCTATAAACTATTTATTGTTAAGGACTTGGATCAGCTCAGGTCAGGTTACTCAAGTTTAGACACACTCAATCAACTCTTTGGCTGAGACCCCTGGAGGCTCCAGTTTTTAAAAAGCATTAACCAGGCTCACCCAGGCACTGGCTGCTGGCTGCTCCTTTAATCCCCTGGATTCTGCCCGGCCTCCGAAGAAGTCCTTCGTCACTCCTTTTTGTCTCTCCTGTCCAGCTCCCAGCCCGGGAGCCACCATCACTGCCCCTCCATGCCGTCCTTCAGCCCCTTCTCTGCCAGATTCCAGTGCCCTCCCCTACCTCTCGCCCATCCTCACTCCTCTCTGGGGCCTTGCTTGGCGTGGGGCCCTCTTTCCAGTTCCATCCATCCTTGGTTTTTCTGCAAACGATTTCTTCGCCCCACGCTGGCCTTTTCATTTTCACACCGACTCACAGACACACACACACACACATATACAGCCTTTGGCTTACCGACGACCCTCTAGTTATTCCTAAACCTCAGTCACTTTGGCCCCATCAACTGCCCCGTCTTGCCAGAGGGAGGAAGAGTGTCAGTGCCCACCCTGCTGCCGCCCATCATCCTGGAACTCGTATATATTCGTATATTTATATTTATTATAAATATATTCAATTATTAAAACAAATACTTATTACCTCTATTTATGTATCTTTAAAATATAAATTTATATGATAGCTAGCAAAGGTTAATGTTCAGAGAGTAACTACTATGAGCCAACCTCTCTATTAAACGCTTTACGGTTATCTGATCCTCACAACAACCCTAGGATGTAGGTGCCACTATTATCCCCATTTTACAGAGGAGGAAACTTGAGGCAAGCAGGTGAAGTGACTTGCCTAGGGTCACACAAATTGGAGATCCCATTTGAACTCTATCTAGCTGTCATCTGTAGATTGATGTATTTAAATTTGAAATATATCATGTACTCATTTATATAAAAGACCAGTTATGTAATAATAGACATAATTTGTGTGTGTATACAAAAAAAACCATTCAATATAAAATAGATGAGGAGGGAGGATCCTAGCAAATGGGATCGCGCAAGGCTTCCTACAGAAGATACAGCCTGAGCTACAGCTCGGAGGAGGAAAGGGCTTCTTTGCGGGAGAGGGTAGAAGGGAGCGCAGTTCAGCCATATGGGATGGCGGGTTCAAAGCATGGAGGCCGGAAGATGCAGTGACGTGAGTGAGGAAGCAGGAAGCCAGTTTGGCAGGATGGTGGAACATAGGACGGTATAGGATGCTTCGTAGGATGGAGAAAGATAGCTTGGAGCTGGGGTGGGTAGAATTTGAAGCAGAAGAATTGATATTTGATCCTGGAGGCAATCGGAAGCCACCCCCAAATCGATTGAGTATGAGAGCCACGTGGTCAGATGGTGCTTAAGGAAAATCAAGCTTGGCAGCAGTGTATATATAGGGTGGGCATTCAGGTGGCACCATAGTGCAGAGCACTGGACTTGGAGTCACCAAAACTGATCTTCCCGAGTTCAAATCTAATTTCAGACACTAGCTGTGTGACCCTGGCAATGTTACTTAACATTGTTTATCTCATCTTCCTCATCTGTGAAATAAGCTACATGAGGGCAGCTGGGTGGCTCAGTGGATGGAGAGCAAGGCCTGGAGACAAGAGGTCCTGGGTTCCAATCTGGCCTCAGACACTTCCTAGCTGTATGACCCTGGGCAAGTCACTTCACCCCCATGGCCTAACCCTTACCTCTCTTCTGCCTTGGAGCCAATATATAGTATTGACTCTAAGATGGGAAGAAAAGGTTTTTTGTTGTTTTTTAAGCTGCTAAAGGGAATGCAACCCACTCTAGTATCTTTGCCAAGAAAATCCCAAATGGGGTCATGAAGAGCGGACATGGCTGAAAATATAACAACCGCCTTAGCCTAGCACTGGAGACCCCCTACAACACGGTTCCAAACATACCTTTCCAGCCACCTATGCTCTGTCCAAATTGGACTACTCCCAGGGCCCCAAAAGCATCCCCCGCTTCCTCACCTCCATGCCTTTGTGTTTTCTCTGCCCGTAATGCCCAGCCCCCACCAAGCCGCCCAATGAAACCCTGTTCATCCTTCAGGTTCTGCCTCGGTCAGGCCGCATCTGGGGGTTGTGTTCAGTTCTGGGCAGCCCAGTGGAGGAAGGACATTGGTGAACCGAGTGCTGGCACGACCCAAACTAGGATGGCCTGGAGCCCGTGCTGTATATTAAATTGGAGGAACTGTGGACGATTAGCCAGGAGAAGGGAAGACTTGGGATAGCCTATGGGGATAGGAGATAAAATATCTTCCAATACTGGAAAAACTGGCAAGTTGAGGAAGGATTAACCTTGTTGCGCTGGGCCCCAGGGGGCAGGATGCAGAAAGACCTGGTTAGGTTGGATGTAGGAAAACAAACTTCCTAACAATGAGGGCCGTCCAAAAATGGGACGTGCCATATATACATATATGTGTGTGTGTATGTATATATATATATATATATATATATTTTTTACATTTTTAAACCCTTAACTTCTGTGTATTGGCTCCTAGGCAGAAGAGTGGTAAGGGTGGGCCATGGGGGTCAAGTGACTTGCCCAGGGTCACACAGCTGGGAAGTGTCTGAGGCCAGATTTGAATCTAGGACTTCCCATCTCTAGGCCTGACTCAATCCACTGAGCTACCCAGCTGTCCCCCGTGCCATGTATTCTCCATTCGAAGTCTGCAAACGGATGCCTAATGATTACTTGCTGGGTGTGTAATCCAGGGGGTTCCTTCTGTCATGCTTTGAAGCAGGCGGCCACTGAGGTCCCTCCTGACTCCGAAATTCTGTTCTTTCCACCTCAATAGCTTCTCCTTGAAAGCCGCCTTCTGGTTTCCTCTTTCCCGTTCTCTGAATGGGAAGCTGATCTCTCCTCCCAATGGACCTTCCTTTCACCCTTCTAATAGCGCTCGCCAATCTGTGTGTGGTCCTCGGAAGGATGGCAAAGCACCGAGTGTACGAGAGGGGTCCCGGCCCCCGTCAGCGCAGTCTCTGCGGCGCCTGAGAAAAGTGTGTCAGTCATTTATGAAGTACCTGCTCTGTAGCAGGCCCGGGGCTAGGTACAGGGAAGACCGAGTGACCACCAGGACAATATGTCCATTTTACAGCTGAAAAGGCAGAGGCTCAGAACAGCCACTAATGACGTGCTCGAGGCGGATTTTAACCTGTCCAAGCCTGGCGTTTCCTGTCCCTTCCCTCTGGCCCATCAGGCACGATGACTCCCAGCACCTCTCAGCCTCCCTAGGAGACGGGAAGCTCCTAGAGCAGGAGCCAGGGCGGCTCAGCTTTCCGCCTCCCTCCAGGTCCGGCTGGTGCCTTCCACGCGCTCGGCACCTCCGTCAGCGTTTTCTGTTTTGTAGAAAGACACCCGTGTGGGCTTCGCGGAGTTCCTGTGTGGCGAGCCGTCCCCCAGAGGCCGGAGCAGCCTGCTTTAGACCAGAGGCTTCGCGGCGACCATAATGTCCACATCCCTCGGAGACCACCGACGGGGAAGCGGCCGAGCTTCTCTCCCCCCTCCGAGCACTGTCTCCTTGGCCTGGAGAGGACCAGCCTGCGACTTTGCTTTGGAACTTGGGGAGAAAGCCTGGCCCGGACTCCCAGAGGAAGGAGAGCTGCCCCGTGCAGGCCGCTTCCGACTGCAGCAGTCAAGGTTTCCCAGGCTCCTTTGGGGAAGGCTTGGGAACGTGGACCCCCAGAGGAAAAACCAACCACCCTGGCCCACTCCGGAGAGCAAGAGGGCTCCCGAGGCTCTTCTCCCAGGCCTCTCCCTAGGCCAGAACCCTCCAGCAGGTTCTGGGTGCCCGCCAGCAGCCCTGCGGGTCATTTGGTTTCCTTCCCTCTGAACTCTCTGGGAGGGACTGCTTGGGCTGGGCCACAGCTTATGGGAGAAAAGAAGGCCCGAGATGCCCCGGGTGCCTGCAGAATGACGAGTGGATGGCCTCCTGGATCATGGCAGAGAGCCTATCCAAGGTTGGCTGGGCTGGAGGGTGGGCTCGAGACAGAATCAACTTGCTTCCCTTCTGTCTTAGAATCACTACTGGGTATTGGTTCCAAAGCAGAAGAGTGGTCAGGGCTGGGAAATGGGGGTGAAGTGACTTGCCCAGGGTCACACATAGTATTGATTATTTTTCTTTTTTTTTTTAAACCCTCACCTTCCATCTTAGAATCAATACTGTTTATTGGCTCCAAGGCAGAAGAGGGGTTAAGGGCTAGGCAATGGGGGTCAAGTGACTTGTCCAGAGCCACACACAGTATTGATTCTTTTTCTTTTTTTATTTTTAAACCCTTACTTTTAGTCTTGGAGTCAATATTGTGTATTGGTTCTAAGGCAGAAGATGGTCAGGGATAGGCAACGAGAGTGAAGTGACTTGCCCAGGGTCACCCAGCTGGGAAGTGTCTGAGGCCACACTTGAACCCAGGACCTCCTGTCTCTAGGCCTGGCTCTGCATCCACAGAGCTATCCAGCTGCCCCCTCAATTAGCTATTAAAAAATCAAAGAGAATCATCCCAATTCCTAGATCTTCAGCACCTTCTTCTCATGTTATTCCTACAGAGATCCCATTTTGCAGATGGGTAAAAAGGCGTTAAGCAATCAAGCAGGGGCCACATCCTACCAGAAAACTTGGAGTCCTCCCAGCTACTAGTGCCAGCCCAGCTAGGGTTACCTTCCCTCTATTTTGAATTTTCTGATCCCATATAGAGATTATAGAGACAAAATTCTCCCTCATTAGCATGCCCCTGGAGGACTTGGACTGGATGACCTCCTGAAGGCTCTGACTCACCCAGAGAAACTGGGCCAGCTCACGTCAGGAAACGCTGCTGAGCACCTGCTCAGTGGCAGCCACTTGGCTAGCTCTGGGGAGCCCAAGAAAAGGCACAAAGCTGGCCTGCCCTCCAGGAGCTTCCGTTCTCACGAGGGAGGTGACGGAGAATCGGCTGTGCCCAGACGGTTCCCCGGACCGAAGTCCTGGAGCCCAGGATTCCCTTTTCTGTGTGTGTCCTCCGCACTTAGCCCCCCGGAACACTCTGAATAAATGCTTCCTTCATTCAAACCAGATAGACCAGTCTTCACTGGCAGTCTCAGAAGGGAGGCGTTGTTAGCACGAAGGGCGCCTGGACAGCCTTCTTGCCAAAGTGTTTGAGCGGAGAATTGAAGAAAACCTCGAGGTGGAGATGATAAAGGAGAACATTCCAGGGATGGGGAGGGAGGCAGGCCCTGAGAACTCCCAGAGTCGGGAGATGGTAGATCTGGTACCAGGAAAAGCTAGAAAACCAGCTCCATTGTATCGTAGACTACGCAGAGGGCTGCAAGTTGTATTAAGACTAGGGGACCCAGCTGTGTGACCCTGGGCAAGTCACTTGACCCCCATTGGCTAGTCTTACCTCTCTTCTGCCTTGGAACCAACACATAGTATTGACTCCAAGACGGAAGGTGAGGGTTTAAAAAAAAAATGACAAGAGGGGCTCAGTGGATGGAGAGCCAGGCCTAGAGTTGAGAGGTTCAAACCTGGCCTCAGGTACTTCCTAGCTGTGTGACCCTGGGCAAGTCACTTAACCCCCATTGCCCAGCCCTTACCACTCTTCTGCCTTCAACTAATACACAATACTGATTCTAAGATAGAAAGTGAGGGCTTAAAAAAAAAAAAGGTATATTAAGGCTGGGAAGACAGGAAGGGGTTAGATTGTGAAGGGCTTTAAAACACTGGATTTTATATTTGATGCTGGCCCTAACCTCCCCATTTCCCTATCATAGTTTTGATTAGTCCATGGAAATAATGGACATTCTTATTAAGTCTGTCGAGGAACAAATATCTTAGCGAGCCTCTTAGTTGGTATTCATGGAATGGGTCCTGGATTTGAATCCCAAATCGGCTCCTTTCTGCCTATGTGACCTTGGGTAAGTCACTAAGTTTCTTCATCTCTAAAATGAGAAGTTCACTTTCTTCCAGTTCTAAGCCCTTTGACTGTCCATATAGTGGCCACCAGGGATAGGGACGCCCAGTCTACCAAGCCTTCCTTTTCTTTTTTTTTAAACCCTTACTTTCTGTCTTAGAATCAATACTGTGGGGGCAGCTGGGTAGCTCAGTGGATTGAGAGCCAGGCCTAGAGATGGGAGGTCCTGGGTTCAAATCTGGCCTCAGACACTTCCCAGCTGGGTGACCCTGGGCAAGTCACTTGACGCCCATTGCCTACCCTTACCACTCTTCTGCTTTGGAGCCAATACACAAAAGTTAAAGGTTAAAAAAAAATTTTTTTTAAAGAATCAATACTGTGTATCGGTTCCAGGGTGGAAGAGTGGTAAGGGCTGAGCAATGGGGGTGAAATGACTCGCCCAGGGTCACGCTGCTAAAACCTTTACTTTCAATATCTTCCTCAGTCTGGCCTTGCTCAGAAAGAGTAAAGGGGAGCAAACAGCCTTCGTGGATGCCACCCAAGGAAGGGTGGTGTAATGTGTCTCCCTGGGAATGTGCTGATGGAAGGGAGAGAGCCTCGAGCTCCAGATGTGGGCCGGCAGGGTACCCTGCACACCCATCCTCATGTCCACTACCGTAGTTTCTTCTCTAAACCCTTCTCGCTCCCCATTTAGTCCTGGCTGCAAGTCACCATCTAGGGGGCACATGGTGGGGGCCGGCCTTGGAAAATCTGCCCAGGCAGAGGGGCGGCAGCAGAGACTCTTTAAAACCGTCAGGCGTCTTCCCCACTTCCATTTTCTGCCCACCCCGGGGTGGAGGACTGAGCCTAGCAAACGCCAAAAGACAGAGGGAACGAGAAAGGGGAGATCAGCTTATTCTGATCCATCCTCGACCCATTGAAAGGCATCTTCCCAAGCAGACAAGCATTTATGAAGTCCCTCCTGTTGGCCACATAACGAATGGACTAAAAAGCTGGGAACGCAAGGACAAGCAGAAAGAGAGGCCATCCCTGCCGTCCAGAAGCCGGCCTTCTAACGGGGGAAGAGAAGGAAGAGGACAAGGAGATGGTGGAGCAGGTCTGGAGTCAGGAATGACGTCTGGAAAGGAATTCAGACATGGCTCGTCTGGAGTCTTTCCTTAAAAACAAAGATTCTGGGGGGGCAGCTGGGTAGCTCAGTGGATGGAGAGCCAGGCCTAAAGATGGGAGGTCCTGGGTTCAAATCTGGCCTCAGACACTTCCCAGCTGGGTGACCCTGGGCAAGTCACTTAACCCCCATTGCCCACCCTTACCACTCTTCTGCCTTGGAGCCAATACCCAGTATTGACTCCAAGACAGGAGGTGAGGGTTTAAAAACAAAACAAAAAAAAAAAAAAACAGATTCTGGGAAGACACAACCAGTCAATCGAAGGGGCTTTAGGTTTCCTAAAAGGAGAACGAGTCAAAGGAATGACCTACTGAGCAAGGGAAAAAAAAATAGACAAAATGATCCAGATATTCTCCCCTTTCCCAATTTTGGAATTGATGAATCAAGGAAGAAACTGCCCCAAACAAACCCCTATTTCCATCCTTCAAAGCCTTTATTTTTAGTTTTGGGTATTTTCTATTGTTTGAAGGTTGCCTTGCAACCCTCTGCCTCGAAGGTTTAAACAATATCGAGTTTCTCTGCTTAGCAGCAACAGTAGCCAAGGATAACTGAACATAAACTTTTCGGGCTCTTTTCTCAGCGTCTATGCATTAGGGGCAGCTTTAACCAGAGCCGCCCCTGCCCCCTGCCTCGCTGTCCCGGGGGGGGGGGGGGGGAAGAAGGGCTTGAAGGAGAACACTGTGTGTTCCCTTATCTTTCCTCTGAGTGGAACCGGACAAACACCAGAATGGGAAAACAAAATCTCTGGCTATTAATACATCTCAGCTTCTCGAGCACATGCATAGGCTTTGTTTATTTGGGAAAAGGGAAAGATCTTTTTCTCTGCCCTTTGTGGATCTTCGGCCAGCTGGGATAGAACCGGCCCCCAGAGTGCCCTCGGAAAGGCGGGGGGCCCGGGGAGCCAGGGCACGGCCCCCAGCCGACCCTTAAAGGGGAAAAGCAGATGTGACAGCACAGAGATCAGGGCCCTGCAGGCTCGGGGCACCCGTTAGCAGCTGGAGGACTCTGGGTAAGCATCCTGGCAGGATGGTCCCGTGATGACCCCAGAGATATGGGCTACCCTGGCCCTGCGCCTCAGCCCAAGCAGGAGAAGCCGTCCCTGCCATCGAGAAGCTTTCGCCTTCTATTGGGGGGAGACAACGCGAGAAGTTGAGAGCCTCAGTTTCCTCATCTGTAAAATGAGGCAGCCGGGGCTAGATGGTCTCTGATACTGTGATCCCTTTGCAGAGCTCAAAGCACTTTGTGGCGGTCATCTCTCAGGGAGTTTCATTTCATTTGTAGCCCTCAATTAGTCATCGCTAATATTTATAGAGTGCTTTTTACAGAGCACTGAACAGACATTATTTCATTTAACCCCAACAAGAATCCCAGGCCAGTCAGCATGGTAGAAAGCTTCATGCCAGGCAGTCAACAAGTATTAATTATTTTTTTTAAACCCTTAACTTCTGTGTATTGGCTCCCAGGTGGAAGAGTGGTAAGGGTGGGCAATGGGGGTCAAGTGACTTGCCCAAGGTCACACAGCTGGGAAGTGTCTGAGGCCAGATTTGAACCCAGGACCTCCCTTCTCTAGGCCTGACTCTCAATCCACTGAGCTACCCCAGTCAACTGTATTAATTAAACACCGATGGTGTACCGGACACTATGCAGGGTAGAGGCAGAATTTACAGGTACAGTTTTACTATGCCCATCTTGCAGATGAAAAAGCAGAGGCTCAGTAACCAGCTCATGTTTACCCAGCTATTAAATTCCCAGCCGAGGTGGAATTTGAAAGGATAGGGAATGTCGTGGATAGGGAGAGGGACCAGATCTGTGACTTTATTAGACTAGGGAGCTCCCAGGTAAAAAAAAATGCCCTCTACCATGGAAGATCACACCTACCCTGCAATTCATAGTTTTTAATAGAGGAGTTCTTCATCCCTTGGACAGTATTGGATGAAGCCTACAAATCTCTCCTCAGAATAGTGTTATTTTATTTTTTTAACCCTCACCTTCCATCTTAGAATCAATGTCTGTATCAGTTCCAAGGCAGAAGAGTGGTAAGGGTTAGGCAATGGGGGTTAAGTGACTTGCCCAGGGTCACACAGCTGGGAAGTGTCTGAGGCCACATTTGAATTTAGGATGCCCCAGCTCCAGTCCTGATTCTCAGTCCACTGAGCCACCCAGCTGCCCCAGAATAGTGTTTTTAAATGCAAAAAATAAAATATATAAAATTACAAAGACTATATCAAAATATAGTTGTCAAAATATATGTGTGTGTGTGTGTGTGTGTGTGTGTGTGTATATATATATA
>NC_058130.1:754987091-755024442 GCF_016433145.1 Gracilinanus agilis
AAGAAAGAAAGAAAGAAAGGAAGGAAGAAAGGAAGAAAGAAAGAAAGAAAGAAAGAAACTGGAGGACATGGAACTATAGAACACTCAGAGGAGTTGGGTTTTTCTAATATGTTGGTTAGTTTTGCTGCCCTTTTTTCTTTATTAAAAGATGGCTTTCTGGAGAGGGAATCAGAGGATAGATACAATAGGAAATGTAGATGATGGAAAAACAACAAATATCAATACTTTTGTTTATTTTTTAGAAAAAGAGGCAATGTGAGGACAAAGGATGATCAAAGTCCCTTTTGTCTTTCTGTTTTTCCCCAATGTGACAGCTCTGACCACCTGGATAAGGCAGCTCCCTGGGCATTTCTGTGTAGAGTTCGTAGGTACTTTTCCATGAGACCCTGGAGGGTTTGAATTTCTTTCCACATCAGACATCCAGCCCATGAATCCTTTGGGACTCTATCCATTCAGAGGTCCTGTGATTGTAACCGCTGCACAGGCTTGATGCAGTCTGTGCATAAACATCAAGGATTTCAAGAGAGGAGCTCGCAGAATCCAGGCATGGGAAGGGACCCCAGCGGCATTCTACAATCCATAAATGAAATATATATATATATATATATATCCCTCTTTGGATCATGACTGTCATCCCTCCCAGTCATGTATCAGCTTCAGCTCTGATATGTCCCTCCATCCAAATCACTGATTAAAAAAGAAATAAATAAACATTGTGCCACAGAGGCAAGCCTAGATCCCTGGGGCACCCCACTGAAGACCTCCTTCTAAACTGACACCAAAGACTTAATGACCACTTTTTGTGTCCAGAGCGTGGCTCCTATTCCACTGTCATCCAATCTTCATCTCTCCATCTTGTCATTAGAATATAAACCCCTTGAGCATAAGGGATGCTTCGCCTTTAGCTTTGCACTCCAGCACCTTCCACAGTGGGTAGCACATAGTAGGCATTGAAAATGCTTTCTCATTTGATTAATTTTGTCAAGTACTTTACCAAAATCTAAGTAAACTATATCTTTAATGTAATGGGATGCTAGAGGACGGGTAACTTGGGGGCACCGTAGAGCACTGGGCTCGGAGTTAGGAAGATCTGAGTTCAAATCAAGTCTCACACAGTTCCTAGAGCAAGTCACTTAATCTCTCTGAACCTCAGTTTCCTAATCTGTAAAATGGAGATGATAACAATAAGACCTATCTCCAAGGGTAGTTGAGAGGATCAAATCAGATGTTACTTGTAAAGGACTTTGCAAACCTTAAAGTGCTACATCAATGCTAACTATTATTGAGATTCAGAGGCAATATAATGCAGTGAGAAGAGGATTGCCTGGAGAGTTAGAGGTCCAAGGTTCAAATTCCAATTCTGCCCATACTTGAGGATCTTGAACAAATGTGTTTCCCTCTCTGGGCTTCAGTTTTCACATCTGTAAAATGGAGAGATCAAAATAGTTATCTTGGGGCAGCTAGGTGGCATAGTAGAAAGAGCTCCAGGCCTGGAGTTGGGAGGATCTGGGTTCAAATCTTGCCTCAGACCCTTCTTAGCTGGGTGACCCTGAGCAAGTCACTTAACTCCAGTTGCCTAGCCCTTGCCCTTCTATCTTAGAGTTAGACAGAAGGTGAGGAAGGAAAGGGGGGGAAAAGGGATCTCTCTGGTCCCTTCTAACTCTAACACTATGACCCAAACAGTCCATAGAGTATAAGCAATTTGAGGGCAGGACCGTTTATATTTTTTTCTTTGTATCCCCAAGAACTTGCACAAGCCATGGCATACAGTAGGTGCTGGATAAATGTTTGTCGATTGATTGTATTTCTTTTCCCTATAATTGAGGTACACAGACTCTTTGAGCTCAGGGCCTGTTTCATTTTCATCTTTCTCTTTTCACTCGGTCAAACCGAAGGGCCTGCAATCTCTAACCTTTTGTGTTCCAGGCTCCTACAATTTTCATTTTGCAGCCTCCCTTTTAGGGCAGCAAGGAAAAGGGGGAAAGAAGGGACGACGCCCAGAACCGAGAGAGGCACCAGTAGAGATGCAGAGATTTCTGGGAGGCTCTATGATCTGTGAGAGCCATCGAAGGAAGAGGCTACCCTTTGGAGTCCACGGCCCCCCAGGATTTCCAGGACTGGGGCGGGAACAGGAAAGTCAGAAGAGCATTCTTTCTTCTCTCGGTTCCCATCAAGGCCTCCACCAGACTGGGCTGTCTGGCCACGTCTGGTATTCTGGGAAAGCATCGCCACCACCAGCAGCAGCGCCCTTCAGCTGCCCATTCCCACAGCCACCCTTGGGGTGGAAGGAGGCCAGAGGAAAGAACTTTCCCACCCTGCTTCCCCTCACTGCAGCTGGAGCGCACTTGAAACCCAAGACGTGAAATCCTGCCTGCTGGAGACTCCCCGCTGAAGCCAGCTAAGCCCTGCAGAATGTCAAGTGTTTCCTCCGCTCAGCGGGGAGCCATTCGACAGCCCAGAAGCCTGGCCTGGACATGGGTGCCTCGTCACACACTGCCAAGATGTCGGCTCTGGAAGGGATCTTGTAGCCTAGGAGGATTGGAAATGAAGCACACACACAACTCGCCAGTGGCAGGGCTAGTGGAACCCACGTCCCTTGGTTCTTGGTCCATCATTTATTTATACATCCCTCAACACCCCTTTTTTCCCATTTGGTCAAGTGACTTGCTTCCTTGGAAGCAAGATAATTCATTAGAGGAGGCAGCTCTCACCTCTCTTCTGTCTTAGAATTGATATTAAAATAGAAGATGGGAGGCAGCTGGGGAGCTCAGTGGATGGAGAGCCAGGCCTAGAGATGGGAAGTCCTAGGTTCAAATCCAGCCTCAGACACTTCCCAGCTGGGTGACCCTGGGCAAGTCACTTGACCCCCATTGCCCACCTTTACCACTCTTCCACCAAGGAGCCAATACACAGTATTGACTCCAAGATGGAAGGTGAGGGTTTAAAAAAAAAATAGAAGATAGGCATTTTTTTTTTTATTGTTCTTTGAATGTCTGATAGAAATCACTTGTGAATCCATCAGGCCCTGGGGATTTATTCATAGGGAGTTCTTTGACGGCTTGTTCAATTTCTTTTTCTGATATGGGATTATTTAAGTATTCTATTTCTTCCGCTGTTAATCTAGGCAATTTATATTTTTGTAAACATTCATCCATTTCACCTAGATTGCCATATTTATTGCCTTGTCATTGAGCAAAATAGTTTTTAATGATTGCCTTAATTTCCTCTTCATTAGAGGTGAGATCTTCCTTTTCATCTTTGATACTGTTAATTTGGTTTTCTTCTTTCCTTTTTTTATTAGATTAACCAGTACTTTATTTTATTTGTTTTTTCGAAGTACCAGCTTCTAGTCTTATTTATTAATTCAATAGTTCTTTTACTTTCGGTTTTATTAATTTCTCCTTTAATTGTTAGGATTTCTAATTTCATCAGGGGATTTGGGGGGATTTTTTTTTAATCACATGCTTGGTCCATAATAAGTCCTTACTAAAATTCCTTTTCATTCATTCATGTTGACTTTTGTGGTCGCCATTTCACATTGATAATGATACTGAAAACAAGAGCTCTCTGGGCTCCTCCTGATGACTGCTGGGAACCACACACTATCAACCTGTGGCGACATTTCTGAGGAAGTGGACTGGCATAGTGTAAAGATTCCTGACCTGGGGATTGAGAGAGGTGGGATTCGAGTCCCACTTATATCACTTATTTTGCATCAAGTCACAGAATCCTTGACCTAGTGCTTCAAAGGACTTGAGTCAGGGGCCAAACTCTGGCTTTACATCTGGGGAAACTGAGTCCCAGTGAGGTAAAAGGATTTGCCCATAGTAATAGATCTGAACCCAAGACCTCTAACTATAGTGCCAGTGACCTTTCAAATATACCACCTTCCCAACCAGATAGGAAGGACCTTTAAGGTCATTTAATCCAACCTCCTCATTTTATAAAGAAGGAACATGAAGAGGGTAGCAAGGTGGCTTGGTGGATTGAGAGCCAGGCCTAGAGATGGGAAGTCCTGGGTTCAAATCTGATCTCAGAAGGGTAAATAAAAAAAGAAGGAATATGAAACCCAGAGAAGCAAAGGGCCTGAGTTCAAATCCCACTTCTTTTTTTTTTTTTTTTAACCTTTACCTTCTGACTTAAAATCAATACTGGATTCCAAGACAGAAGGGTGGTAAGGGCTAGGCAATGGAGGTTAAGGGACTTGCCCAGGGTCACACAGCTAGGAAGTGTCTGAGGCCAGATTTGAACCCAGAACTTCTGTCTCTGGGCCTGACTCTCAATCCACTGAATACCCAGCTGCCCCCTCAAATCCCTCTTCTGATACATAACCTCACTAGCCGCACTAGGACCCAGTTTCCTCCTCTATAAAATGAAGGAGTTGGACGAGTTGACCTCTGAAATCCTCCCCTACTCTTGATGTAGGATTCCAGGACATCTGGAATATAGCTCTGATATCCTCTGACTTGATTGTGATTTGGGACCTTCCTCCTTCCTCCCATGAGCCATCCTTGCCACTATGTGTATAGACAGGTTCTTCCAACCACTGCTTCTGAGGTCCATTTATTTTATTTTTAAATCCTTATAAAGAACTGTTGGGATCTGATTGCAGATCAAAGCACACCATGCTTTAATTCAGATGATGCCTTCATGAGGTTTTTTTTTTATTATTATATATGTGATATGTGTCCTCAATCACGACATGGGGAACATGGAAATACTTATTGAATAGAAGCACTGGTAAGCAGAATTGCACATTGGCTACAGGAGGGGAGTGGGAGGAGGGGAGGGAAAGAATATGAATCATGGAACCATGGGAAAATTTTCTTAATCAATAAAAAATATTTTTAAAAAATATAAAAACACTGGTAAAACCTATATCAGATGATTTACCACCCTGGGGCGGGGAGGAGGGAAAGAATCTGAACTGCAAAATGTCAGAAAATAATTGTCAAAAATTCTTTCTCCATGCAATAGAAAAAAATAAGATTCAATTAAAAAAACAAATCCTTTCCTTCTGTCTTGGGATCAATATTAAGTATCAGTTCCAAGGCAGAAGAGCCGTGAGGGCTAGGCAATTGGGGTGGAGTGACTTGTCCAGGGTCACCCAGCTAGGAAGTGTCTGAGGCTAGATTTGAAATAGACTTGTCAATAACTTTGTCCTCCTATGCTTCATTCCTGCCCTGAGATCTCCTGGTTAATAAGCAACTCAAATAACTATCTGGGAGTGCCCAGGGGGCCCACAAATGCCTGGGGCCCTTTTGAACTCTAGTGAGAAGCTCTGGCCTGGATCCAGAAGCTCTGTTGATCTCTGATCTCTTATCCTTAGTGGCAAGACCTCATCATGAGAAGGAGGCTGAGAAGTAGAACTTGCCACGAAATTCCTTGTGATGATGGGAGGAAAGACTTCCATGCATTAAGCAGATTCACTGGCCTGTTTATGAGATGATGAGGAGACCCCACACAAGATGAAGAAGATGGGGACGCCCTCCACGGGGAAGGAATACCTTCCCGAAGAAGATCACGGCTCTGTCAAAATAGGGAAGCACTGCAGTCATCATTGCTGAGCCTAGAGAGCTTCAGTCTTTGGTCTTCAAAGTGTTTGGGAGTTAGTATCTAAAGATCTGAGTTGGTATTTTAACAGAGAACACTAGTTGTGTCAACAAGCATTTAGCGATAGCTTTGTGACCCTGGGCAAGTCACTTAACCCCATTTGTCAACCCTTTTCCATTCTTCTGCCTTGGAATCAATATTTAGTATTTTTTTTTAAACCCTTAACTTCTGTGTATTGGCTCCTAGGTGGAAGAGTGGTAAGGGTGGGCAATAGGGGTCAAGTGACTTGCCCAGGGTCACACAGCCGGGAAGTGTCTGAGGCTGGATTTGAACCTAGGACCTCCCATTTCTAGGCTTGACTCTCAATCCACTAAGCTACCCAGCTGCCCCAATACTTAGTATTAAAGTTTGTGTATCTCATCCGATACCACCCATATCCAGTCTGTTGCCAGCTTCTCTTGTTTCTGCTGTTCACAATTGTGTATTAAAGTTTAAGTATATTAAAGTATTAAGTATTAAAGTTAAGAATTTAAAAAAAATTAAACAAGTATTTACCAACTTCCTTCTGTGTACTAGACACTATTCTAAGAATTAAAAAAAAAAAAAAAAAGGCAATCCCTGCCCTCCAGAAGCACATAGTCTAATCTCATGGGGGAGAGAGTATGCGAGCAATTATGTCCCAACAAGATACTGTCAGGAAAATTGGAAATAATATCAGAGAGAAGGCACTAACATTATGGAGAAGCAGGAAGAGTCTCCTGGATGAAGTGGGATTTTAGCTGAGCTGGAAGAACATCAAGGGGAGACAAGGAAGGAGGGAAATGTCCAGGTATAGAGCACAGCCAGGGAGAAGCCAGGATGTCAGGAACTGGAGAGGTTGAAGGTAGGAGAAGAGACAGGTTATGAAGAATCAAACAGTGGAGCAGCTAGATGACGGCCAGGCCTAGAGATGGGAGGTTCTGGGTTCAAATCTGACCCCAGACACTTCCTAGCTGTGTGACCCTGAGCAAGTCACTTTACCCCAATTGCCTAGCCCTTACCAAACCGATACTTAGTATTGATTCTAGGATAGAAGGGAAGGGCTTAAAAAGAGAGAACTTCGTATTTGATTCTGGAGGTCATAGGGAGCTATTGGAGTTGATTGAATAGGGATAGGAAAATCACTTTGACAACTGGGCAGAAGATGGAACAGACTGGGGAAAGGCATGAACCAGGAGGTTATTGCAACAGTGCAGGGGTGAGATGATGAGGGCTTGCACTGGGATGGTGGCATCAGAGGAGAAAAGATGGAAATAAGGAGATATAGGAGAGATGTTGTGACGGGAGAAAGAGCAGGATTTGACAGCAGATTCGTTATGGGGATAAGAGAGAGTGAATAGTGGAGGTGAACCCCAAGGGCACAAGCTTGGGGATTTGGTGACCCTTGAATGGGAAATAGGGAAGTTGGGAAGAAAGATGAGGGGCTCCATTTTGAGACATGCTGAGTTTAAGTCGTCTAGGTCAGACAGCTGGTTCAAGATGTCCAGGAGACCCTGGGAGATAGGAGGCTTGAGGTCAAGAGAAGGGTTAGGACTGGGGAAGCAGATTGAAGAATCATCAGTGTAGGTATGATCATTAAAACCACGAGAACCCTATGCAAAACAAGCAGTTAGCACTTAGTAGAGTGCAAGACTTAAGAGTCGGGAAGACCGTAGTTCAAACCCAGCCTCAGACAATCCAAGCTGTGTGACCCTGGGCAAGTCACTTAACTTCTGTCTGCCTCAATTTCCCCCGTTGTAAAATGAGGATGATAATAGCATTTACCTTTCAGGGTTGTTGTGAGACTCAAGCGAAATATTATTTGTAAAGTGCTTGGCATATCTTAAAGAACTATATAAATGTGAGTGCATTTGAGCCCCACCTTACAACCCTGTGAGGTAGGTAACACAGGCTGTTAATATGCTCATTTTACAGATGACAAAACTGAGGCACAGACAGGGTGAAGTGACTTACCATAGATCACATATATGAAATGCACAAGGCAGAATTTGAACCAGGTCTTCCGGTATGTTATACTACTTTTCAATGGAGTTAAGCTTCTCCTCTCTCTTTATTACTTGAAATCTAGTCTAGAGTGCCACTTCTTTCTCTTTCCTCCCTTCTTCATGTCTGTGTTTGATAGCTGGGTGCTCTCTCTGAGCCTATTCATTGTCAAGGTCTTGAACACCTGGAAAATCTGCTCTTTCCAAAGGTGCCCTTTTAGAGATTGCCTTGCGACATTTAATCCTTATCACGGTGGCACCCCAGTGGAGAGGGCCATAACTAGGGTGGAGTTACCAGGGCTTTGCCCAAAGGGCACTGACGGCATTTTCAGCCCTTCAGCCATATGAAACAGCTGAACTTAGGACCTACAAGTAGAACAATTAGGTAAGAACCATTTTGAAAGACTTAAGAACTCTGCTCATTACCATGACCAACCATAATTCCAGAGGACCCACTTCCTGCCAAGAGCTGTAGGCTCAATCCAGAGAATGAGTCGGCATTTTTGGATGTAGGGTGAATTTGTTTTGCTTGATTATGCATAGTTATCACAAGGTTTGTTTGTTTTTTTCTTTTCCCAGTGGAGGGTGGAAAGGGAGAGGAAGAGAAATTCTTATTAGAAAAAAAATTAAATTTCATTTAAAAATTGTCCATGAAGGAGAAAATAAAAGCAATTAATTGAAAAAAAGAATAATTCATTAAAGTGGGAAGCTACCAAATGCTATACTTCCTCCTTCCCTCAAGGTATCCCTTGGACCCTCTTCTTTTCTCCCTCTATGATGATTTCATCTGTTCCCATGGATTCCATTGTGATCTCTATGCAGATGATTCTCAGATCTGTTTATACAGATCTAATCTTTTTCTCAGACTCCAATTCTGGATCAACAACTGCTTATGGACATCTTTAATTGGATGACCCTTAGACATCTTAAATCCAGCATGTCCAAAACAGAACTCATTATGTTTTTCCCTAAATCCTCCCTTCTTCCCAATTACCTACCCTATTACTAATCAGAGGCTCTTCCATCCTTCTGGTACCTCGGGCTGCAATCGTGGAGTCATTCTTAACTCAACCAACTCTCTCATCCCAATCCACCCATATCCAATCTGTTGCCAGCTTCTCTTGTTTCTACCGTTCACAATTCACATCCCTCCTTGCCCTCAAAGAGCTTATGGTCTAATGAGGGTGAATAATATGCAAACACAGATGACTGTCATACCCCATATTATAGCTTTCCGTGGATCAATGTAGAGCATATAAAAATGTCATTTTAGCAGATTTTTATTCATTAAAAAAATGGCATTGTATGTAACATTCTATAAAGCAATTGTAATAATAATGAGAGCCAGTAACCAACATTATGATAGAAGGGAGAGACAACTAGGGATGAGATTTACCCAGCAGTCTCTCTGGTCTCTCAACTGTCAGTAACTGTCAGCAACTCCTTCTCTGGCTCCTTTTGTCCCATCCCCCTTGCACAAATCCAATCCTTACACAATGAAGGGAAGTGTCTTCATAGCTCTTTTTTGGGGGCCAAGCTTATTCTTTGTAATTTTGCAAATTCATTCTTTTTTTTTTAAGACCCTCCATCTTAGAATCAATACTGTGTATTGGTTCCAAGGCAGAAGAGTGGTAAGGGCTAGGCAATGGGGGTGAAGTGACTTGTCCAGGGTCACACAGCTGGGAAGTGTCTGAGGCCAGATTTGAACCTAGGACCTCCCATCTCTAGACCTGGCTCTTAATCCACTGAGTTACCCAATGCTCCCACCTATAATTTTTAATACTTTCTTTCTTTCTTTCTTTCTTTTAAACCTTCACCTTCCATCTTAGAATCAATACTGTGTGTTGGTTCCACAGCAGAAGAGTGGTAAGGGCTAAGCAAATGGGGTTAAGTGACTTGCCTAGAGTCACACAGCTAGGAAATGTCTGAGATCAGATTTGAACCCAGGACTTCCCATCTCTAGGCCTAGCTCTCTAACCCAGCTGCCCCTTATGCCTATCAACTTACTATTCTGTGGTATATGGCTGTAGAAAAATCACTTCACCCTCCCACTTCAGTTTCCTCAATCTATAAAATGAAGAGGTTGGACTAGATTTCCTCTGAGATCCCTTCCAGCACTAGACCAAGAGTTGAGTTGGCCTGCAACATCTCTTCCATTCTGACATTCTACTTTTTTAAGATCCTGCCCAGATCTGGCATTCATTTTGTGCTCTAAGAACTTTTCCCATTCTGACATTCCCTGACATTAGGAGCTTCCATAACTACTCCCCTTTGTGGGGGTGTTGGGTCATTTCCAGTTTCTTGCTATTCATAGCACTTCAGTGAACATCTTTATTCAGATTACTTTTTTCCCTTTAAGATATTTTTGGGGTTATTCCCCAAAGTGGAAGATTCAGGTCAAAAGCTACAAGAATAGCTTTTTAGCTCCTATTACATATTGCCAGATGGCTCTCTAGAAAGATAGAAATGACTTACAGAGCTGCCCCTCAGCCCTCCAGCAACATCTGCAAGTACATTTTCCTCCCTGCAGTCTCTTGAATATGGGGCTTTGAAATCTGGATTTATATTTGATAGTTGGATAGGTAAGCAAAATTTAAAAAAAATTTTTAATCTAATCAAAAGCAATCAGTCAACAGGTATTTATGAAATACCTACTATGTGCCAAGCACTATGATCGGTGCTGGGGACCCAAAGATAAAAATATAACAATCCCTACCCTTGAGGAGTTTACATTTTATTGGAAATAACAGCGTTGATGCCTTATTCTTGAACACTCCACAGATACAATCTGTTGCCAATTCTTATTGTTTCTATATTCACAACAACTTTCCTATATGCCGCCTTCTCTCTCCACTCACCCAGACCTGATCCTAGTTTTATTGCTTCCCACCTGGGCTTCAGGAATGTGACCTTTCCAGAGCGATTCCCTAAAGGGCAAGCTGGCTACATATATTATGTATATATATATGGCATACAATGTATACAGATATTTATACAGATACTCGAGTAGGTATACAATATGTCTGTCTGTTGTATACGATATACATTTGTCAAAGTCTTCCCGGCAATGCTGTCTTCATTCAGTAAACTCCAGCGGATTCTGCTTTTCTATCTTATTACCTGCCATTGTCCTCTACACTCTCTACTGTCCCTGCCTCCTTGCTATTCCTCAAGCACCACATTCCTGTCTCGAAGCCTTTGCCTAGGTTGTTTTCCATGCCTGGAATGCTCTCTGTCCCCCCCCTCCTGGTTTCCTTCATCTTCTGCAAGTGGGTTTTCCTGCTCCCCCAGCTGCCAGTACCTTCCCTTCCAGGGTTTTCTTGTATCTGCTTAGTATATGGGGTTTTGGAAGGGAATATTTACACATTCATAGACACATGCATATAAAATATATGTTATGTATATATATAACATATACATATATTTCTATAAATACATGAGTATTATATCATACGTCTATATATTATATCCTATATATTTGTGGTATGTATGTCATCTCCCCCATTAGCATCCTTGAGGGCAAGAGTAGTATTTTTTTCTTTGTGTCCCCAGCTCCAAGCACAAGGTGTATCAGATGCCTGCTAAGAGCCTGCTTCACCCAGCTCCCAGCACAGCACCTACACATAGTAGGTACCTACTAAGAGCCTGCTTCACCCAGCTCCCAGCATAGCACCTACACACAGTAGGTGCCTGCTAAGAGCCTGCTTCACCCAGCTCCCAGCACAGCACCTATACACTGTAGGTACCTACTAAAAGCCTGCTTCACCCAGCTCCCAGCACAGCACCTACACACAGTAGGTACCTATTAAGAGCCTGCTTCACCCAGCTCCCAGCACAGCACTGACACACAGTAGGTGCCTATTAAGAGCCTGCTTCACCCAGCTCCCAGCACAGCACCTACACACAGTAGGTACCTATTAAGAGCCTGCTTCACCCAGCTCCCAGCACAGCACTGACACACAGTAGGTACCTATTAAGAGCCTGCTTCACCCAGCTCCCAGCACAGCACCTACACACAGTAGGTACCTATTAAGAGCCTGCTTCACCCAGCTCCCAGCACAGCACTGACACACAGTAGGTACCTATTAAGAGCCTGCTTCACCCAGCTCCCAGCACAGCACCTACACACAGTAGGTACCTATTAAGAGCCTGCTTCACCCAGCTCCCAGCACAGCACCTACACACAGTAGGTACCTATTAAGAGCCTGCTTCACCCAGCTCCCAGCACAGCACTGACACACAGTAGGTGCCTATTAAGAGCCTGCTTCACCCAGCTCCCAGCACAGCACCTACACACAGTAGGTGCCTATTAAGAGCCTGTTTCACCCAGCTCCTAGCACAGCACCTACACATAATAGGAACCTAATAAGTGTTTGCTTCCTAGACAAGGAGGATATTTTGAAAATTATATGTCGAATTTATTATATACCTTTAAAAAAATAAAAAAAACCTGAAGTGGAGGCTCCCAGTAACCTTTTTTTGGTACTGCCTATGTACATGAACATGCTATTTTGGGGTTAAGTTCAGAATTTTAAATTCAAAAAATCAATAAATGCTTGCTTATTTTGTGTATGTGTGTATGTATATTATATAAATGTCTATGTATAAAAGTAAATGTGCACCAACTAAATACAAAAGTTCACAGGGGTAGGTGGTGGGGTGGGGTGGGGTGAGGGGGACCTAGCAGGCAGCAAGGAAGGTCTCCATTTATTCTGGATCCCAATTGTTTGTCTCCTTCAAAGCTCTCCAAGTCTCTACCCTTCTCCTCTCTCTCATCCTATAAATAACCCCTCCAGAAATGCCTCCCAGGCTCTCTCTGTTCCAGCTCCCCAGTACATCCCCTGGCAACCTCTTTTGGTCTCAAAGACCATAAAGCAAGAACCCAGGAGGCCTGGGGAGTTTCTAGCACCCAACCTAGGGGAAATGGCTCTCATATTGTATTCTCACCCAGAAATGTTCTCCTTCCTGCTGCTCTGTAAGCCCTTCCTCTCCTGACCTGGGTCTTATTTCTCCGGGGAGGGTGCCACTTGTTTCATGACAAGTCCTGGCCCTCCTTCTGAATTATGTGCTCACTGGAGACCATGGGGCTCTTGGGCTGTCCACACTCACTTGTCACCCAGCCAAAGATAGACTTTGAGCTTCTCTAATCTTTCCTCGTAGCCCGAGCCAGCCCCTGCCCCATCGTCTCTCCCCTCAGCTCCTTAGTCAAATTAAGAGAATGAAGAGGATTTTGATAGAGTCACTAAATGTGTTTTTGGAGGACAGGAGGCAGGAGAAAAGAGGATGAAGAGGGAAGCGGGTGAGATTCCTGGTTGGAGTGTGGTCTCTAAAGCATCTTCTTCCTAACGGAAACAGCCTAGGAAGGCCCTTAAATCATTTCTTCTTGGATGGGGCCTCAGCTGTCCCAAAGAACTCTCCATATACATTATCTCATTAGCTAAGGAGCCCACAGAAATTCCACAAGACCATCCCCACTGAGCTCAAGGGATTTCCCATGGCTCTGTGGTGGGCAGAAACTACTGTGTGAGCCCAGAAGAATTGGAGGGGGCCAGCCGTGCCTCTGTGAGTGAACCTGGGGTGGAGGCAGAAGGAGGTTCATGGCACACTTTCCCCTATTTTATGTCCACAAAGAAGTTTTAAAGGAAATTATTCCTGAGAGTCATTGTCCCTGCCATGCCTTCGGGCACCTTCCTTGTTAGGGTCAATGAGTTCAGGCTCAGTTTTTGGAAGGAAGCTTCCATCTTGTAACTCAAGCCACTGAGGCTTCGAGATGGGGAGCCTGTGGGGTTCCTGGGGTGCTTCAGGACAATGCTAGGCATGAATTTGAACTTCAAACCCATCTCCTTTCTCAGACCAGGAACTCACACCCCAGTGCAGCAGCCCTTAACCTGGAGGTAATGATATTTTTCTTTCCCTCTAATTGGTTTCCCGTGTCATCCCATGTATTTTATTTTGTGCATTTAAAAGCATGACTCTGAGAAGGCCCCGTACGTTTCACAGACTCTCCATGGGGTCCTTAAGGAGAAAAGGATTAAGAATTCCTGTACAAATGTCGGGGAGATCCAATCCTGGACATCTTGGAGAAATCGAACCTTCATATGATCAAAAGTGCTTATAATAAAAGCTCGTCGACTGACACTTGACTGAATCGAGTGTGCGGTTTATATGAAGTTATTATATGAGAATAAGAAATGCCGCCCCCCACCCCCACCCCGGGAAGAAATAGTAGAGTGGCCGGGCCTTCTGGCATCATGGCAGCTACTTCCTGGATAACATTCTGATTTCTTCCCCAAGCTCAGAAGCTACATGTTTGGGTCGCTTCACTCCAGGGCAACCAGAAGACCTAAAGCTGCCTCTGAGCCCCTGAAACTCAGAGAAGCTCCCACGGTCTAGCTGGGTTTGCGGACCAATGCCTGGCAGAACAAGGAGAGGAAGAAAGGGGGCCAGAGTCCCTCAGTAGCCTCAACTTGGACTTGGGGCCTGAGGTGGGAGCTCCAAGGACAAATCCTTTTCATTATCATCTCAGCTCCTGGTAGGGGCCAAAGAAAGACCTGAGAGTGAAATACGAAGGTAGCTTCCCAGCAGCCCATGGAAACTTTATGTCCTGGATAGTGTCAACACTGAAGTCACTGAGAAATTAAAACAGGACCATGCAGTGCTTACACCCTATCTCCCAGGCTTGTTGTGGGCAAAGAGCCTCTTCTACCTTATAGGGTCATTGAAAGGCGAGCGGTTATGGCTATTATGTTCCCTGTGTATAATTAATAGATTATATAAAAAGTATGAGGCACGACTCCTGCCTCCCCGAAGAGTTTGAAGTCTTGTTGGAAAGACTCTTCTGGTCTCCCGGTCTCGTAACCCTGGCGATGGTCTCAACTCATCATTCTCCCTCATCTCACATATCCAGCTAATTGCTGGTTACTGTCGTTCCTACTCTATAACATCTCGTGTATAGATCCCTCCTCTTCACTCACAGCCGTCACCCGAGTTCAGTTCTTCATTGTCTCCCACCTGGAATATTGCCGGAGCTTCCTAACTGGTCTCGCCTGCCTGCCTCGGGTTTCTCTCCACTCCAATCCATCCCACAAATCAATAAGTCAACAAGTACCTTCTGTGTGTCTGGAACTGTGACAAATTCTGGGGATACAAAGAAAAAAAATGGCAAACACACACACACAGAGCTACCAAAGTGATTTTCCTTATTTACCGATCTGATTATGTCTCTCTCCAACTCAATAAACTCCAATGGCTCCCTACTACCTCAGGAATAAAACATAAACTCCCCTGTTTGGGACTTTACAACTTTGTCCTTCACCACTCGGCCTCATCCTACATTTTCCCAGCCTCGTAATATTCCCCTTCTTGCATGCTTCAATCCAGACAAACCATCCTTTATACTGGCTACACAATACTCCATTTCTCATCTCCGTGCCTTTGCCCTGGCCATCCCCCATGCCTAGAAGGCACTGCCTCCTCACCTTCCCTTAGGAGAATCACTTCCTTGGAGAGCAACCGATGCCTCTTCTTCTCCACAAAGCCTTTCCTGACCCCCCCAGTTGCAAGTGTTCTCCCTCCATAACTAATTTATGTTTCACTAATCTTGTATTTGTTTTATATTTATTCTTCTCTCTCCATAACTACTTTATGTTTCACTGATCTTGTATTTGTTTTATATTTATTCTTCTCTCTCCATAACTACTTTATGTTTCACTGATCTTGTATTTGTTTTATATTTATTCTATACGTTTGTCAAAACTCATGTGTGAACTGGCCTCAAAAGAATGTAAGCTCCTCAGGGTCAGGAATGGCTTTATTCTTAGTATTCGTAAACTCAACATTTAATATTGGGTCCAGTGACCAAAAGTACTTAAAACGCATTAGCTGGGTAAGTCTGCAATAGGTAAAATGAACACATAGGAAACAACGGTGAACGATATCCTTATTTAATTTATTTAATATGTTGGTGGATCTGTGACTTCACTGCTTTCATTGGTACAGATTGCAATCATCCATACTTGTTCATGCTGATGAGCTTCTTCTCTGTGTCCTCCCATCCTTCCCCCAGAGAGAATCCACCCATGGCATTGGAGGTCTCCGGCTGACTCTTCCCATATTTCATGGGTCCTGATACAGCACTGGAGCCATCCATCTGTTAGTCTTCAATCTTGTCACTTGCCTGGCCCAGCTCTTTTAAGCAATCAGATTTCCTTGATGAGATCTTTTAGGTCACTTAATTGTGTTGAAGTTATTATTGGAAATACAGCCTGCTCACACCCATCATGTGTCTCTCTCGCTGCCCTTTGCATGACCTGAAGCTCTGAATCTTCAGAGATCATGGTGTTCCAGGGTGTCCCCTAGGAGAAGGGGCTATGTAATTAAAGCCCTCAATTGGGCTGCACAGATTTCAAGTGTGGTAGGCAGAAAAGAGAGCTATTCCCAGAGATGGTCTCATAGAAGAAGCAGTCTCTGAGCTGCTTCTCAGATGGATGGATGGATGGATGGATGGATGGATGGATGGATGGATGGATGGTTGAAAAAAAAAGCTTCAGCAGCACATATACTAAAATTGGAACGATACAGAGAAGATTAGTATGGCCCCTGCACAAGGATGACATGCAAATTCGTGAAGCGTTCCATATTTAAAGAAAAGAAAAAGAAAAAAAAGCACCTATTAAGTCCCTACTTCATGCAAAGCATTGGGGATACAAATAGAAAAGCAAGACATTCCCTAAGTTCAATTCTTCCCTTCCCCATAGATCTGACAGGTATACTGTTCTACATTCACATCACTTACTTATAATATCACTCTTTATATTTAAGTCATATACCCATTTTGAATTTATCTTGGTATAGGTTCCCTAACTTCAGGGAGCTCACTTTCTTGTTGTTGTTGTTTTTTTTCCCCCCACGTCTAACTCTTAAAAAAATTTTTTTTTTAATTGAGGGCAGCCAGGTGGCTCAGTAAGAGCCAGACCTAGAGACAGGAGGATCTGGGTTCTGCTCACTTCACTTTGCATCAGTTCATGGAGGTCTTCATTAAATCATCCTCCACAACATTTCTTATCGCACGGTAGTATTCCATTATCATCACAACTTGTTCAACCATTCCCCAACTGATGAACAGCCCTCAGTTTCCAGTTCTTTGCCTCTAGAGGAGCTCAGGGTCAAATGAGGGAGACAACAGGCAAACAACCTCATATATACAAGATATATACCAGAATGGGGCAGCTAATGGCTAGGGTGCCGATGGGGAGTCCAAAATACTCCCACCCTCTCAGGTTTCCAAAGTTTTCTCTGATCAAGGTGAATGCAGGAGGGAGGATACCTAAAGCTAGGACTCTTCTCTCTGTCTCTCCCAACCCCCATCAAACAGTTCCTTCTCAGTGACTTGGTTGGACCAGTTGCCTGTCCTCTCCTTTCCCAGGTACTTGCGTGAGCACCTGAATGAGCTCAGCGTTTTTCTGCAAGTCTCGAGAGCATGACCACTCCAAACAGACTTCCTGTGCCCTGCCTCACTTCTTGAAATACGCTTGGTTGAGATGTGCCTTTGAATGGCTGATTCCACAGATGTGCTAGACTGAATTCACCCCTAGTTTGCCCTTCTGGACTAAGTAGGCAAGTCTAGGGTAACTGCTCAATTGGTGGACCTCCATCTTTGCATTTAAAATGAAAGGTTGATGATCTCTGAAGTTCCTTCCAGTTCTAGATGTATGGCTAAGAGCTAGCACTCATGGAGTGCTTTAAGTTTTGCAAAGTGCTTTACAATGGTCTCATTTGACCTTTAAAATAGTCCTAGGAGGTGGGTGCTGTTATTACTTCCATTTTGCAGATAAGGAAAGTGGGACAAATAGAGGTTAGATGACTCACCTAAGTAATCGAGGTGGTACAGTGGATAAAGTGCCAGGCCTGGAGTCAGGAAGATTTATCTGCCTGAGTTCAAATCTAGCTTCAGATACTTACTAGCTGTGTGACTCTGGGCAAGTCACTTTACCCTGTGTGCCTCCGTTTCTTCATCTGTCAAATGAGCAGAGAAGGAAATGGCAAACCACTCTAGTATCTTTACCAAGAAAACCCCAAACAGGGCAGAGTTGGACATACCTGAAAACAACTGAACAACAACATTATAGACAGATGAAAATCTGACATCTAAAATATTGAAAAGTACTATTCAAAATTCCTAATGGATAGTCAAAACATCAGATCAGAAAGCTTTCAAAAGGGAAGTCCAAGGGAGCACTTAGGTGATTCAACCAGGCCTAGAGATGGGAGGTCCTGGGTTCAAATCTGATCTCAGACATTTCCTAGCTATATGACCCTGGGCAAGTCACTTCACCCCTTGCTACCCCTTACCACTCTTCTGCCTTGGAACCAATACACAGTATTGATTGTCAGACAAAAGGTAGGGATTTTTTTTAAGGGCAGGAAGGAATTCAAAGTATGAAGAAATAGTTGAAAAATCTGAACCCCAATAATAATCGAAGAGATACAAATTAAAATTACTAAGGGGCACCATCTCTTACCCATCAAACTGGCAAAAGGAATTCAAAGCAACAAAGGTCACTGTTCGATTTCTCCAATACAGACTTGTAAAGAGACTGGGGGAGAGTCATTCATTACTAGTGGAATTTCAAAGTTGGTAGACTCTTTTTGGAGAGTGTTAAGGATCAGGGAGGGAAAGGGGGGTATCTGGGCAGAGGGCCCAGGACTTTGTCTCTCGGAATGATGATGCTAAGAAGCACGCTCTAGGAGAATCGTGACGAAATGAAAGGAAGTGACTTGGAAAGACTGTAGAACATGTGTAGACATTCCCTAACTAGTTCTGGTGGGCCCACCATGTGGCAAAGGGGAAGCACATGTAAAATATGAATGATCTGACCCTCTCTCTGAGAACCAAGCTACTATATGGCCTCTTAGGGTGCCAGAGGGGCACCCAAGGGGTTAAGGCATCTCTTCTCTACTGATACAGCCTCTAGCATCTACCAGTGGTGTTCCTCCCATTGTTAAGAGACAGGCGATTAGTACTCCATATCCATTAACCTACTTGACATCACTTGACTTTTATTTATTTATTTTAATTTAAAAAACAAACAAACAACCCTTACCTCCCATCTCAGAATCAATACTGTATATTGGTTCCAAGGTGGAAAAATGGTAAGGGCTTGTCAGTGGAGATTAAATGACTTGCCCAGGGTCACACAGCTAGGAAGTGTTTAAGGTCATATTTGAATCCAGGACTTTCCATTTCCAGAACTGACTCTCAATCCACTGAGATACCTAACTGCTCCTAATCAATTTACTTAAAAAAATAAATAAATAAAAAGGTATTTACTTCAAACATATAGCAGGGAAAAATGTATGAACATTTCCTCAATACTTCTGAGACATAATCTTCACTACACCACCTTGGTCTCCAGGACAATAGGCTCAGAATATAGCATTAATCCCACCCAGCTCATGTACAGATATTGATTGATTGTCTAGAGCAGTGATTCCCAAAGTGGGCGCTACTGCCCCCTGGTGGATGCTGCAGCAATCCAGGGAGGCGGTGATGGCCACAGGTGCATTTGTCTTTCCTATTAATTGCTATTAAAATAAAAAAATTTAATTTCCAGGGGACTAAGTAATATTTTTTCTGGAAAGGGGGTGATAGGCCAAAAAAGTTTGGGAACCGCTGGTTTAGAGTCACTAGACTCAAGTTACTTCCTTCTCTGGGTGGAGGTCCTAAAGGATATGCCTCAATCCTCAGGCCATCAATGCTACAATGGCTGAGGAGCTGAAATTCTGGGACGCCAGGATGCCAGGGTCATGAGTTCAAAAAGCTACTCCTGTGTCTTTGTCAGCTAACCTAGGAATTAACTTTTTTTCTCCTTTCTTCCTTCTTCATTTCTGTTGGATAGCGAGGTGCTATGGAGACGGGTGTCCTAGGCACCCAAAAACAGCACCCAGCCTGACTCGTGATCTGAACCCAACTCTCCCAGGGTGCTCTCCCTAAGCCTGTTCATTGTCAAGGTCAAGATCACCTGTAAAATCTCTCCAAGGGAGCTCATTTCCCAAAAGGCCCTTTCAGAGACTGCCCTGTGACATTTGGAATTTAGAAAGCCCTGTACAAACATATCTCACTTAATCCTTATCACAGGAGCTCCCCAAGGGAGGGAAAAGGAGGGTGACCAGAGCTTTGTCCAAAGAGTAAAGAAATCTAGAAGACGGCAAGAGCATTTTTAGCCCTTTAGCAACAGAGAAATAATTGCGTTTAGTACCCAGTTAAGGCACTAGTTAAGTGATAACTTAGCTAAGAACAATCTATTTAAACCCTAACCTTCTATTTTAGAACTGCTCAGTTCTAAGGCAGAAGAGTGGTAAGAAGTAGGGAATGGAGGTTAAGTGACTTGCCCAGGGTCACACAGCTAGGAAGTATCTGAGACCAGATTTGAACCCAGGACCTCCCATCTCTAGGTCTGGCTCTCAATCCCCTGAACCATCTAGCTGCCCCTGGCTAGGGATGACTTTGAAAGACTTAAAAGTGCTGACTGGGGGGGCAGCTGGGTAGCTCAGTGGATTGAGAGCCAGACCTAGAGATGGGAGGTCCTAGATTCAAATCCGGCCTCAGATACTTCCCAGCTGTGTGACCCTGGGCAAGTCACTTGACCCCCATTGCCCACCCTTACCACTCTTCCACCTATGAGCCAATACACAGAAGTTAAGTGTTTAAAAATAAAAAAATTAAAAATAAATAAAAAATTTTTAAAAAGTGCTAACTAGGGGCAACTTGAGATGGGAGGTCCTGGGTTCAAATCTGACCTCAGACACTTCCTAGCTGTGTGACCCTGGGCAAGTCACTTAACCCCCATTGCCTAGCCCTTACTATTTTTCTGCCTTGGAATCAATAATCAGTATTGATTATAAGATGGAAGGTAAGGGTTAAAAAAAAGGGGGAAAAAAGAGTGCTGATCAACACAGTGACCAGCTAGGATGCCAGAAGACCACTGATGAGTTGCCTGTCACAAGACAAAAGAGGTGATATACCAAATATGCAAAATTAGACACACATTTGTGGACTTGGACAATGTGGGAATTTGTTTTGGTTGACTATGCATAGCTGTTACAAAGGTTATATTTTGATTTAGATGGGGGAAGATGGGAGGGAAAGAAAAGAAATATTTGTTAATTGGAAAATAAAATGTAAACAATGATTTTAGGTAAAGAGAATAAAAGCAGTTAACTGGAAAAAAAAGTTCAAAGAGGAAATTGCTAAATGATATACTTCCTCTTTCCTCCAAGGTGTTCCTCCCCAAGGCTCTGTCCTGGATCCTCTTCTCTTCCATCCTCTGTATCTCTCAATTGATGATCTCATCAGCTCCTGTGGATCCAATTATCATCCCTATGCTAATGATTCTCAGATCTACTCAGAAGTCCTAATCCCTCTGCAGTGACCCAGTCCCATATCACAGATTGTAGGCTTGCCCTGTAGACATCTCAAAGTCAATACTTCAGAAAAGAACTCATTTTCCCCCTCTAAACTCTTCCCTTTCCCTAACTTCCCATTGCTGCTTAGGGTACCACCATCCTATCAGTTACCCAGGCTGGAAACCTCATTGTCATCCTTGACTCCTACATGAACCTACATAAACACCAAATATCCTTCATAACATCTCTTGTGGATCTCACCTTCTCTGCCAACCTGGTGTAGGTTTTCATCACCTCATGGTTGAACTATTGAAGTAGCCTCCTGGTGGGTCTCCTTGCCTCCAAGTCTCTCCCCAGTCCAGTCCATCCTCCTTTAAGCTGCTAAAGTAACCTTCTTGAAGTGTGTTCTGACCACATCACTTCCCTACTTAGTAAACTGCAGTGGCTCCCTCTCACCTCCAGATACAAATATAAACTCTTCTATTTTACAATTTAAGCCTTTCTTTGACAGCCGGGTCCCCTCCTACCTTACTCCCCTCCATATATCCTATGATCCAATACCATTGACCTTTCTGCTTTTTGTTAAAACAAAACAAAAAACAAACCCTTACCTTCAAATTCTTAGCAACTCTTTTTCTAGTGGAAAAGAATTGGAAGTTGAGGGGTTGTCCATCACTTGGGGAATGGATGAACAAGTAGTACATTCCATTGTAATAGAACACTATCGCACCATCAAAAAAAATAAATAAATAAACAGGATGAGTTTGGAAAAATCTGGGAAGACTTATATGAACTGATGCAAAGTAAGTAAGCAGAACCAGAACAGTGAATACAGCATCAGAAATATTATACAATAATCAATTGTAAAGGACTAAGCCATTATCAGTGAAGTAAGTTCTCAAGATGTCCACAAAGGACTTCTCCACAGCCAAAGAAGGAGTGGTTGGAGTCTGAATGAAAATCAAAGCATACCATCTACCACTTTATTTCCTTCATGAGTTTTTATTGCACACATTATAAGTGTCTTCTGTCATAGTATGAGCAATATAGAAGTATGTATTGCATGAAATCACTGGTATAACTTATATCAGACTATTTACTGCCTCGAAGAGGGGGAGATAGGGAAGAGAGGGAGAAATCTGAATCCTAAAAGGTCAGAAAACAATCAAAAATTATTTTGACATGTAACTGAAAAAAATTAAAAACAAAAACAAATACCTTTTTACCTGTTGTCTTAGTATCAATTCTAAGTCAGAAGGACAATGAGGGCTAGGCAAACGGAGTTAAATTACTTGCCCACAGTCACCTGCTGTATCATGGGTAGACATAAGAAATTAGAATGAGAACTTTTGGGGAGTTTTACAGAAGCCACAGATGACAGCTAAGTTTAGAAACTCAGAAATGCATAAAATATATATGTATAGTATTATATAATATCAACATATTTTGTCTTTTAATACCATAAATATTTGTCTATGGCCAATTTGAACCCAGTCCTGATTCCACTGCCCCTTTCTTGCTCTTCCTTGCACTGGATCGCCCTTCTCCTAACTCTGCCTTTCCACTGGACATCCCTAAGGACAGGAATTCTGTCCCTCCTTACCTAAGTCTACTAGCTTCCCTGAACATACAGCTCAGATCTCTCCTTTTGTAGGAGGACTTTTCAGTTTTCATTCCCTTGCCTTTCCCTCTAAGATTCCCTCCCATTTACACTGTCTGTCTCTTGTATGAACATAGTTGTTCGTACACAGTTGCCACCATTTGACCGTGACTCTCTTGAGAGCAGGAACTGGTCTTGCTTGTCTTTGTTAGCACCAGCAAATGGCCTGGCACATAGTAGGTACTTAATAAATGCAGACTACCAAAGCAGGTCAGCACTTTTCTTTGCTACTTCAGAACATTGCCTAGAAGCACTCAGAAGCCAAGTAATTTGCCTAGAGCCCACAGAGTCATTATGTGTCAAAAGCAGGAATTGAGCCGAGGTCATGGTGACTTTGAGGCCAGCTACCCATCCACTATGCCAGCTGCCTCTCAACTCTATCCACAGAGGAGGAAAAAATGGATTAGATTAAATGAGAAAACAGAAAGAAAAAAAAAAACCCTGATGAAGTCCGAGAGGAAGTAGTTGAAAAGTTGCAATGATATTTTATGCTTGGAAATTCATTTAAATGCAAATAGTTACTAAGCTAGTTTAATTAGTTTTATTGATGTTCAATGTTAAGTTTTTAATAAATTACTTTTAACAAGGGAATGAACAATAAGTTGAGGGACTAGCTATGTAGGTCACACACTGAAAGACTTTGGCAGCAGACGGAAGAGATTGGACAATAGCTAGCAGGTTGGGGGGTATTTTTTTAAGTTTGGGAGAAGTGAACATATTTTGAAGGCAGAAAGGAAGGACGTTGTAGACGATTAAGGATATCGGAGAAATTTTTCTTATTTGTGTCCACAGCACTTAGCATGGTACCCAGCATATTGGAGATGCTTAAAAATATTTGTTGAAGGGAATAGCAAAAGAGATGGGAATTGTAGACGTGAATTCCTGCAGGAGATGAGAAGACGTGGCGTCCAGAGTAAAGAGCCTTTTTCTCAGGATTCCCAGAGGTGGACATCCTGAAATAGCTCATTATATGCTTATCTTTCCACTAAGGAAATTATCCTTTTTAGGGGGAAGATCTGCTCTGTCTTCTCTGGCAATCTATTTGAAGGGGCTAGAATTAGTGAATATATAGGTATCCCTTTTGCATCATGGTTTTCCCATCATGGTTTTGCTAGATTGCAGGTTCGCTATATCACAGGTTCACTCTAATATGGGTTCGCTATATCATGAGTGGGCATGAGAAATTAGATGAGAATTTTGGGGGAGTTTTGTGGAAGCCACAGACAACACCGAAGAAATTTAGAAACTCAGAAATGCGTAAAATATGCAAATGGTATTATATAATATCAACATATTTTATCTTTTAATACAAAAAATACACACAATTTCTCTTACTGTTAATAGTCCATAAAAGAAAAAGGAAATAACTCAGACTTCTCTGGTATAAAGGAAGGGCCAAAAAATTTTACACAGATTTCAGGGATGCTGTGCCCCTAATCCCCATGATGTAGAAGGGATCATTGTACTTAAATGCTAAAGAGGTGTCCTTCCTTTAGCAAGGCGACTCTTCTCTTTAATGAATATTAATTGGTATAAAAATAATATATATTTTATTGGTAATAATGAACAAATATTAATTGGCATAAAATAATATATAATATAAAATAATAATGAACATTAACTAGTATAAAAATAATATATAATATAAAAATATAATTGGTATAAAAATAATAATAAAAACCAAACTTGATCCCAAAGCAGAGGTCTGAGAAGATACCTTCACCAACTCCTTTGCAGAGATGAGAGTTCATGAGTGTACGACACTGCATATATTGTCTGTCACTTTTTTCTATATCTTGCTATAGCCTGCTAGTTGGTATACCTGCCTCAGGTTTTTCCCATTTCAATCCATCATCTGTTCATTTTACTAAAGTGATTTTCCTAAAGCACAGATCCAGTCATGTCACCGTTCCCCCCACTCAGTAATCTCCAATGGTTCTCTATTGCCTCCAGGATCAAATATATAATCTTCTGTTTGGCATTCAAAGCCCTCCATAACCTAACCTCTTCCTACCTTTCCAGGCTTCTTTCACCTTACTCTCCTCCATGTACTCTTCAGTCTAGTGATACTTGCCTCCTGGCTGTTCCACAAACAAAAACACTCTACCTCTTAGGTCTGGGCATTTCCTATTTATTTTTTTAAATCCTTACCTTCTGTCTTAGAACCAATACTGTTTATTGGTTCTAAGGCAGAAGAGTGGTAAGGGCTAGGCAATGGGGGTTAAGTGACTTGCCCAGGGTCACATAGCTAGGAAGTGTCTGAGGCCAGATTTGAACCCAGGACCTCTCATCTTTAGACTTGGCTCTCAATCCATTGAGGCTGCCCTCTGTACAATTCTAAGACAGAAGGGTATGGGCTAGGCAAATGGGGTCAGGTGACTTGCCCAGGGTCACATAGCTAGGAAGTGTCTGAGGCCAGATTTGAACCTAGGATCTCTAGGCCTAGCTCTTTATCCACTGAGCCACCTAGCTTCCCCCTAACTCTGGGCATTTCTTTTGACTGCTCCTAATTCCTGCAATGCTCTCCCTTCTCCTCTCTATCCTGGTTTCCTTTAAGTCCCAACTAAAATCTTACCTTCTACAGGAAACTTGCCTTACCCCGTTTAATTCTAGTGTCCTCCCTCTGTTAATTATTACCTGTTCATACTGTGTATATGAACTCCTTGAGGCAGGAATGGGTTTTGTCTCTTGTTGCATCCATAGCACTTAGCTCCATCAGCCATAGCATGTAGTAGGCATTTAATTAATGTATCTTAACCATAGACTATGTATTGATGAGTTTTTTGAAATATTTTTTCTTCTTCCTCTTTCTTTTTTAAAAAGTTCTTTGGGACAGCTAGGTGGCACAGTAAATAGAGTACTAGGAACTGGAGTCAGGAGTCCCTGGGTTCAAATCTGGCCTCAGACACTTCCTAACTCTGTGACTCTGAGTAGGTTACTTAATCCCATTTGCTTAGCCCTTGCCCTTCTGTTTTAGAGTTTTTAAAGTAAGGTGTGGTTGTTTGGGTTTTTTTTTTAAAGTTCTTTAGGAACTTTAAGTTGCTTTAAGAAAGCTCTTTGTTCTGCACTCTTTGTGGTGGCAAAAAATTGGAAAATATGGAAATGTCCTTCAATTGGGGAATGGCTGAACAAATTGTAGTATCTGTTGTGATGGAATACTATTGTGCTCAAAGAAATAATGAACTGGAGGAATTCCATGTGAACTGAAATGACCTCCAAAAATTGATGCAAAGTGAAAGGAGCAGAACCAGGAGAACATTGTACACAAAGACTGATACACTGTGGTACAATCAAACATAATGACTTCTAGCAGCAATTCAATGATCCAGAGCAATGCTGAGGGACTTATGAGAAAGAACCCTATTCACATTCAGAGGAAGAACTATTTGGAGTAGAAATACAGAAGAAAAACAACTGCTTGAACACATGAGTTGATGGAGATATTATTGGGGATGTAGATGCTAAACAATCACCCCAGTGGTAGGTCTTGATCAATGATACATGTAAAACCTAGTGGAATTGTGTGTTGGCTACCAGCAAGGGGTGGGGAGGGGAGGGAATGGCATTTGGGGAGAGAGAAAGAACATGAATCATGTAACCATGGGAAAATATTCTAAATAAAAAATAATAATAAACCAAAAAAACTGCAAGAATTCTCAAATAAATAAATAAATAAATGTTAAAAAAAAAAAGAAAGCTCTTTGTTATAAGGAATGATTTTGGGGGAGGAGGAGAAGGAAGGTTGCAAAGGAACTCTAAATGATATCAAAACAAAAGATTTGAAAACTATGTACCTCTTCTCAGAATCATATTTTTAAATGCACAAAATACCCAGGGTAAAAAAGAAAACCAGTTATGTCAAAGAGTTATAGAAAAAAAAAATTTAATTCTACAAACTTCAGTTTAAAAATCCCTGCATGCTATCTCATTTGGTGATCTCATCAGCTGATTCCTTTATCATCTCTCTGAAGATGACTCTCAGACCTAGCCATAATCTCTACTTATCTGTCCAACCTTACCTTTCTCTTGGCCTCCAGGGCAAAGACAACTCCACCAACCAATTCAGCAGAATTCATTATCCCTCCCAAAGAAAACTTGTCTCTCTTCCAAACTTCTCATTTACAGTAGAGGGCACCACCATTCCCCCAGTTACCTAACTTTAGAACATTGGTGCATTGGTGTCATCCTCAACTTCTTTTTTGGACTCACCCCACAATATCCAATGTGTTGCCAAGTTATATCATTTCAGCTTTTACAACATATTCCTTACATATCCTCTTCTCTTTATAGCCAACACCTTGGTGGAGGTCCTCATCATCTCATACCTAACCAATTGCAATAGCATTCTCATTGGTTTCCTGTATAAAATCTCCCCGTTCCAAACCATCCCCTAATTAACTTTGTTAGTGATAGTATCCTTGAACTCTGGCAGGGATCTCACAACCAGAGAAGGTCCCAGAATGACTTAGACTATTTTCCAGATTCAATGCAGCAATGAAGAAAACAACTGATTAGCTGGTAAAGTAACCTTCCCTTTAGGAAGTGTCCACCTACCCATTAAACTCCAGTGGCTCTCTATTTTCTCCAGGATCAAATATAAAGTCATCCATTTGGCTTTTAAAGTTCTTCATAACCTGACCCTTTCCTATCTTTCTAGTTTTCTTATTCTTTCCTCCTCCCAGTGCACTCTGATTTAGTGTCATTGACCTTCTGATCATTCCTTTTATAGGACGCTCCATCTCTCAACTCAGTAAGTTTTCACTGACTATATCCCATACCTAAAATGCTCTCCCTACTCATTTCCAACTTCCAGACTCAGTTTAAATCCCACTTTCTTCAGGAGGCCTTTCCTGGTTTCCATCATTGTTAGTGTCTTCCCTCTGTGATTACTTCTCATTTACCTTGTATATATCTTGCAAACAGTACATGACTGTCTGCAAGTTGTCTCCCTTATTAGAATGTTATTTCTTATAATAGAGAGAGGAGGGATAGAGATGATATATTAAGGGGAAATGGGAGGATGATGGAGGAAGTTGTGAAGATATATAATTAGGTTGAAAAGTAGAACTATATGTAGATGTGGAAGGAACTTAAAAAGTGAGTGTCATTAAACTTCAATTTGATCTAAACTGGTCATAGAGAGTAGAAGATACATACAGGTACACACACATACAGAACTTACTATAGAAATACATTCAGTTCAACAGAGATGCAAATAGGAACCGGAAAAGAGGAAAGACAAATTTAAGAAGAAGAGTAGACTCAGGAAGGGATTAGTAATAAACAATATAAACCTTAAGCTTAAAAAGGGAACAGTGAAGAAAAAAAGGTTAAAATGGGGGGGGGGGGGAAAGAAAGGATAATAACCTAAACAGGGAGTTGAGTATAGAGAAGAAAAAATATAAGATAACAAAATGGAGGGAAATATCAATTAATTATTATAATGGTATAGAGATAAACTCACCCATAAAATGGAAGAGGTTAGCAGAATGAATTAGAAAGCAAAATCCAACAATATGTTGAGATACACTCAGAATTTGATGGTAGCCTTAGAATAAGACTCTCAGAGAGTTAAGAGGTCAGAGAAAAATATTATGTCTAAGATAAACACAAAAAAATAATAGGGGCAGCATTCATGCAAAAAAAGCAAAAACAAAAAAATAGACTTAAAAGAAATAAAGAGGGAAATTAAATATAACAATGAACTGATTTTAATAATTAACATATGTGTGCCCAATATAGCCATTATACATACTTGAAGGTAAAAAATAAATGTTCTTGCTTGACTCTACATATTTGTTACAAGAAATTTGTTGGGAGTTTTTTCTTTTTTTTCTTCCAATGGGGATGGGGTGGGAGGGCAATAAAATAGATTTCTGTTCATTTTTTTAAAAAAATGAGTGAGGAAATAATAATGATGTAAAAGGTTTCATACACTTTCAGATAAGGTCATTGTATTGTTAATTTTGTTTAATTTTGTTACCTTGTAAGAAACCTCTCATAAAGTGGGCAGGGGGTAATCCATAAATGTATGTCATATAAAAACAAAACACATCAATAAAACTGGAAGTAATTCCCCCAAAATTGCTTAGAATAAAATTGTTGGTTGACAAGAAATAGAAGAGTGTCATGTTTGTGCTTTTCTAAATATGCCCAAAATTTAACACAGTACCTGGCTTATGATAATATCTAACAAATGCTTGTTGACTGACTTGACCATCAGAAGGACTGAAGGAAATAGGAAGTGGTCAGAGAAAGAAGGTCTAAACAGCAGGACTTAAAGTTAAAATATAAGAACCTATGAATGTGAGGTAGCAAGGACAAACCTAGGCTGGTAGCATTAGAATTAGAAGGGAAGAGACAGTTTTGGGAAACATTAAGAAAGAAGAAACATTAAGAAAGTCTATCTCTGCTGGGCTCTCAATGTGACTTGACATTCCTTTTGTTCTATTCCTATCAATTCTCAGTTTCGTTTTACATATTCACTCTTTCAAACCTTCTTGTCTGTCCTCTGGCCCTCAACATTGACTCTTCCAGTAGATGACTTAGCCTGCTGCTTAGTTAAGAGACTCAGATCTTCTGAAGTGAGCGCACCCTGGCCCTCCTCCACTTCTCAAAATTTAGTATCATCATCCCCTCACCCTTCCTCCATCTATCTGGTCACAAAAAAAGAGAGATCACTACAGTGGGAATGGAATTAAAGATGCATTACTATCTGCTTAGCCACTATATAACTTTCCTGATCTTCCCCAACTGCTAATGCCTTCTATCTCAAACTACTGTTTATTTAATTTCCTTGTATGTATTTGAATTTATTTACTTTATAGCTATGCCATATATATTTTTATATGTGCTTCTTGCCTTCTCCATTAGAATGGGAGGTCCTTGTGAAGTTTTTCTTATACTCATGTGAAGCTTTTCTTATACTTTCCAGGGTCTAATACAGTGCCTGACCCATAGGAAGCGTCTAATAAATGCTTATTGGTTGATTGACCAATGGACCTTTCTACCTAACTTCTAGTTAAACTTTCCTCTCCTTAATTTTAAAACATATGCCTCTATTTTTTTCATCCTTCTCCTCCCTTTTGCTTTGCTTTCTTCCACCTCTACCACTGCACTGAACTGCTTTCTCAAAAGTCACCAATAACCGCCTTTAAATACCCTTTAAATTTTTATTGATATCTTTTGTTTTTACATCACCTTCATATCCAGTTATATTTCTCCCAACTCCATCACCCTTTTGTTCAAATTTTGTAACAAAGAATAAAAAAGAAAGTGGAAAAAAAAAATCTCAGGAAAACTAACAAACACATCGGTCAAGCCTAATAGTATAAGAAATAGTCCCCCATCTCTTCAAAGAAGGAGGTATATTTTCTCATTTCTTTACTGGAGTCAAACTTGTCCATTATAATTATCACATAGCAACCAACTTTGGGTGTTTTTTCCCCTGATTTTCATGATTTCCTGCTTACTTCATTTTGAATCAGTTCATGTAAGTCTTCCTCTACTTCCTTAAACTCTTCATATTCATTGTTTCTTACAGCTCAGTAATATTCCATCACATTCATGTACCACAATTTGTTTAGCCATTCACTAATCAGTGAATTTCTACTTTGTTTCTATTTCTTTGCAGTCTTCTAAAATATTGTGATGAATACTTTGAAGTCTCTGGGACCACTAATAACTTCCAATTGCCAAGTCTGATGGATTTTTATCAATCATCCCTGCCTATCTCTCCACAGTTTTCAGTACTGTCACATTGAAGATGTCCTCTCCTTATCTTAATTTCTTAGAATGCCTAATGTCCTTCAAGGTATCAACTCCTACACAAAGCCTTCATTTATCACTTACACACCCATCCACCTATCTCTCTTACTGCTATCTCTATCTATCTATCTATCCATCCATCCATCCATCTTTCTATCTATCTATCTATCTATCTATCATCTATCCATTCATCTATCCATCTACCGTATCTATCTACCATCTATCCATCCATCTATCTATTTCTACCTATCTCCCCATCTCCCTCCTTATCTATCCATCCATCCATCCATCCATCCATTTATCCATCTTCCCATTTATCTGTCTATCCAGTTATTCAGCTATCCAACTACCTACCTACCTATTTGTCTGTCTATCCATCTATCCATCTATCCATCTATCTATCTATAGATCTATCTATCTATCTATCTATCTATCTATCTATCTATCTACCTACCTACCTACCTACCTACCTACCTATCTGTGTCTATACATTACTTATCTGCCCTTTCTTCTAAATTCTAGATCCACATCTCCAACTGGCTACAGAATTTTTCTTCTTGAATAGCACACTAATGCTTCACATTCAGTGTGTTCTTAAATTGGCTTTTCTAGTTGACTTCCCTGTTTCTTCCTGTGACCCCATCATTCAACCAGTCCCCTGTAATCACAACCTTTGGGTTACTTTTGATTGTCTCCTCTTCTTCAGCCATTACAGAATCTCTAAGTAAGAAGAAACCAGAGAAACTATCTAGTACAAACTGGACTTGACTAAAAATCTCTGCTCCATCCAACAAGGGATCATTTGACTTTACCTTGAAGGCCTCTAATGAGGGAGAGCCAACACCTTTCTTTTTTTTTAAAGATATTTTATTTACAAATTACTTGTAAAAACAGTTTTCCACATAAGTTTTCTGAAGTTATAAGATTCAAAGCTGGTACCCATCACACCCTAAGTGAGAATTCTAACCCAATCTTTGACCAGATTCCATCAATTTTCCCTCTACAATATGTTTTCCTCCATTTTACTTCCACTGTCTTTCATCCAGGCTCTCATAATCACCTATTCAGATATTAATACTAGAAAGGTATGTTGATACCCCATGTGAAATGTGTTGAGCAGGCAATAGAAAGCCACTGGAGATTTGTTTATACTGAGTCATTCTGGTATGATTAGCTCAATCAACCAATAAACAAGCATTTATTAGGCACTTCTTATATGCCAGACAGTGCGTTAGGTTACAAGGACAAAGTAAAAAGCCATTCTTACCCACAAAAAGCTTACGTTGTAAAGACAGAAATAACAGGTGTAAAAATAGATACAGAATAAATCAAATGTAAATAAATACAAAATTATACAAAGTAGTAAATACCAGGTTGTTTGGGAGGGAGAGCACCATCCTGAGGGGGTTGAGAAAGGCTTCATGCAGAAATCAATGTCTGATCAATATGGAAGTATGTTTTGCATGATAATATGTATATAACCCAGATCAAATTGCTTACCATCTCTGGGAGGGAGGAGAAGAAAGGAGGAGGGAGATAATTTGGATCTTATGTTTGGAAAATATATGTCAAAAATTATTATTACATGTAATTGGGAAAACAAAATATATTTCTTTTTTAAAACTATTAGAAATTGGTGTTTTCAGTTATAAGAGATAGGCTTTATAATGCAGAGCTAAGGAAGGAGTGCATTCCAGGCAGGAGGTATAGCCAGTGCAAAGGAACAGAGATGGGAAATGGAATGTTGTATGTGAGGAACAGAGACAAGGTCAGTTTGGATTGCAGAGTGTAGGAAGGAGAATAATTTCTTTCTTTTTTTTTTTCCTTTTTTTATTAAGAATATTTTTCCATGGCTACATAATTCATGATCCCCGCCTCCTGCTTTCTCCTCCCCACCTTCCAAAACTGACTAGCAGTTCCACTGGGTTATACATGTATCATTGTTCAAAACCTATTTCCATGTTATTCACATCTGCAGTACTGCAATTCTTTTATATCAAAACCCTAATCAATATATTTTATATATATATAAGTGGTCAATATATTTTTCTTCTGCATTTCTGCTCCCACAGTTCTTTCTCTGGACGTAGATATCGTTCTTTCTCATAAGTTCTTCTGGATTGTCCTGGATCCTTGCATTGCTGCTAGTACAGGAGTCCATTACATTGGATTGTGCCACCATGTATCAGTCTCTATATATAATGTTCTCCTCGTTCTGCTCCTTTCACTCCGCATCACTTCTTGGAGGTCATTCCAGTTCACATGGAATTCCTCCAGTTCATCATTCCTTTCAGCACAATAGTATTCCATCACCAGCAGATACCACAATTTGTTCAGTCATTCCCCAATTGATAGATACCCCCTCATTTTCCAGTTTTTTGCTACCACAAAGAACACAGTTATAAATATTTTTGTAGAAGTATTTTTCCTTATTATCTCTTTGGGGTACAGACCTAGCAGTGCTATGGCTGGATCAAAGTATATGGATTGTTTTAAAGCCCTTTATGCATAGTTCCAAATTGCCCTCCAAAATGGTTCAACCAATTCACAACTCCACCAGCAATCCATTAGTGTCCCAATTTTGACACATCCCTTCCAACATTTATCACTTTCCTTTGCTGCCATATTGACCAGTCTGCTTAGTGTGAGATGGTACCTCAGAGTTGTTTTAATTTGCATTTCCCTAATCAGGAAGGATTTGGGACAGTTTTTCATGCGCTTATTGATAGTTTTGATTTCCTCATGTGAAAACTTTCTATTCATGTCCTTTGACCTTTTGTCAATTTGGGAATGGCTTGATTTTTTTGTAAATTTGACTTAGTTCCTTATATACTTGGGAAATTAAACCTTTGTCAGAGAGTTTTGTTATAAAAATGTTCTCCCAGTTTGTTGTTTTCCTTCTGATTTTGGTTGCATTGCTTTTGTTTGTACAAAACCTTTTTAATTTGATATAATCAAAATAACTTATTTTACATTTTGCAATATTCTCTATCTCTTGCTTGGTTTTAAATTCCTTCTTTTTCCACAGATCTGACAGGTATATTATTCTATATTCACCTAATTTATTTATGATTTCCCTCTTTATATTTATGCCATTTACCCATTTTGAATTTATCTTAATATAGGGTGTAAGGTGTTGATCTAAATCTAATTTTTCCCATACTGTTTTCTAATAGAAGAATAATTTCTAATGAGACTGAAAAGATAACTTTCTAATATGTCTTTTTCTGCCTCCAAGTTCTCTTTCTTTGATCTATATTTTCTTCTACAAGCAGAATAATTTTTCTTATTTCTGGATATGATCTTTTAAAATTAATTTTACTTAATTAATTAATTTAGAATATTTTTTCCATGATTCCGTGATTCATGTTCTTTCCCTCCCCTCCTCCCAACACCCTTCTCATAACCAAAGAGCAATTCCACTGGGTTTTACATGTGTCATTGATTAAGACCTATTTCCATATTACTAATATCTGCACTAGAGTGATCACTTAGAGTCTACATCCCCTATCATATCCCCATCGAACCACATATTATCTTTTTTTTTAAGCCTCAGTGCCTCCCTATTGCTCCCTGAATATAGTTCCTTAGTCTAACATTCAAGGTGCTCCAGAATCTACAGAAGCCATGGAGAGGGAGTGACAGAGACAGAAAGTCAGAGACAGGAGACACAAAGATAGCTACACATCAAGAAATAAATGAGAGACAGACAGAGACAGAGACAGACAGAGTCAGACAGAGAAAGAGAGACAAAAAGAGAGAGAGAGAGATGAAGTGATGTGCCCAGGGTCACCTAACTAAGAAGTATCTGAGGGAGAATTTGAACTCATCTTCCTGACTCCAAGCCCAGTGTTCTTTCTCCTATACTAATCTGACTTTTATTATTAATATTTGTTGTTGTTCAGTCATTTCAGTTGTGCCCAACTCTTTTGGCCCCATTTAGATTTTTCTTTAAAAAAGATACTTTTCCAGCTCATTTTTGCAGATGAGGAAACTAAGGCAAACAGGGTTAATTGACTTGTCCAAAGTCACACAGCTAGTAAGTATCCAAGACCAGATTTTAACTCAGGTCTTCCTGACTCCAGGTCCTACATTCTATCCACTTTGCCACCTAGCTGCCCATTATTAACATTATTATAGTTATTAATAACTATTGCTTGTTAATTATTAATCTTAATACTAATAACTCACTAGCAACAGATTTAAGCCACTGGGTTTGTTGAAAGCAATCTAAAATTATTCTCTTCAGTCAGAGTCTATGCAATGACTAAATTCCAAGAGTGGAATCAAAAAGTACTCCATGGGTGACACCCTTATGATTTCAACACACAAAATGGTGACAGTGTTGAACAAATGAATCCTGAAGATTTGTTTGTAGAAATAAAGAGGTTTATGATAGTATTTCAGGGTCAGGTCATTGCCACCAGAAATTATAGAAAGGTAACTCTTAAGGGGATGGGATTTTTGATCAAAGCCAACTGTGTAATGAAGTGGTGGGAAATGCCCAATGTATCATGTCAGGTTGTAAAAATTTAGTATCCACCAGATACTTAGAAAGACATGATAAAGTGATTAGAATTATATGCTAAAAGGTATCACTTCTGTTTTTTTTTTTTAACTGCTAGTTTGTGTCTTAAAATCAATACTAAATATCGGCTCCAAGGCAGAAGAGCAATTGGGCTAAACAATTGGGGTTAAGTGCCTTATTCAGGGTCATACAACTAGAAAGTGTCTGAGGTCACATTTGAACCCAGGACCTCCCATCTCCAGGCCTGGCTCTCTATCCACTGAGCTACCTAGTTTCCCCAAAAGCTCTCTATTCCTTCTAAATTAACAGAGAACAAAACCTCTGTTGTGGTTGTTCATCCTTTGTTTTCAAAGAGGACTGATGACATCATGGGATGGTGTCTTGACAGTTGCCTTAAGTTTAAATTAGGCAGAGTTGTACAAGGTCATCAACCTCACTCTCTCTTCTAGAGTCACTGAAGTCCAGTGGGAAGACAAAAACCAGGACGCAGTGGATGACCTTGGCATCTTCCATGTCTGACTGAGTTCTAAGAGCTCCATATCATTTGCTTCAGCCACCATCATGGTTGTTGAAACAAATGGTTATCATCCAGCCATTCTGCAGGGGGAAGTCTTCATGTTTGGGTAAACACCTCCCAATTCACCGATGAGTTTGAGGTTGAGTTACCCTCAACATGGTTTAACCTGTTTCCCAAGAAGATTTTACCCAGGTATGGCCAATGGGTAAGATTGGGTGATGAGCAGTCCTGAAAAGGGCTTAGCAAGCCCTCACACCAGAGGTGCTAGTCCTAAATACCCCATAAACCTCAACAAATCCCCATAATACAAATATAAGCCCCTGAACACCCTTGAAAATTCAGCCATTAAACTGTTCTGGACCTGGAGCATCATTAATCACCTACATGTGACAATGATCCCTTAATGTTGAAGAACAACATTTCTGGTAAAGGTTGCTCCATGCTGAAAACTCATCATTTCCAGACTACTTGAAAAGAAAAACTTTCAAAACATAGAGCCCTATGGGGACAGTTAAGTGGCATAGTGGAGTGCCAAGCCTGGAGTTGGAAGGACCTGGATTCAAATTTGGCTTCAGACGCTTACTAAATGTGTGACCCTGGGCAAGTCACTTAGCCCCCAATTATCTAGCCTTTGCCACTCTTCTGTCTTAGAGTTGATACTAAAACAGTACATTAAGGCTTAAATTTTTTTTTCTTAAATATAAAGACTGAGCAGAAGATATGAAATCCATGTGGGAAAAAGTCCAAGGTAAATGTCATTCCTGTCATTTTTGCTGATACATCAGTTGTCCCAAAGATGCTTTTGATGTGTCTACAGAAGATGAGCTGACATCCTAGTGCTCTTATCCAATTATAAAAAAGTCATTTGTATCTACTACCTGTGCAAAAATTTGCAGACCATTAGATATCCAAGAATAGCAAGATAACAACTTGTCTTTGGACTGTTTCTTTCTGAACCCCCTCAGCAAAAATGAGAATGTGATAATAACTATTATTATAGTTATGAGTAGTTATAATAAGTATACTTTTATGAATAAAATATACATAATTATCCAGCATAATTTTAATGATTATGATATAATTAATATGTATAATTATCTAATATACCATTTATAATTATCTACTTAGTATGTATATTTATATATTATAGTCTTTGTGGTGAAATGGGTAAAGGGCTAGTCTTAGAATTAAGAAGATCTGAGTTCAAGTCTAGCCTTTGACATATACTAGCTGTGGGATCCTGGAAAAATTATTCAACTCTCAGTGGCTTAGGCAACTCCCTAAGATGGAATAGCACATGGGATCTGTTTGGTAGATAGTTTCTTGCACTGGTGAAATCACACATTGCTTTATTAAAAACCCAAACTAAACCAGATCCTCCCCAGTTCAGAAAGCAGTTTTATACCCATTATCTGAATAAGACTTTAATCTCAGTTTGTTTTTAAATAGCTTTAAGGGTTACATAATATTTTATGTTCACTGCCTCTTTGATCTTACCAATCCTGTAAGCTAAGATGTATGGAAACAGCATAAGCATTGTTAGCCCTATTTTATAGAAAGGAAGCTGAGGTTCAGAAAAATAAAAAGATTTGCCCAAGTGGACATAGCATCAAGAAGGCGAGGCCTGGGACTCTCGGATTTCAGACAAAACTAAATCCTTTCATCTTTCCCCCTCTGTCTCCAGCCCCAGTCAGTGCTTACATGAGATTTTAAATTCTTAAAGGGCAACATATATTTCTTCATATTTTATATTGTTTTCAGAATGGTGTTAGGCATGTAAGTGGCTCTCACTAAATGTTTCTTCACTGACCAATTTGAGTGGTTAACACCAAATTTTCATGATGAAATCCATACTGGTTATACTCTTCCTTCCTTCCTTCCTTCCTTCCTTCCTTCCCTTC
>NC_058130.1:755027853-755050724 GCF_016433145.1 Gracilinanus agilis
AAGGAGATAAATAAGAGGGAATGATGTAGATGGGTAGAAGTGGAGAGCAGGAGAGAATAGGGAACTTGCAATGAATGGGTTCTAACTTCTCAGCAAAGTCAGAGGCACTTTTTGACTTGTACCGAGAAGGAGCAGGTAGGGAGCAGACACTCAGAAACTTGAGAGAAGAGCAGTTTTGGTACTGCTAATGAGAGGCAAAGGACAGAGAGTAATCAAGGAAGAATCTCAGTATTTTGTCCTGTATCAGTGGGGGCCTAGTTGGGATCAGAAAAAATGAAGCTACAATGTTCCCTGTTGTCAAAGTATACCTCAAGCACCTAGCCCAGTGCCTGGCACATATTGATACATCTTTGCTGATAGATTGATTTATGTGATTTCTAGCTTCCTGCATCAGTTTAGGAATAGGAAGCAAAATGACGAGGGAGTCAAGAGTAGAGGACAATTGGTCTGGCCAACTAATGCAATGAAGATTAGAAAACGAGACCAGAGCAGAGCTGATGGACTGGTTGAAAGAAGAAGAATGAATGAATGAGAGTGTGGCAAGAATGAATGAGTAGAAAAAGAAAGGTAGAAGGGCAAGATATTATGATCAAAGAAGAAAATTTTAGAATTCAGATAGGTCCTAATGAAATCTAAGATATGATCACCCCTTTAGGTCAGTGGTTCTCAAGGGGCTCACCTAGACTCTTTCAGGAGATCCTTGAGGTCAAAACTATTTTCATAATAATACTAACATTTTTAATCATTTAATATAATTATTGTAAATAAATGTAATTATATTATTAATTTAATGGATAAGTTTACTTTTCTAATACTTTTAATATTAGTTTCTAGTAAATATGAATAGATATAATCCACATAAACAGAAGATCTTGGGAGGAGGCCGTAATTTTTTTTCTTTCATTTCATCTTTTTCTGGGTTATACATGTATTATCATGCAAAATATATTTCTGTATTATTCATTCTTATAAGTGAATAATCTTATAAAACCCAAATCCCAAAACATATGCCCAAATTAACAAGTGAAAAATCAGATGTTTTCATCTGCATTCCTATTTCAACAGCTCTTTCTCTGGAGGTGGAGAGCATTCTTTGTCATAAGTCCCTCAGACTTGTTCTGGATCATTGTATTGCTTTTAGTAGCAAAGTCTATCACATTTGATCATCCCACAGTATTGCTGTTACTGTGTATAATGTTCTCCTGGTTCTGCTTATTTCACTCTGCATCAGTTCATGGAGCTCTTTCCAGCTCTTTCTGAAATCATTCCTTATAGCACAAGAGTAGTCCATCACTCTCATATAACATAATTTGTTCAGCTATTCCCCAGTTGATGGACATCCCTTTAGCTTCCAATTCTTTGCCACCACAAAAAGAGCAGCTAGAAATATTTTTGTACAAACAGATCTTTTCCCATTTTTTTTATCTCTTTGGGATACAGACCTACTAGTAGTATTACTGGATCATTGTTTTATAGATATTTTTATAGATATTTTATAAATTATAATATAGATATTATATATCTATATATAATATTATAATATAGATATCTACATATAATATAGAATATATTATATATATATATAAATTATAAATATTTTATAATTCTCCAGCATGAGGGCAAAGGTTGAGCCAGAGAAAAAGGCCCCGAAGAAAGGAAGCAGAATGACTTGGGGGCAGCCACTGTCTCCCAAGCCAGTTGGTAAAGACAAATGGAATGAACTCTGAGAGAAGGAGAGGTTGCTGATTGGTCATGGCAGAAGTAGACCCTGGGGAACAAAGGGTCCATACCCTCCTCCTTCTCCTGGTCCAGGATGTTGGGGGGGCCATGAGAGAAAGGACAAATATCGCTGCAGAGGGTGAGTGATGAGGGATCTGGTGACTTCTGGACACAGCCAGGTTTCCATAACTGCAAGAAGAAAAGAATGTAGAGAAAGTGAAAAGGAAGAGGAGTTTATTAATGATTTAGTAAGACTCCAAAGGGCAAACTGGAAGAGGATAGGGCTTGGGAGTGCCAGGACTAAGCTGGATCTGCCTTCCCCTGGATGCCACTGGCCTCTTGTTAAGCTCGTGGGTTTTCTGAGTTCTTTGTGTACATCCTCATAGGATTTAAAGCTGGGAAGGACCTTTTGGTTCCTCCACTCACATAGCTGGGCAATGGCAATGCCTTCTTCCCTCTGCCTTCGGTGGAGAAGTCATCCAGCTCTGAGAGGACAACTTCAGCAAGATGAGGTCAGCGAGATGTGTGCTGTTCAGATGACAGACCGTACAGGGGGAAGAAAAAAAAAAAAAAAAGCTCCGGGCAGCTCACATTGTTGTGTGACTTGTTTGTGTTGCCGTGCAGTTGTAATGGAAAAGGAACAAAAATAAAAATCCCGGGGCCCTTTTTTTGGGCCAGGGCTTGGCAGTTAATCCCACTGCCCTGGCAGAGTTCCAGCTCAGGTCTCTACATTCTGCCCGGCTCAGCTTTCCACTCCATCGCCACCCCCTGCCCACCCCGCTCCCCTCGATGTCGGGTTCTGCACCGCCTCTCATTCTAGGCTGTGTGTTCTTTAAGAAAGCTGCTCTTCCCCCCACCCCAACCCCAAGGGGGGGGCACATTTCAGGGGAGCCCACAGCAACCCTTCCCTTTCCTCCATCTCTCCCCCGGGCTGGCTCCTCACAGCCTTCCAGCGCTGGTTACTGAAAGACTGGCGCGTCCGACATTCGTTGAAACGGGTGGGGAGGGACCACAGCCCCCCCCCCCCCCCTCGGCTGGTCGCCTTTCCTGCCACTAGATCTCCCCCTCTCCAGAAATTAGGCCCCATCTGTGTCTCGCGGGGCAGCTCTGAAGTTCTAGAACTCGATTTAGTTTCAGGGTTCAGGGAAGCGAGGCTGCCCCGTCCGATTCCTTTTGGTATCTTTCCCCCAAGATCAAACGGAAGTCAACCTAGCTTTGATTGGCCCCTGTTTTAGGACCTGGTTTCACCAGAAGCTAAAGGAAGGGTGCGGGTTAGGTCTTTTTTTTTTTTTTTTTTTTTTTTTTTTTTTAGCAAAGATCTTCTTTAACTGCTTAATGGACTTTGCTGCTGCTGCCGCTGCTGCTGCTGGGAGCTCTGCTTTCACTTTGAGTCCTTGTTCAGCTTTCCAGTGGGCTCACCAAGCAGAAGGGCAGTCGGGACACGGAAGATCCTGAACTGCTGGACAAAGGAAGGACAGTGACCTGGGGGCCACCACTCACTCCCAAGCCAGTTGGGAAAGACCATAAATGGAATGAACCCTGGGAGATGATCCTGACTTTGGCCTGGAAATTGGTGTCTCCAAGACATCATATCAAATCTGGAGAGCCGTTAGACTACTGAGGAGAAAGCTCTGTGTGGGGGTTGTTTTTATTTGGGGGGCGGGGGGGGGGGGGAGGATGATAGCAGGATGTCATTGGTGCACTGTATTCCAGGAAGAGGAGGACTCTCTGTTCTCATCTGATGAGTCACTGAAGGGAAATAGCTAATATTTGCAAACATCTCCAGCCAAACGATGGGACAAAATTCTCTGCTTTCTTGTATGCCACCTAGCCCTTAAACCCACAACAGACCTACCAGTAAGGATTAAAATAGCAAGATATTGGGGGCAGCTGGGTGGCTCAGTGGATAGAGATGGGAGGTCCTGGGTTCAAATCCGACCTCAGTCTCGTCCCAGCTATGTGACCTTGGTCAAGTCCCTTAACCCTGTTACCTAGCCCTTACCACTCTTCTGCCTTAGAACCAATACCCAGTATTGATTCTAAGACAGAAGGTAAGGGTTTTAAAAATAAAAATAAAATAATAAATATTATTTATTTTATATTTTATATGTATTATTAAATAATAATATTATTGTTTTGATATTATTAATAAATAATTTAAAATAATAAAAATAAAAAATAAAATAGCAAAATATCTAGACTCAGTGCCCAATGGGATACAATTGGTTCCAAAGCCCTTATGGAAGAGAAGGAACTAGCAGGAGTCTGTGAACAATTGTCTTGTTCCTCATACATGTATGCTACAGGAGCAGAGGCTAGTTGGTGATACAGGTCAAAGACCTGGAGAGAATGAACAGCTGCAGGCAGGAGGGCAGAAGGAAGGACTTAAAGGAGGAGACTTGCTATTTGGGTCATTGGAAGGTCTTCTAAGTCAATTCAACCAACATTTATTAAGCATCTATTATGTCCCAGACATTGTGCTAGAAACACAAAGAAAGGAGCTCACGGTCAAATGAAGGAGACAACAAACAAACAACTAAGGACAAAATGTACACATATATGTAATTTATAATATATAAATGTACACAGACAGGTATCCCCTCTACATCGTGACTTCCTCATCACAGTTTCAATATGTACAGGGTCAGCATGAGAAATTAAATGGAAACTTTGGGGGAGTTTTGTGGAAGCCACAGATGACATGCAAAGGCCAGCAGATGACACAGAAAAAGTTTAGGAACTCAGAAATGCATAAAATTGGTGTATGGTATTGTATAGTATCAACATACTTTGTTTTATTTAATTTTTTTCATATTTATTTCGTATCTTAAAATTTCTTTTTCATACAATATATTTATTTAACATTGACCTACGTATAGCCTGTAACCTAACCTAAATTTTACAATAAGATACTGTAAATACCCCATAAAAGGAAAAGAAAAAATTTGGATTTCTTCATTGGTACAAAGGGGGCCAAAAAATTTTATGTGGATTTTCCAGATCAAGGGGGTATTGCACCTGACCTCTTTGATGTAGAAAGCCTGCCCCACCCCTCTCTCCCTCTTTGTCATATATATATATATACATATATGTGCATATATGTATATATTCTGCAAAGATATATCATTTCACCAAATTTATGTAATAACAATTTTCTGCCTAAGTTTTCTGAACTCATATGATCCAAACTGTCTCTCCCATTCCCTTCTCTCCCCCTCCCAGAATGGTAAGTAATTCCATCTGAGTTATACATATATTATCACACAAAACATATTTCCATATTGTTCATTTTGGTAAGAGAGTAATCATTTAAAACCAAAACCCCCAAACCAAAACCCAAACAAACCAAAGTGAAAAATTGTATGCTTTGATCTGCATTCTGACTCTAACCAATCTTTCTCTAGAGGTGGATTGCATTTTTTGTCATAAGTCCTTCAGAATTGTCATTGCATTGCTAAGAGAAGCTAAGTCTTCACAGTTGTTCATCCCACAGTATTGCTATTCCTGTGTACAATGCTCTCCTGGTTCTGTTCATTTCACTCTGCATCAGTTCACGCAGGTCTTTCCAGCTCTTTCCGAAATCATCCTGTTCATCATTCCTTATAGCACAATAGTATTCCATCACCATCATATACCACAATTTGTTCAACCATTTCCCAGTTGGTGGACATCTTAATTTCCAATTTTTTGCCACCACAAAAAAAGCTGCTATAAATATTTTTGTACAAGTAGGTCTTACTCTTTTTTTTTTTTTAACTCTTTTGGATATAGACATAGTAGTATTTTACTAGATCAAAGAGTAGGAACTGTTTTATAGCCCTCTGGGCATAGTTCTAAATTGCCCTCCAGAATGGTAGGATCAGTCCACCAGCAATGCAGTAGTGTCCCCAGTTATGCAACATTCCCTCCAATATTTATCACTTTCCTTTTTGGTGTAGTATGGTCACAGGTGTGAGGTAGTACCTCAGAATTGTTTTTGCATTTCTCTAATCAAGAGACTGACTTATCAGATTGACCAATATGACAGTACAAGGAAAGCAATAAATATTGGAGGGGATGTGGCAAAATTAGGACACTAATACATTGCTGGTGGAGCTGTGAACTGATCTAACCATTCTGGAGGGCAATTTGGAACTATACCTAAAGGGATATAAAATTATGCATAGCCTTTAATCCAGTAATGCCACTACTAGGTCTATATCCCAAAGAGATAATAAGAAAGGGGAAAGGATCTACTTGTACAAAAATATTTATGGCAGCTCTTCTATGGTGGCAAAGAATTCTAAATCAAGGGCATGTCCATCAATTGGGGAATGACTGAAGAATTTGTGGTACACATTGGTGATTGAATACTATTGTGCTATAAGAAATGATAAACAAGATGATTTCAGAAACAGCTGGAAAGATCTGCAGGAACTGATGCAGAGCAAAATAAGCAGAACTGGAAGAACACTGAACACAATAACAGCAATAATGGATGATGATTGTGAAAATTTGGCTACTCTCAGCAGATCTGGGACAATCCTGAAGGACTTATGATGCGGAATGCCATCCACCTCCAGAGAAAGAATTGTCGGAGTCGTCTTTCACATCAGTGTATTTTTGGTTTTATTTGGGGGGTTGTTTATATATGAGTATGCTCTTCCAACAATGACCAATGGCAATAAACAAAAGGGGAAAAAAAAGTGGGAACATTTTTTCATAAGATTATCGATAGCTTTGATTTCTTCATCTGAAAATTGCTTGCTCATATCCTTTGACCAATTGTCAATTGGGAAATGGCTTGTATGATACATGTATATTTTACATATACACACATGATAAATTGGAGATAACAACAGAGAAAAGGGACTAGCATTAAGAGGGGACCAGAAAGTCTTCCTATAGAAGGTGAGATTTTGACTGGGAGTTGAAGGAAGCCAGGAAAGTCAGGACAGGGAGATGAGGAGGAAGAGAATTCTGACCTGGTGGGAAATTGGTGAAAATGCCTGGAGTCAGTAAATGGAATGTCTTGTTTGGGGAACAACAAGGAAACCAATGTCACTAGATCGTAAGAGTATGTGGAGGGGAGTAAGATATAAAAAGCCTGGAAAAGTAGGAAAGGGTCAGATTAAGAAGGCTTTTAAAATCAAACAAGATTTTATACTAGATCCGATGTGATGGGGAGCCACTGGAAGGGATGGAACATGGTCAGATCTATACTCTAGGAAGGTGGAATTGCACGTTGGCTATGGGAGGGGTGACAGGGAGAGGGGAGGGAAAGAACATGAATCTTGTAACCATGGAAAAAGCTCCTAAATTAATTAAATAATTAAGATTTCAAAGATCAAAATATATATATATATATATATATATGCTCTAGGAAGGTCAGTTTGACAGTTGAGCAGAGGAATGACTTCCACAAACAAGGAGAGTCAAAAACCAATGAAAGTTAAAAGTCTCCGTCTATTTAGAGCTGGAAGAAGACTTAAAGGCCATCTAGTCCAACCTTCTCATTTTACAGAGGAAGAAACTAAAGTTCAGAGAGCTTAGGTGATTTTCCCCAGGTCACTTAGGTGACAAATAATAACAACAACAATAATAATAGCTGGCATTTATATAGCGCTTTAAAGTTTGCAAAATGTTACATAAATATTATCTCGTTTTATTTTTATAGAGAGGTGCTCTTATTATCCCCATTTTACAGATGCAGAAACTGAGTGGCACAGAGGTTGATTGACTTGCACTTTTCCTTTTGACATGAACCTAAGACAACACAAAAGGCTTCTTTCTTCCATTAGATTAATATTTTGGAAGAATAGGCAGGAACTATGATGACATACTGATAAATTCATTAGGAGATTGCTTAAAGCAGTGATGGGTAAACTCTGGTTTGGATCTGGCCCGTGGGGAATAGTTTGCCCATCACTGGTCTAGGGTAACAACAGTTAGTAATCTCTGAGACTGGATTTGAATTCAGGTGCCTGTTCATTTTACAGAGCAGCCTTGCCAGGATTTGAACCCCAAGGCTCCAAACTCAAGGAATCAGAATGAAGAAGAGACCTTACAAGTCTAGTCTGGTCTTCTCATTTTAAGGATAAGATCAGTGACACCCACAAAGATGAGATGTGTTGGCCAAGGTCACAGAGGGCAGAAAGCAGCAGAGCATCTGCGTCCAAAGCCAGACTCCCCTGTTAGAGGTTCCGAGGGGGGAGCAAGGAATGAAATGCTTGCTAAGACTGAACCAGAGGAGGTTAGATATTTGTCTCCTAGAGGAGGATAGCAATAAGGGGGTTTAACATCATGAAAAGGAGAAAAGAGAGGAGCTGGGAGGAAGATGGTCTTGGCTTCGGTAGACTGCTTGAACCAGATGGAGGAGATGCATCATCTCCTCTTGGATCAGACTGGGCCTGTCAGATATGCTCCTATCAGGGAACACAATAAGAGCCGTCCCCGTCCCCCACAGCCTCCCCCTGCCACACGCTCCCATCTCCATCAGGAGTGGAAAAGAAAAATCACAAGGTGACCAAGAGGGCAACTAATCTAAGGAGATCTGGTGTGTGTAGTCAGGTAACTACAGCAAGATTACAAAAGGAAACCCCTGAGCCTCCCACCTCCCTCTTTTTCTTCTATTGTTGGGAATCCAGAGAGCCAGCTGGTCAGCTCAGGAACAAAGAACCTATTCTAGGAATCTGCCCACTGCAACATTATCCTTCGCATGCCCAGTCCTTGGACTTCTGCCGGAGTGAAACTCTACCTGCCTCTGGCTGCTCTGCCGCTGCTGCCACTGCCTGCTCATGGAGGAGGAATCTGTCAGGCCAGTTCAATGATTTAAAAATTAAAATCACGTTCAGATCCTTCTTCATCGTTCTCCTGGGCCCGACAAGGCAGCTCATCTCCGTGTTTTGAGCACCTCCTGGCGCACCTTAAGATGGAGAAGAGAGAGAGGAAGGGGGTGGGCGGTGGAGAACTTTGGACATCCTTCCATAAAATCAAAGAGGAAGCTGACTTGGGTAGAAGGAGGGCATGGCGGAATAGCTGCTATATTTAAACCACATTATCCCATCAGGGAGCTACCATTTTGAAAACCATTCCACAGTCGGCATGGCTCTCTGAGTACATTTTTGAAATATGTTGCCATGGCTATAATACTCCCAGATTGTCTCCATGTTATCCTTGAATATATCTTATTTGTACGTAGTTGTTTCAATATCGTCTCCCCCCGTGACACGATAAGCTTCTTGAGGGCAGAAACCAGCGTTTACCACAGTATGTGGCACAGAGAAAGGGCTTAATAAATGCTTATCGACTGTTGATTGATTGACTCTGGAAAAACCATTCAAAAGGAACAGCTAGGTTCTCCTCCATCTGGTCTACCGAAGCCAAGACTATCTTCCTCCCCGCTCCTCTCTTTTCTCCTTTTCATGACGCTGAGTTAGTTGCTCAGTGAATTGAGAGCCAGGCCATGAGATGGGAGGTTCTGGGTTCAAATCTGACCTCAGATACTTCCTAACTGTGTGACCCTGGGCAAGTCACTTAGCCCCCATTGCCTAGCCTTTACAACTCTTCCACCTTGGAATTGATATGTAGTATGAGGGTTTTAATTAAAAAAGAAAAAGAAAAGTAATCCAAGAGGGTAAGGAGACCACAGTGGGTGTGGAGCAATGGTGAAATAGATCAGGGCACCCCTTGAAGCAAAAGGCTGCCTGGTGTTGCTTCTGTTGGCATCGGCTAAGTTTCTGTTTGGGCATCCTCCTCTACTTCTTTATTCATTCAACATATATACTGAATTCCGTGTTTGAAATTTTCTCCTTCCTCATCTCTACCCCTTGACCTCCCTGACTTTCTTCAATTTCCAGCTAAAACTAAAATCCCTTCTTCTATAAGAAGCCTTTCTTGATTTCCCCATAATGCTCTTGTCTTCTCTCTGTTGATTTTCTCCATTTTATCCTTCTCTGTGTGTTAGTATCTTCTTTATAAATAATTGTTTGCATGTTGTCTCCTCCATTTGATTATGAGCTCTTTGAGTAAAGGAACTATCTTTTGCCTTAAAAAAAAATTTTTTTTTTAAATTCTTACCTTCCATCTTAGAATCAATGCTGTGTTTTGATTCCAAGGCAGAAGAATAGTCAGGGCTAGGCAATGGGGTCAAGTGACTTGCCCAGGGTCACCCAGCTAGGAAGTGTCTGAGGCCAGATTTGAACCTAGGACCTCCCGTCTCTAGACCTGGTTCTCCATCTGCTGAGCCATCCTGCTGCCTCTGCCTTTTCTTTTTTCTTGGTATCCCCAGCCCTTAACACACTACTTGAATATTTATTGAATCCCTATACCAGATAGCTAGCCTTCTACAGGACACCAAGGCTGATGCAAAGAACCAGACGTTTACAATCTAGTTGGCAAGTCAAGAGAGCTCACTTGGGAAAAACCAAAGAAGGAGATCAGGCTAATATTATAGGCACCAAACAGGTGATATGGAAAATAAGTGCCATAGGAATTCAGGGGAGGAGGGAGAGGCGACATAAATGGCAAGCCTTACTGGAAGATTTGGGGGCTTGAGCTGAGCCTTGAAGGATGGATGTGGACAGGTGGAAGGCCGAAGGGCTGATCATTCATTCCATATGGGGCAAACGACAGTGAACGAAGAAAGGCACAGAGAAAGGAATGTACTTGGTGTGTCCAGGGAACAGGGAGTACGCAAGCCAGGCCAAGGCAGAGAGTTCATGGAGAGTGGAAAACCAAAGTGGGAAAGGAGCTTGTTCATCCTACACATAACCGAGAGCCTTGGAGTGGGGTGGTGGGCTTGGAGAAAAGTGTTTTAGGAATCTTGGGTCCCCCTCCTCTGCAGTGGGTCCCCCCAAAACACACCCATTTAGGGGGTGAAACAAACTTTATTAGAGTTTCAGAAAATCCCAGGATCCAACCTGAATTTCAATCAATACAGAAATTATTAGGCGAGAACCTACCTTAGCTTGGTTTACGTTAGATTTTAACCAACTCTTCTCTAACTGGCTCATTCCTTCACCCCACTCTTTTTTTGTTGTTGTTTTTAAACTAAATTTCGGGCTTAACCCCTTGGCTTCTCTAACTGGCTCGTTCCTTTGCCCCACTCTTTTTTTTTTTTGTTTGTTTGTTTTAAATTAGATTTTGGGCATACTCCCTTGGTTTCTCTAACTGACTCATTCCTTTACCCCACTCTTTTTTTAGCTAGATTTCAGCCATAACCCTTTGGCTCCTCATTAGAGCTTCCCTTTGTGCAGGCACTTGAATCTTAATCTAGCAGTTATCTCTCCCCTTGAGTTCCAGTCCCATAATTCCTTAGGAAAGTCTCCTTTTCCTATAGAGGAACAAACTGTCTCTCAGCTCCTGCTCCCTGACTCCAAGCCTTTTCTGCCTGGCCTTCTTCCAGTCAATCAGCCAGCCAATGCTCTCCTTTTTCTCTTTATTAGTATTCATTAAATCCTTCCTCCTTAGAATCCCAATTTCTTGTAACAGCTTCCCGTTCTCTCCATCCTTGTCTTCTACTCAGTTCCCAAATGGAGGCCAGCTATCAGTCAGGGAACTGTGATAAAAAGCATTTATGAAGCCCACTTTTAAGATGGATAACCTCATACTGGGGAAACTGAGGCTATGAGTCACTTCATCCATGTGGGCACTTTCTAGCCTGATGCCACATCCACAGTACAATGCAGTGCCAGGTCTTTCCATAAAATCTCAATAGAGAATTCATCTAATGTTTTAACTACTTAGTGCCTCAGTTTCCTCATCTGTAAAATAGGCATAAGAGTAGCAGTCGCTGCCCAAGGTTATTTTATGGATCAGAGTTGATGATATTTGTAAAATGCCTGGCGAGCCATAAAATGCTAGATAAATGCTAGTTATTATTATAGGCCTTTTGGTAAAATATTGTAGATGCCAGTGTAATACTTGGGTTTTCTCGCTGTCATCTCTCTCTCTCTCTTGCTCCATGTCCTTTCTTCTTTTCCAGTTCCAGGTGTCATAGCATGAATAACAGTGTGATGGCTAGAGTATTCAACCTTGAGACCTGGGTTCAAATTCTATTTTTTAAAAGAACCTGGGGGCAGCTGGGTAGCTCAGTGGATTGAGAGCCAGGCCTAGAGACGGAAGGTCCTAGGTTCAAATCTGACCTCAGACACTTCCCAGCTGTGTGACCCTGGGCAAGTCACTTGACCCCCATTGCCTACCCTTACCAATCTTCCACCTATGAGTCAATGCACAGAAGTTAAGGGTTTAAAATAAAATAAATAAATAAATAAATAAAAAACCTTTACCTTCTGTCTTGATATCAATTATGAGAGAGAAGAGTGGCAAAAGCTAGGCAATGGAGGTGAAGTGGCTGGCCCAGAGTCACACTGCTAAGTAGTACCTGAAGTCAGATTTGAACCCAGGACCTTCCATCTCCAGACCTGCTTCTCTATCCACTGTACTACTTAGCTACCCCTCAAATTCCACGTCAAACACTTGCTGGTTGCATAACCAAGAAGAAGTCACTTCATCCCTCCATTTCCTCATCCATAAAAATGGGATTGTTGTGAGGATCAACTGAGATTATATATAAAAACTCCCTGCAAATCTTAAAGTGCTATATAAAGTCACCTATGACTTTGGTGATAGCTTGTAAGAGATCTGAGAAGGCAGCTGGGTAACTCAGTGGGTAGAGAACCAGGTCTGGAGTTGAGAGGTCCTGGGTTCAAATCTGGCCTCAGACACTCTCCAGCCGTGTGACCCTGGGCAAGTCACTTGACCCCCATTGCCTAGCCCTGACTGCTCTTCTGCCTTGGAGTCACTATACAGTATTGATTCTAAGAGGGAAGGTAAGGGTTAAAAAAAAACTATCATAAGAATGGATCATTATTGGTCACCTACAACCTCCTTATGCCCACCATGTGTCCCATGGGCCGCCGGTGAGTGTGATCCAACTGGGATGATCGTGTTCCATGACTTGTAGCCATTGAGCATCCCCCCTTGGGGGATTCTGGGTTCCAAAGGTGGGCTTCAGAAAGGGTCCCACCTAGGTTTTAGGGTTTTGGCTTGATAAGATTTTTCACTCACAAAAATGAATAATATGGAAATTAATTATTTTGCATGGTAATATGTGTATAATTCAGGTTAAATAGCTCATCAGCCCTGGGAGAGAGGAGAGAATTGTGGGTCTCAGTTCCCTCATCTGTAAAATGAAGGGTTGAGGGCAGCTAAGGAAGCACAGTGAATAAAGCACTGGGGCTAGAGTCAGGAGGACCCGAGTTCAAATCTGACCTCATATACTTCCTAGCTGTGTGACCCTGGGCAAGTCACTGAATCCTGAGTGGACTGCCTCATCCTTGCCACTCTTGTCTTAGAATTGATACTAACAGAGAAAGGAACAGTTTAAAAAAAAAAAAAAAAGAAAAGGTTGAACTGGACGGCTCTTCAGATCCCTTCCAGTCCTAAAGCTATGATCCTGCCTTTACTTTAGACTTATTAAACCTCAGTTTCCTCATCTACCAAGTGGGGATAATGATGTTCCCCGGGGTGATTGGAATCAAATGAAATATCACTCAAAAAGCACTTCCTGGAGCTCTCTTAGAGAGCCAGGTAATTGCTGGCTGTTATTATTATCCTGTTCCCATCTTTTCAGTGGAGTTCTGACAGAAACAGACCCAGGACAAGCTACTAGACTCCTCTTGTTCTTTTGCATTTAATGTTCTGCAGACTATTAATAGCACAGGTGGATAAAATAACTGCTTTTGGGAGCTAAATAAAAATACCGAGATGCAAGAGATGTCTTCTATAGGCTCACTGAAAATGCCCTAGACAGCCCCGGGAGCAGGGAGGATGATAGGGGCCTCTTTTCATTTGTAGATGATTCTAATTTATTCTATTAGGCTTGTGTTGTTATTATGATGATGAGTTATCTAATTCTTGCATCTTTCTTTTTTTTTAAATAGAGATCAGGTAGAATGAGTCATTCTCCTGCCATTTACTACCTAGCACAGTGCCAGGCACCTAAAAGAGTACTTAACAAATTCTTGTTGACTTGCTATTCTTGTATACCTAATGATCTTGGGGCTATTGCAGAGATGAACTTCTTTGGGCAAATGAATAGCAATGCAGTTCTTCTTTAGACTTTAGTGAAAGTCTCTTAGGGAAAACTCTCAAATCATACAGGATGAGAGTGATGATGTATATCTTGTCCTGTTTTCACATGACTAATTTTTTTTTCAGTTCAATACATTTATTAAGCATCTATTAAGCACAGAGCACACAGACTAGATTTCTGTATTTTTTTTTTAAATAAACTCATTATAAACTTAACTATTAAAGGACAATCTTATCGATAGACAAGATAAAATTGTCATACAAAAAATAGATCTCTGTATTTTGAAAAATTTTCTTAATTCCATGTTGGGAGTTGATGAGTCTTCAGTATATTAAAATTTTTTTTAAATGTTATCCCTCAGGGCAGCTAGATGGCTCAGTGGATAGAGAGAGCCAGGCTTGGAAACAAGAGGTCCTAGGTTCAAAACAGGCCTCAGACACTTCCTAGCTGGGTGACCCTGGGCAAGTCACTTAATCCCAACTGCTTAGCCCTTACCACTCTTCTGTACCTTCAATTCTAAGACAGAAGGTAATGTTTTGGTTTGTTTTTTTTTTAATGTCATTCTCAAACCAACCTCTCTTGGGAGCAGCTGGGTAGGTCAGTGGATTGAAAGCCAATCCTAGAGATGGGAGGTCCTAGGTTCAAGTCTGGCCTCAGACACTTCCCTAGCTGTGTGACCCTGGGCAAGTCACTTGACCCCCATTGCCTACCCTTACCACTCTTCTGCCTAGGAACAAATACACAGTATTGACTCCAAGATGAAAGTAAAGGGTTTTAAAAAACAAAACAAAACAAAAAAGAAAAACCTCTCTTACCATATACCAAGATAAGATCAAAATAGGTACTAGATTTTGACATAGTGATATTCTAAATTGAAGGAGCATCAAAAAATATTACCTATAAGATCTATGGAAAAGGAAAGAGTTCATAACCAGACAAAAGACAGAAATTATCACAATGGGTAAAGTAGATAATTTTGATTACATACCATTAAAAGGTGTTGCACAAGCAAAACCAATGCAGCCAAGATTAGAAGCAGAAAAATGGGACACAAGTCTCATTTCTAAAATATATAGAGAACTGAGTCGACTTTATAAAAATAAGAGCCATTCCCCAATTGTTAAATGGTCAAAGGTTATGAACAGGCAGTTTTCAAAAGGAGAAATCAATGTTATTCAATACTCATGTGAAAAAATACTCTAAATGACTAATAACTAGAAAAATTCAAATTAAAAGAACTCTGAGGTACCATCTCACACCTATCAATTGGCTAACATGACAGAAAAGGAAAATAACAAATGCTGAAAGGGATGTGGAAAAATTGTTATAGTAATACATTGTTGGTGGAGTTGTGAAATGATTCTGGAGGACAATTTAGAACTATGCCCAAGGCTTTCAAACTGCCTATCCTTTGAACCAGCAATACCACTCCTAGTTGAGTATTCCAAGGAGATCAAAAGAAAAAGAACCCAAATGTACAAAAACAATTATAGCAGCTCTTTTTGTGATGGCAAAGAATTAGAAACTGAGGGGATGTTCCTCAACTGAGGAATGGCTGAACAAGTTGTGGTATATTATTGTGATGGAATCTTATTGTGTTGTAAGAAATGATGAAGGGAGGGATGGTTTCAGAAAAACCTAGTAAGACTTAATGGGCAAACAGGTGTTGCAGGGGATAAAGTCCTGGGCTTGGGATCAGGAAGACTCACCTTCTTGAGTTCAAATATGACCTCAGACACTTACTAGCTGGGTGACCTGGACAAGTCACTTAATTCCATTTATTTCAGTTCTTCATCTATAAAATGAGCTGGAGAAGGAAAGAACAAACCATTCCAGGAACTTTGCCATGAAAACCCCAAATGGGTTCAAGGAGAGTGAAAAAGACCGAACAACAATAAAAATAAGATTTATATGAATTGATGCAAATACACAGAAACAATATTGTTTTGCTTTGTTTAAACCTTTATTGTCTGTCTTAGTGTAGTTTTAAGGCCTAGGTAATTGGAGTTAAAGGATTTGCCCAAGATCACACAGCTAAGAAGTGTCTAGAGGTCAGATTTGAACTCAGATCTTCTTTTCTCTAGGATAGGCTCTCTATCCACTATGCTATATTTAGTTGGCCCATAACAGCAATATCATAACAATAATCATAAATATAATAAATAATGAAGGTCTAGCTACTCTGATTAATACAATGATCTGTGACAATTCCAAAGGACTCCTGATGAAAAATGCTATCTACCTCCAGAGAGAACTGAAGAACTCTGAGTACAGATCAAAGCATATTTTTTCCATTTTATTTTTCTTGGTTTTTTCCCCTCCACAACATAACTAATGTGGAAATGTGTTTTCTATGACTTTATATGTATAATTGGTGTCATATTTCTTGTCTTCTCAATGGATGGGAAAATAGCGCAGGGAAGAGAATTTGGAACTGAAAATAAAAATAATTTTTTAGAAAAATGTCGTTCTTAAATGATTCTGGATCAATGTTATTTCTGGATGGCTAGGAGTAGCAATTCTGTTTGTTATGATGTTCCGGGTCCTGTGCAGTTTATTTAATAACCGTGCAAGGATATTTGGGGGTTTTGTTTTTCATCATCGTTTGATTGTTGTTATTGTTAGTATGGTCGTGTCATTCTTCTCATCCTTATAGGAAGGATCAAAGATTTAAGACCAGGATGGAATGAGAAAATGTATATAAGGAGCAGAGCAAACTTGAGAAGATTCTGTACCCCCTTTGCTTGAAGTTGCAGCAGCCGTATGACACAGTAGAAGGAGCCCTAGATTTGGCTCACGGCACCTGGCTTCAGATTCCTGGCTCTGCCCTATCTATCTAGGCTTATCTTTTGATACAGGGGGTTGGACTAGATCACTTCTGAGGTTCTTTCCTGCTCTAGAACCCTGATCTAGGATGTGTATGAGTTGTCTCTGTCTTGCGTCCTGCCCGACAGAACAGAAGCATCCCCAGTGCCCAGCACAGTGTCCGGCAGACAGCAAGCACTTAATATAACAGGGAGGCTACGTGGCCCACGGAATAGAGTGCTGGACTTGGACTTGGAAAGACATGAATTCACCCGCTGACACGTGCTTACTAATTGTGAGCCTGCTTTGAGCCTCACTTGCCTTATCTGTAAAATAGGGGTAATAACACCTTTATAGGAGTTGGTAGAGATCGCATGAGATGAAGTGTTTTTCCAGTCTGAAAGTGTTCTATAAAGACCAGCTATTATTATTATTATTATTATTATATGTTATATATCATGATTATATAGTATATAATGATTGAGATCATTAGAGAAAACTTCCTATTTTACAAATAAGGAAATTAAGGTGGAGGAGACCCCAGAACAGAAGCAGAAACAATCATTAGAACCCAACTTCACCTTAGGGTACACAGCTATTATAATACTACTACTACTACTACTACTAATAATAATAAATGATGATGATGATGATGATAAAAATAATAAGTAATCTTTAGATACAAAAGTCTAAGCCTCTGAGCTATCTTACATTACATCATTGTATTATATATACATATATACACAATATACATAATATGTAATAATACAATATATTACATATATAATATGACATAGATAATAATATATTACAATATATTATAATATGATATATAATAATATGCCATATATGATATATAATAATACGCTATATGATATATAATATAATATATGTGGCATATAATACGCTATATAATATGATGTATAATGTGATATATAATACGACATATGCGGCATATAATAATATGGTATATAATATGATGTATATGATATATAATACGATATGATATATAATAATACGCTATATAATATATGTAATGATACGACATGTAATCATACAATATAGATGTGTTTATACACACACACACACATATACGATAATGTAATCCCATAATGCCTAAAGCTATATAACACTCCCTTCTACTTTTGGCCGAGCTGGAAGAAGTCACCAGGACGGCCCGGCCTGCCCTACGGACGTGCTGCCCCAGGAGGGAAAGAAGCCGGCTGGGCCCGGGAGTGCAACACCCTGGAACAATCACGGGAAGTTGCTCCATGGCTGTGGCCTAACCAGTTTCCACCCTGCTTCACCTGGCGCATTACCATACACAAGAATTTTTGTTTGCTTGCTTCATGGTTGTTGGTTTTTTTTTTGTGTTTTTTTTTTCATCTTCTTCCAGGTATCCATGAGAAGCTCCTGCCAGCCTCCACTCCTTGGAAATAAGGAGCCGCGATGACGTGCGAGGCTCTTTCAGCCGGGCAGTGCAATGTGATCTGCATCTGGCTGGGGGAATAAGTCTGCTTCCAGTCCTGGGGCTGAACTCGGTGGGGCAGCTGAGCTGGCTCTTGCCTGCTCCTCTCAGGGTGTGCTCACTCTATAGATAGAGACACAAAATGTTTTGCTTTGGCAACCTCCTGCAAGAAAGCTGCTCGCCTCCGAAAGCCCAATCTGCCCATATTTTGTGCCTGGATTCCGTGCAGAGGTCCCTCCTCTCCACCCCCAGTGAAGTGGTGCAACTCCTTTATATTTGGGGAACTTCCTTTATGTCAGGGAGACGTGGGTTTGGTAAAGAATTCATGAACAAAATATCTGCAGATCAAGTGGAGGCTTTGCAGCAAAATGGCCCTCCTTCTCCCCTGTTGGAGAAAGCGACAGAAAAGAAAATATACCCAACATTCTGGCATGGAGTGTCTCCACCTTCCCAGCCCCAGAGCTCAGGCCTTCTAGGCTACTCCATTAGCTATTTAAAAGTTCCCAGATCACAACCTGTGATTTCTAATGCAGACAGGTGGTATCATAAGACCAAGTGTGGGAGTTAAAAATAATAATAAATTACTATGCCACCTTCCCCTCTTCTTTTGCCAGGAAAGTATTCATTAAGCCTCCCGAGGCAGAGCAGGAGTCTAGGTTAAGGGGCTTTTCAGAAGAGGAAATGGAGGCCCACTGAACTGACTTGCCCCAGGCCACCCAGGTGGTCCAAATACAGGTTTTCTGAGACCTGAGTGTCTGGTCCTCCACACCAAAAGAGCAGATAGTGGAGGTGGGGTTGGGGAGGAGTTTGATAGCTATCTTCAGAGTTCTTTCTTCTAGTATTCTAGGGGTTTTCTTAAGGAGCAGAGATAAGACTTCTGGGCAAGTTGTAAAGAGGCCAGTTTAAGAGGAATGTCAGGAAAAACTTTCTGAGGATTAGAGCTATCCAAAGTGGAATGGGCCTACGGTGGGTCTTCAGCAAAGGTTGTCAGAGATGAAATAGAAAAGACTCTTCCAGGTTTGGGGCTGACCACAGGCTTATGGAGTCGGAAGGGACCTCGGGGCCCATCCATTGCCACCTATGTTCCAAAGAGTCCCCCCTTCACCATCCAGCCTCTTCAGGTTGGTGGGGAACCCCCTCGCTCCTGGGGCAGTGCCATTTCCCCTTTGGACAATTCTATTAAATTTTTCCTTAAATGGAACCCTGAAACGCTTTCCTGAATCTTTTGCCCACTACCTCTCCAGTTTTGCCTCCTAGGACCAAGGAGAACTAGCTTATTCCCTCCTCCTGATCATCCGATTTTTAGAGTGCTGTCCTGTCCTGGCTAAGGCTTCTCTGGGCTCAAAGGCCCAGTTTCTTCAACTAATCCTCCTGGGGTAAAGTTTCAGATTTCCTGCTGTTTCCCTCCTCTGTACACGCACCAGCATATAGATATGCCTTTGCCTAAAAGGTGAGACGCAGAACTGACCGCAATTACCGGTGATGTGGTCTGACCAGGTAGAGGATGGTGGGACCACTTGCCCCAGGAAAGCACTTCCTTTTCTTCCTTCTCCACCTCCCGTGGCCTCACTGATTTTCAATCCAGGCATCCTAGTACAGAGAATTCCAAGGTCAGTCAATGTCTGCTAGGAAGGGTTTAGTGGTGGATAGCATATTAATTGAATGATGTCAGGATCAGTCTTGAACAAATCCTTTAACCTTTTGGGGTTTGCTTCCTCATTTGCATTCATGCACAAATGAATTAGACAACTTCTATCATTTATCCCTAAACCATTTGAATACCCAATAGTTATGGATCCTCTCAAGAGTCATTCAAGTGGATGTTCTCAGAGATTTCCCTAGGATTCAGAGCTCAGTGGCTTCTGAGTTACCTCCAAATGAGTATGCCAGATAATTCTCTACTCCTAGCTAGGTGGCTCAGTGAAGAGTATGCCAGGCCTGGAGATGGGAGATCCTGGGTTCAAATCTGACCTCAGATACTTCCTAGCTGTGTGACCCTGGGCAAGTCACTTAACCCCCATTGCCTAGGCCTTAATGATTTTCTGCCTTAGAACAGATACTTAGTATTGATTCTAAGGTCCTTAAAAAAAATAAAAAAAGGAATCGATACTAAGACAGAAGGTAAGAGTTAAAAAAAAAAATCCTTACCCTTTCCATCTTCCTGAGAGGCAAGGTATATAGGTATGAGTACTTGAGGGGTTAGATTCAGGGGGGCCCCAGGTTCAATTCTTGCCTCTGACACTGTGTGATCATGAACACATTGCCTAACCTTAATGAGCCCATTTCCTCAACTGTAAAACGCAGGTATTAATAGTTCTGTTACTTACCTCACAGATTTGTTGTGGGGCTCAAATAGGAAAATATAAAGCAATTTGCAACCTTTATGATGGGCATTTATATAGCATTTCACTGTGATTCATCTGCTCTTGCCAAATTACATCTTCTGTTCATATCCTGAACTTTGGTACCAGAGTACTGTTGGGTCACCATCAGTTAAAAAATATTTATTAAGGCCTTACAAGGCCCCAGGAATATCAGGGCTTGGGATACAAAGGTAGAAACACATTTCCTGGCCTCAAGGGCCTCGTGTCCTAATGGGAGAGACAACATACCTAAAAACTGTGCATACGAGAAGCATGTAGTGTAAGTGGAAGGCAGTTCTCTCAGTCTTTGCCTCTCTCCTCAATCCCTACTCTCAGGGATGTGGTAGAAAAACCAAACCTAACCCAATAAGATTGAGATTCTAGTCTCAGCTTCCCAGTTCCCAAAGTGTGTGCCCTTGAATATCATTCAGTCCTAGAATTCAAGCTTCTTCATTTTTGCAGAACAAGACTGATCATACTTCCCTGGCTAGCTCCTGAAGCCAGTTTGGTCTTTTTACCCTAGACACTAGCCCAGTGCCTGGTGTCTAGGAAGTGCTCAGTAAATTTGTGTTAAGTGATTCATTATAGGATTAAGGATCATGTGAAAAGGTGCTACAATTTGGACTTTGTCAGTCTTTACAAAGATCCATGTATTATTAACCCCTCATACTCTTTGCCAGGCTAGAAGCAGATTTTTTCTTTTCTTTTCAGATTTTAATTCTTAAAAGGCACACTAAAGAACAGCAGGTGGCTTAGTGGATTGAGAACCAAGCCTGGAATGAAGAAGATTTGGCCTTAAAACACTTTCTAGATGTGTGACCTTGAACAATTCACTTAACTCCAATTGCCTAGGCCTTACTGTTCTTTGGCCTGGGAAGTGATGCTTGTATGGGTTCTAAGACAGAAGATAAGGTTTTTTTTTTTGTTTGTTTGTTTGTTTGTTTTTTTAAGGTACACTGAAAAAGCACTGGATTTGGAATCAGAAGACCTGAGTTCTAGGGTAGACTTTTTTTTTTTTTTAAACACTTGTACTTCGGTGTATTGTCTCATAGGTGGAAGATTGGTAAGGGTGGGCAATTGGGCAATGGGGTCAAGTGACTTGCCCAGGGTCACACAGCTGGGAAGTGGCTGAGGCCGAGTTTGAACCCAGGACCTCCTGTCTCTAGGCCTGACTCTCACTCCACTGAGCTACCCAGCTGCCCCCTAGGGTAGACTTTTTACAACCTGCATAATCTTGGACTGAGTTGAGGGTTCAAAATGAGTCAACATTGCCATAAAAAAAACCCAAAATGTTAATATGATCTTTAGTTCATACATTGTGAGGCCTAGCTTCCCAGGACAGAGGCTGATGGGTCCACTGTTCTCTCCACTGCTATGTGCAGCACTCTGTTTAGTTCCAGGCACAACACTGGGGGAAGTCCATCGCTAAACTGGAGAATGTACAGATGTCCACCAGGAGGGCAAGGAGGTCTTGAGTCCACATCACAAGAGGTTGGTTGAAGGAACTGGGCATATCTGGCCTGGAGAAGAGAAGGGGAAACACAAACATGCTACTGTCTTGCTGGAATGCTGTCTGTGTGAAGCAGAGATTAGTTTGCCTTGTTTGCCTTGATCCCAGAGGGCAAAACCAGGAGCCAAGGGTACAGAACACAAGGGGCAGAGTGAAGCTGAATGGCAGGAAGAACTTCCCAACCATGAGGTGGAGGAGAGTGCGATGGTCTGTCTCCAGGCCTAAAGGCTCCACCTATCAGAGCGTTTTGGCTTAACAGACCAAGATGGCCGCATGTCCATCAGTCATTGCCCATGGATAGAAGGGCCAGGCCCTGGGGATACGAAGGACAAAAAGCAGGCCCTGCCCTCAGGGAGCTTCCAGTCTAGGGAAGGAGACAACAGGCAAACAAACAATTGTGGACAACTGGGGATGGTCCAGTCCTGGGTGGGCCCGGATTAGATCTCCCCAGCTTTTTTCACGTCTGGAAAAGGAGGCCCAAAGGTTGCCTTCACGAGACAACATGCCCGTTTCGGAATGCGCCTGCGCCATGGAAGCCTCAGACCTTGATCCGGGTCCTCGGAGCCGGCCGGAGTGGGCGGGGCCAGCGCGTCGACCAGGGCGGCGTGGGTGAGGGAGTCGGCCGAGGGCTGGAGCCCAGGAGGAAAGGGAGGGGCGGGAGTGAGGAGTGAGGAGGAAGGGGGGGAGCAGGGGGAGGCTGGGGGCGTGGCCCGGCCGGCGGCGCCGCGCTGGTGCCTCTCGGCCAATGAGCGGCGTCCACATGCCGCGGCGGCGAGAGGGGAGGCAGCAGCGAATAAATGCTATTAGAGCCGCCACCGCCGCCGTCGCTACCGCGCCGCTCGCTCCCGTCCCCGACACCGCTTCCACCTTCGCCGCAGTCTCCTCCTCGGGTCACCGCCGCCGCGGCCGTTCGGGGTGGGGGCTCCGCGG
>NC_058130.1:755055454-755316659 GCF_016433145.1 Gracilinanus agilis
GGGGGAGGGCGCCCGAGGGGTGATTCAGCGCTCGGTGGAGCGGAAGGAGGAGGCGGCGGTCCCGCGGCTGCTGCTCGCTAGTGCGGGTGCCGGGCCGGCTCTCGGGAGCCTGGGCCGCCGCTGCCAAGTCGATCCCAGCGCGTCCTAGCTAGCGGAGCGGGAGGAGCCGGAGGCGGCCCCGGGCGGGCTCGGGCTCGGGCTCCGCAACCATGGAGAACGCGCACACCAAGACCGTGGAGGAGGTGCTCGGCTACTTCGGTGTCAACGAGAGCACTGGGCTGAGCCTGGAGCAGGTCAAGAAGCTCAAGGAGCGCTGGGGCTCCAACGGTGCGTGCCCGTGTGTGTGCCAATGTGTACCCGCAGCAGTGCGGCTGCGGCCAGGGAGGGGGAGGGGGGCTTCAGTCGCCCCTTGTAGGCGCCCCTGGGGTCCCTGTCCTGGCTGGCGGAGGACGGGAAGCACAACAGCCCCTCCCTCTTATCTACCTCCCACCCTTGAAGGGGCTTGCTTTGCGGAGGAGGGGAGGGGGACCCACGCTTTTCTGCAACCCCCCTCCCCCCACGGAGGGACCTCTTGCGGCCTTGTCCCTCTGGCTCGCCCGGGAGGAAAAGCAGGCGCCCTACTCAGAGGGGTCCCCTAGCCCCCCTCCCCCGCCTCTGCAGAGGAGGGGGCCCCCGCGGAGCCGGCAGTCTGGGCGTGGAGAGTCCGCATCTGGCAACACAGGCGGCCTAGGAGAGAGGGAAGATGGCTGACTGGGGCTCCACCTCGTGGGTCTCTCCCACCCGGGCTTCCCCGCCCCGGCTCCCGCGACGAGCCCCCCCCTCCCCCTGCGAAGGGCCTTCCCCGGGTGGTGAGGGGGCTCGGGAGTGGCCACTGAGACAGGCCCATCGGCCTTGACCTTCCAATTCTGCCCGGGGGAATCACCCACGCAGCCTCCAACCCTTAGAGAGAAACCGAGCAATGGACCGGCAGAGGGAATCTGCCTTCAGTGGACACCCGGTCTAAGGAGTTGGGGAGTCTCGGACCTTCTGGGCCATGAGGCAGGAGAGTGACCTGCCTGAATTGAGTCCTTGGTGGGGTCCCCTCCTTAGGTGGTTCCTGTTTCTCCCCGAAATGTAGGCACAAGGTCATTAACCAGAAGGTGATGGTCTGTTTCTGCTCCTGTCACCTCCGTGTGGATGATTGTCTCTAGCTAAAGGTTCCTTCTTCCAGAATGGAGGGTGTTTAAATTTTAGAGAGAAACGGAATATTGATGTCTTGTTCTTTTTTTTTTTTCCTCATGTTCCCCTGCAAATCTCTGCATTCTACAGAATTGCCAGCAGAAGAAGGTAGGTCGTTTGATGAAGTTTTTTTCCCCTTATTGTTTGTTGTCAAGGCTTTTGAGGTAACTATTATAATAATTTGTATTTCTTGTTATAGGGAAAACCTTACTAGAGCTTGTCATTGAACAGTTTGAAGATTTATTGGTTAGAATTTTACTGCTGGCAGCCTGCATATCTTTTGTAAGTATAAAAACATTTTCATTTTGTTTAAAAAGAATCAGACAGCCAAATGTTGCTTGGATGAAAGTTGGAGAGCTAAAAGCCGAAATAATGAGAATAAATATGTCATGTCACAGTACTGTCTTTGACATTTGCCATTTGTGTTCATATAATGTAAACTATTGATTTTTCTAGAAAGTAAATGAATGTTTCAATCTGCGGGGTGGGTTTTTCCTGTGTGTTTTTTTTACTACAGGGATTTAAAGCTAATTGATTTTTTCCAAATATATTTTGTAGAGCCAAATATGCTTCTAAAATCAACGTGGTGTTTTTTTTTTATTATTAGGCCTTTTTATTTTATTTTTTTAATTGTGACCTCTTTATTAAAGAGTTATAAGATCACATGAAGATGATGATGGGGTCATTGTCATCTGTAAATAGCATTTACCAAAGGAATATTCCCAGTTGCTTTCCCTTTCTGGTAATAGCAAGGTGACAGTTGCTTCTGATGGTGACAGGAATGATGACGCTGGTGATGGCTCTGTGGTTGACCAAATTTGGTCACTGACCTTCAGGGTTGGTGGTATGTTCATCTAAGTCAGACCCCCACTCCCCCCTCCCTTTCCCTGACCTGACTATCAAATAGATAGAACTCCTCAGTTAGACAGGATGACCAGTTAGTTCGGCTTGCTCTGTTCCATATACAAAATGTTTGAACTGGGCAGTTTCCTGGTTATGTGAGCTCTGAATTCTACCTTTGCATGCAAGAACTGTGAGGTTGCTAAGAAACAAGAGAGATGCAAAGAATAAGAAAGAGCCTTGGGAGGTGATGGGGGCGAATATGTTCTTGATAAGTTATTAACCGATTTGTTCTCTTCATCATGGAATTCTTATGTGGGTTATTCTTTTTCGAAGCCCAGAGAACATTTCTTAGATGTGGTAAATAGAGCCCAAAAGACTTGTAAGGAAAGATTAGAAAATGTGGTTCTCTTAATGAAATAAAATAATCCCATTCACAAAAATTTTTCTGCTGTCCCCTCCCCCCTACACTCTACCCCAACTTGAGGACAGGAAGCATTGGTTCTGATGTGACCACATCTGCTGGTTGCTGCATGTGTGCCTCTGGTTTTCAGCTGGGGACTGCTTTTAAAACCCCCCAAATGACCTCCCCAAGGTGAATTCATTGGCAGTTGGGTGTGCTATCAGCTGCCCCAAGAGCCACTTTCATCTCTCCTTTAGCTATCTTTTCTCTGTCTTGCAGGAGAAGGTGGCTTGAGGAATAAGCAGAGACAATGATTTGGAACTATAAATACCTGAGTTGTTTCCCAAAGAATAGCTCTAAAAGGAACAAGCATTCTGTAGACACAATTTCAGTGCTGAAAGCCCCAAATGAGCTTTTTCCCACTTAAGTGTAGTATAGTATACATCACAATTACCCTGAGAGTGCCATTAATTACCTTTAGGGTATGGCACTTGGAGGAAAATTGAGGCATGGTACCACACAGCAAATGAATTGCTCCCAAACTCATAATATGGCTCTTTGCCCTGATATTTTTTAACTTAAATTACCTAGTTTAATTCTAGCATGTCTGAGAAAATTAGTCATCTTTGGTATAGATTAATCAATTTGCAGCTTAAGAGGCACAACCGGGTATGTTACCACTAACATGTACTTGAGCTTTTAACTGCAAATACTGTGTGGATCATTCAGGAACTAAGTAAGTGCTAATAGTCCTGAATAGTTTACATAAGGAATAAACAGTAGATGGCTAAAGCACATTGGAAATGACTTTGCTGCCTTACCTTGAACTAATTGCAATTTGTTGAGAAGTAGAATAAAATGTGAATTTGATTTGACTTCATGAAACAAGGCAGATTGAATATTTAGGCTGGTGAATGCTTATACCTTTACATGGTTAAAATGATTTTAAAATTCATTTCTGGGCTAAGACAGCTTTGTACCTCGGGCGCATGAAGCCACCCGGGACTACTTAGAGGTTACATCAGAAGCTTGGTCACGTATATGTTTAAGGAAAATTAATCTTAGTTGCTGATTAGTTGATACTAGTAACACAGAGATGGAGAAATCAGTGTTCGGGAAGTTTTAATCGAGCTCTTGAAATTTTGGTTGATCTTTTTTGGACACCCCCCCACACACACACTTTCAACTGTGTGATTTTCTGTCTGTATAGATTGTGATCTATACAGAAAGGGAGAGAGGAAGGGTATACATCTATGTAGTTTAGCTTATTTTAAAATCTTAGCATGTGTTGGATGTTGAAAGGATAGTTTGTTGTGAAATTTTAAATGAAGTTTATGGTTTCTGGGAATTCACTTACTCATTTTCAGAGTATTTCAGGCAGTGCTGTCATCCTCTAACCTTTACAGCTCCATGGAAGTGACATCCCAGTTATCTTGTGGTGGCTACTACTTGGAATTGTCCAGGATTGTTAGTGTTTTTGAATTTTGATTTTCTGGGGGCTGCAGCATGATGAGTCTTGTCACAAGTTCAAATCTCAGTCCTGTTATTGAAGAGCTTGTGTGACCTTGAGCCACTGAACTCCTCTCTTAAGTTTTATTTTTTCTCATATATAAAATGAAGAGGTGTGAGACCAGATATCCTTAAGGTTCTTTTCAGCTCCCATTCTGAGATTGTTTGGTAGTAATTACTGGAAAACAATTTGAAAATGAAAGTTGTTTAAATTTCATTCGAATGGCTGAGCAAGGAAGGCATAGAACAAAAGCTGCTATACTGTGTAGCAAATTGTTTCATTCCTTGTTACATTAGCTGCTTTTAAAAAAAATAATGGTTATTTCCTTTATTTTAACAAATGTATTTTTAAATGTTAGATTTTAATGTGTCTGATAGAGATGAGAGAAATATGTGTTGCGTAATCAGTTCTTATATTAAAAAATTTGCTCAACTAAATATTATGTGATGTTTCTTGTGACTACTTGGTGTGCTAAACCAGAGAGTAAACTGTTAACTCTAGTTAATATTCTGCCATAGTACAAGATTGGAAATTGCTTTTATTTTTACACTGGTGACTTATAGGGATTTGTTGTTGTTCAGTCATGTCTGACTTTCCATGACTACATTTAGAATTATCTTGGCAAAAATACCGGAATGGTTCACCATTTCCTTTTCCAGCTTATTTGACAGATGAGGAAACTGAGGCAAACAGGGTTAAGTGACTTCTCCAGGATCACACAGCTAGGAAGTGGCTCAGGGCAGATTTGAACTTAGATCTTCTGGACTCCGGTTCTGACTCTCTTATCCACTGTGCCACCTAGGTACGATATTCTCCAAAGAGTATTGGAAAGACCCTTGGTCTAGAGCAGGGGTCGGCAACCTTTTTGGCTGTGAGAGCCATAAACGCCACATTTTTTAAAATGTAATTTCATGAGAGCCTTACAGTGCTCACAGTGCCGCTCCTGTAACAGCGCCTGAAAAAAAAATTGACTTTATGGCTCATGCAGAAAGAGCCATATCTGGCCCTCAGAAGAGCTTGCCGACCCCTGGTCTAGAGACACACAGCCGAGAGTGTGGATATAAATGGAGTAGCCCTGAGAGTCTGAGGTTAATGTTTATCTTTTGGAAGGTGCTAGGAATTTTTTTCTTTTTTCTACATAGATTGACTTAATTCAGTTTCTGATAAACCACAATTAGCTAGAATAAAAGCTTCTTGGTATTTCATTTTATTAATCAAGTCCATTTCCAATATCTGGTTTGCCTTTCTCATGAACCTCTTGAACTTCTTCAAACCCTTTCTAATGAGTGCCAGCACTCATACTTCTCTGTGGCCCCCTCCTTCCCCAGGTCCTAGAACAAGGAGCCGTATCCAAGTTCAAAGAAATGGTTAGGTTGGTTGGAATAGCCAGTTGTGTGTGGTTGGCTTCTACTGGTTAACAGTGCTGATTCCTGTGGGTTTATGGTTTGAAATCAGCATCATTTTTCTGTTTTAAATTTATAAATTATATGTTTAGTTATCTGTTTTTTGATGTTTCTTCCATCCTTGGTTATACTGAAGGCTCCGTTAATAACCTTTTCTAATGCTGTTTGTAATAGAAACGGTTAGCAACTACTTCTGTGCTTTAAGGTAAGCCTGTTATGGGAATTTATCAGTATGTCATCATAGTTCCTGCCTATTCTTCCAAAATATTAATCTAATGGAAGAAAGAAGCCTTTTGTGTTGTCTTAGGTTCATGTCAAAAGGAAAAGTGCAATGAAATTTTTTTAATGGAAAGAAATTTTTTTTATAAGAAATGAATTTCATCTTAGCCTTGAACTAAAGAGAAAAGTCTTTGTCAGTGGCTATAAGCATTTAGGTTAAGTGCTGGGAATAAGAAAGCCCTCAAGAAGCTTATTATATTCTAATGTAGAAGACAGTTACAGGGGATGTGGAAAGGATGTGGAAAGTAGTCTTAGCCTGGAAGACACTAGCAAATTGGGAAGGCTAGGAAAGGCCTGTAGTCTGCTACTTAAATTTGTGTCTTACAACCTGCAGCCAAGAAGGAAATTCATACTCCCTCTAACAAGGTGTGAAGCTTATCTTAGAGTTGCTAATGCCTCACTGACCTTTAAGAAAGGCCCATGTTACTTCTCAAGTCCAACAATTTTTTTTTTCTAACTGGAGAATTAAGTTTCCTATTACTAATATACTCTCCTTGGCAAGTGTTTGCAAGGCCAACATCAGAGCAGCTGTGATCTTGCATCCATCACAATTTATCACTTCCTCAGAGAAGTTGTCTTTCTGGCATTAGGCCTAATCCTCAGAGTCTGCCATAGTGTGCTGTGTGTCAGATAGCCTGAGAATGAAGGAAAGCCTCTTTTTATTCTGTCTTGGCCCTCAGAGCCCTTGCCTGGCTTTTTCTTTATTCTCTCCTTGTCACCAGCATTTACCTGGAAAACACTTCTTAGGATCTGCCTGCCTGATTATTTTGATTATATTCTAATTCCTCGCCCCCTCCCCATTTTTGTTTTTGTTCTTTGTCCTTAAAACTATCAAATATTAGGTACTTAAATACTGATTGGAGTGGACTATAAAGATTTACTGTGACTAGGTTTCTAGTCAGAGCTATTTTTGTCAATTACAAATATGTTCAATAATCTGTTAATTGTGTATTAACACAATTAATTTAGCTTATCAGCCACTGTTACTAATATTTTTTTTTAAATACAGAATTTATTTCATCTGTCTTCAGAAGCTGTTCGGTTAAGTCTGAATTCTTTAATTTGGACTCTGTTTTTAAGATCCACATTGCCAGTGGGGTCACCTTATCTTCCTCCTATCACTGAATTAAAGAGGGGGCAGCTTGTGGTGACTCAGTGGTTGGAGAGCCACACCTAGAGAGAAGAGGTCCTGGGTTCAAATTTGGCCTCTGATACTTCCTAACTGATCCTGGGCAAGTCACTTCACCCCCATTGCCTAGTCCTTACTGCTCTTCTTCTTCTGCCTTGGAACCAATACACAGTATTGATTCTAAGGTGGAAGGTGAGAGCTTTAAAAAAATTTATGATAAACCTTGGGATATCAGCTTTGGCACCAATAGGTGACAATTGCTGGCCTTAGTTTTGTATGTAGCACACTCTTTTTTGGTGATCCCATCATTACCAGGTTTGATTTGAATCCTATATTAATGTTTGTGGCTATTCTAAGGATCTAAAATAAAATAACATGCCTTTTTGAAAAATGCTTCTCCTGATATTGCATATGGCTGAGGAAGTGTCTGAGACCAGATATGAACTCAGGGCCTCCTGTCTCTAGGCCTGACTATCCACCAAGCTACCTACCTGCCCTTCTTTTGAGGTATTGATACATTTTGCTGAATTTTTTTTCCCTTTCTGTTTAAAAAAAAATCTTTGTTACAAGGGATAGTTCTCTGGGAAAGAGAGATACATCAGGGAAAGGGAAGGCATGTTAAAAGGAAAGGATAGCAATAGAACCTATTTTTAAAAGAAGAAATATGTTCTTCCTGGTCATTATACAACTTGCCAGTGATTTTATTCTCAACCATCTTTTAGGAAATCTGAAATATAAATTTGGTGTAAAAATCTTTATTCTAAAATATTAGTAGTTGCTTTTGTTTCTATATCTTACATAATCATATCTCCTGATTAAGGGAATTCAAGTAACTTTTAATTAGCTGATCTCTTTAACATAATTTTCATAGCTTGTTTCCCCCTTTGAATTGTATGTGAATGGAAATTTGAACCCTAGAAATTGCTTTGAGAATATAGTAATATTCAGTTTTCAATCCAAATTAATTTAGCAAGCACTTCTGTTGACTATGTACAAGGCACTATTATTAACTATCATTCCCAACCAAAACTGTATTTCATACCAATAGCCAGGCTCTTTCTTAACTAAGATCTTCCACCCTTTTTGGATTCTCTAGTTGAGGAGTAGGTGTTATAGCTTTTCTCAAAAGCCAGTGGTTGGTAAATCCTGGGATAGCTTCAAAGGCGAGCCCTGCATTCAAGGAAAGTATAGTCTGCCAGAGCAGTTAGATGTCAGGCTGTGGCTCCCTGTGCCTCAATCTCTTCTTTTTGAGCTGTTTCTCTCTGGTGGTTGTGAAGAAAGTGCTTTGTAACATTACCACTTAAGCTTCATGTATTAATTACTTTTATTTATTTTTTAAACTCTTACTTTTTGTCTTAGAATTGATATTAAGTATTGGTTAAAGCTAGGCCAGTGTTGAAGGTTTTCACGTTTGCATGCCCAAACTGTGACTTCAAGCTGCCTGTGAGCCCCCTGTATTACCCCAGAGAGCAGAGGAAGTGCTTACTTTGGGTGACGGGACAGAGGCAAGACATGCAAAAAATGTTCTCGGGTGCTGGGAAGAGGGGGGAACTGAGTAGTTTACCCCCTCTTCCCCCCCCTCCCCCCCACATGGGATGGGCACACATGCCAATACTTCACCAATGCTGGGCTAGGCAGTGGGGATTAAGTGACTTACCCAAGGTCACAAAACTAGGAAATGTCTGAGGTGAGATTTGAACTGAGGACCTCTTGTCTCCAAATCTAGCTGCCCCTTAATATGTTATTAGTTGAAAGGGTTAAGGAGGTACAAAGTACTAGGATCCTCTGGAGCAGTGGTTCCCAAACTTTTTTGACCTACCGCCCCCTTTCCAGAAAAAATATTACTTAGCCCCCTGGAAATTAATTTTTTAAAAAATTTTAATAGCAATTAATAGGAAAGATAAATGCACCCGTGGCCATCACCACCTTCCTGGATCGCTACAGCACCCACCAGGGGGCAGTGGCGCCCACTTTGGGAATCCCTGCTCTGGAGGAAGAGGAGATTGTTCTTGGGTTAAGGGAGCCCTCAGATGGGAAATCAGGGTTTCATAAAGGCATGGTTGAATTGAATCTTGAAAAATGGGCAGATGTTGGGGGATTAGACCATGGTCCCATTCTTCAAGACCCCAGTTGGCAGATAAAATGGAATATTTATTTGGATTAGTGAGTAGGTCAGTTGGGTTGGAATGCAGGGGAAGAGAGAGTAAGGTGGGGTGAGAGATTGAGGTCTTGGATACCTGCTAAGGTAGACTCTACCTTGAGTAATGGAGCATTATTGAAGTTTTGCAAGATTTTTGTTGTTTTTCTCGCACAAGGATGGCATGATTGGAGATATTTTTGTTGGAGATTAATTGGGCTCTTGCAGAATCTAGGATGGACAGATTGGAGGCAGGGAGGCGGGGTTTATTAGGATAATCCAAATGAGGGTTCAGGGTACAAGAACTTACCTAGGATGGTGACAACCCAAGTCTCTGGCTACCTTGAAAAGGAATGCAATTGTATTTTCTGCTCATGCTCAACACTTAGTACATGGATATCTAGAAATTATCATGAGCAGCCAGGGGCTGGTCACAGTCACCCTGCTATTCTTGGGCTTTTTCTGGGAATGTTAACAAAAATCTCCTAGCACTTAAGTACACTTACTGTTGCAAATATAATTTCCTTTGCAGGTCCTGGCCTGGTTTGAAGAAGGTGAAGAAACAATCACTGCATTTGTTGAGCCTTTTGTGATTCTGCTTATCTTAGTGGCCAATGCAATTGTGGGTGTGTGGCAGGTAAGCCAGAATGTTTGCCTTTGCATTAGACTACTTCTGGATAGAAACCCTTTAATTTTTTGACTGTATGATTATTGACTAGTGGTGTTAGCCAAACCATACTCTCAGTTTAATCCCGGAAACAGGTTCCTTTTTCACTCTTAATCTAAGAGCCTGTAATCTTTGGAAGGGGTCAAGAAGAAGGAGGCATTTTGGGCTTTTTTTTCTGTTTGCAGCAAAACTGTCTTTTTCCTCTTATTTACCATTGCCCTTTGGGATAGTGGGCTGAGAAGGGTACTTGTGATTTACCATAAAGCGAGGTCTTTTTTCCTTGGATTTTCCCTCCCTGGTTGGTGTCTGGGAAACAATTTGAGGACCTCAGCATCAGCTCTTGCTTTTGGCCTATGCTTCATGTAATAGAAGTGGCAAATGTTTAATCCATGTTAGGACATGGCTTCTTTCCACAATATGCATCTTTCTTTTCAAATAGCTCAACCACTGTGTGCTCATGGATTATAATCAATTCAATAAATACTAAGTGCCTACTGTGTGCCAGTCACTGTTCTAAGTGCTAGGGATAGTTTAGTATGGTTTATAAGACAGTAATCTACTACAGAAACATAATACAGTATGTTTCAAAATCAGATAGGAATGTCATGTTTATTTTTGGTTGTTTTATGTGCCTGTGGTTTATACTTCTCATGTGTCCCCACAATGAGCACAGACAGGGTGGCATGGTGAGAGGGGATTTTTGGTTATTCCTATCAGTGTTCTATATCCATATTGGAAATAGATAAGTTGGCAGGTTTTCCAGGACCATTGCTTTGTCTATATTCTAGGTAGACTTTAATGTGCTTGGAGAAATCAATACCCAAAGGTTTCTGAAGTTTTCCAAGAGTTCTGAGATAATATGGGTGGGCAGGAATGGAACCTGAAGAAGCTTGCTGCAGTAGCTCAGTTAGAATGGGATGCAGTGACCCCAGACGAAGAGACTACAGAGTGAATAATTGGCCACATTTGATCACTTATTTGTTAAGACTGACTTCTTGGCTCACCTTTGATTCCCATGTCCAAAGATCATTCTGAACTGGGAGAAATGGGGAAAACAGAAGGAAAATCTGGTTTCGGGGGGGGGAGAATGAGTAGTTGGGTGGTGGCAGAACAGACAAGCTCGGGGTTAGTGCTTCTTGCTAACATATTCTTGCTTAGAGAACGCTTGTCCACAGATGGTGGGTTATGGAGGCTGGTCCCTTGAGCTTTGTAGAATTTTTTTGGTGATATTTTATATTGTCATGGGACTTAACCTTTGTGTGTTTCACTAAGACACTGGGCTCAAGTTTCTCTCCCTGCTCACATTCTTAGTTTCTTGGTGACAAAATAGCAGTTTCTATTCTAGGATGGTATGACCAGGTAAGGATGTTGGCAGAGATGTCTCAAAAGGGGCCAGCAAAGCAATGTGGTCCAAGAGAAAGATGTGAGAGGGAGGGAGGGAACAAGAGAATGATACATCAGAAGAAATGATAAGATTGGGGTGAATTGTCTATCCTCTTTATATAGGGGGAATGTTTGGGAGGGGGCCATGATGTGGCTGTCTGGACACCTTCACATTCTCAAGCTTTAAACTAGCAGTGTGCCCTAGCCTCCTGGCACCATCCTCAGCTTTCCTTCTCTATAAAACTGGGGAATGCTTAAGGGTTCCTTAGAGGTGTTCCTTAGAGGAATCTTTGAACTTCACCAATGAGAGCTATTTCTGTTCTGTCTGACAAATATTGGCAGCTTGTTGTTTCAGTGGGTAGGGTGCCACACTTGGAGTCAGGAAGACCAAGAGTTCAAATTTGGGCTCAGAGACTAAACTATGTGAGCCTAGGCAAGTCATCCTCTCCCTGTGTCCCTGATGTTTCCTCATCAGTAAAATGGGGATAATAATGGCACCTACCTCCCAGGTTGTTGTGAGGATCAAATGAGATCCTATTTATAAAACACTTTGCAAAACAAGTGACTAGCTATTATTAATGATAAATTTAGCAACATTTGATTTTTCTGGGAATGTTTAGAAATAGTAACACTTCCCCATGAAATACGGTTTTTAAAGTTGCTATATTCTTTTTTTTTTTTTCACCCTTACCTTCTGTCTTGGAGTCAATACTGTGTATTAGCTTCAAGGCAGAAGAGTGGTAAGGGCAGGCAATGGGGGTCAAGTGACTTGCCCAGGGTCACACAGCTGGGAAGTGTCTGAGGCCAGATTTGAACCTAGGACCTCCCATCTCTAGGCCTGGCTCTCAATCCACTGAGCTACCTAGCTGCCCCCTAAAGTTGCTATATTCTTAAATTTAATTGTCATCCAAGGATAATAATGTGCCTTAGAGAACATGTTTCTTTATGTAGAATTGCATAGGAAAATTGGATTTGTTCAGTGACAATTCACTTTACCCCAAAGTTGTATCAAGTGCTGCTTAAAAAAAAAAACAAAAAAAAAACAACTTCAACATTCTTTAGATTTACAGAACATATTCTTGAACCCCAACTCCCCTGCTTTTTTTTGGACATTCTTCCTTTTCTATTCCATTAAGCTAAGTTGTCTTGTATTCATGTATGTCAAGACCTTATACTCAGATTCTTGAACTAGCTTAGGGGATTTGAGGCTCAAACATAGGTACAGTGATTTATCTTTTTCCCTGCTTCTCTTTAATTCCTTTTCCCTCCAACTAAAAAAAAAATCCATCCTTCCCCTTTTTTTTTAAGATAGTGGTAGGGAATGTACCAAATGTTAATTGGCCTTTTGTTTCTAGACCCTAGGAATGTTTCAGTTTTTCCATGTTCTTATTGAGGAAGCTTCTTTGCTCATTCTTAGTATGTAATTACAATATGATTAAAGTGTGACTTATTTTTTCTTTTAAGGATCTACTTAAATTTTAGCTGTCTGGTGAAGTTCTTTTCCCTACACATTCCCAATATGGGCCCAGGGAAGTGACACTGAATTGACAAAGAAGCAAATTTCTTAAACCTGCTTCTAACTCAATAGCAGCCATGCTCACAATTCTTCCCCAAACCTCCATGAGGCATAAAATAGAATTATAAGGGAGTCCTCAAAGTATAACTTCACTGGTTTGGGCTTTAGAATCTAGGCTGAGGAGTAGATTGCCTAATTGCAAGGAAACACAGGTGTATGTTATCTCCACCCACACACTGAGTAAACCTAATATGTGAAAATCTAACTAGGCTTTTTAAAGTGTTTTGTGTATATGAGACTACTTTAAATTGCAAGGTTCCCACTTGCATTTAAACTTGGGTTTTCTCAGTTTAGCTTAACTTTACTATATTAGTATATTTTCTTTGGGCCTTTTCAGGTCCATTTACATGGCCTTCCTAGGGTCCTGTTCAGCTCTTGTGCCTGTGGTCTTGTTGATAATCTTATAGCATAAGAGTGAGGAATACTTAGTCAACAAGCATTTAGGTGCTGGATAGATACAAAGACAAAAGGGAAAATAGAGCCTGCCTCTGTTTTCAAAGCTTCTATTCCAAGAGGAAGACTGATCCATGTATAGGTGTTTATTCAAAATTAATACAAGGGAGCAGCTAGGTAGCACAGTGGATAGAGCCCTGGGTCTGTGCTCAAATTTGGCCTCAGACATTTCCTAGCTATGTGACCCTGGCAAGTCACTTAACCCTAATTGTCTAGCCTTTGCCACTCCTGTCTTAGAATTTATACTGACAGAAAGTAAGAGTTATTTGGGCAAAAAAAAATACAAGGCCAGTTGTGGATGAGATACCTGCAGCTACAGGGCTTTAGGCTTCATGTAGAAGGCAGAGCTTGAGCTGAGTCTTTAAGAGTTGGGGGGGATTGTGGTCAGGAGTGTTACAGGCATGCGGGACATCAAATACTGAAGCATTGTGTAGGAGATGAATTATTGTCCTATGTAACACAGAAAGAATGTGGGACCATGGGGAAGTATAATGTATGATAGGGCAGGAAAGGCCTTGAATAGCCAAGCCTAGAAGTTTGTTCATATTCCTAAAGGCAATAGGGTGGAAGTTCTCATTGTACTAGGTGAGGATGTGGCCAGGCCTCCCCTTTAGAAAAATCATTTGAGGGCTATGGTGGGGCTGGGAAGAGACTTGAGTCAGAGAGCTCAATTAGACTGTTGTAGGAGTTCAGGTAAGAGGGGATGTGAGTAGACAGAAGCGGATGAGTAGGAGAGATGAAGTATGAGTAGAAGTGACAAGATTTGGCAACTAGTTGGACATGTAAAATGAGGGAGACTAGGATGATTTCACAGACATCAAGAACGGATCGACCAAAAGGATGGTGGTACCCCTCAACAGAAATAGGGAAGTTTGGAAGAGAGGTGAGTTTGTGGGGGGAGAGACTAGCACTTGTTTTGTGCATGTGCAGTTTGAGGTGCTCACCAGATATTGAACCCTAATAGGCAAGTTTAAAATTGCTGGTGCAAGACCTGGGTACTTGGAAGTGGGTAGGGGGAGGCAGAAGTTACCAGCAGGTATAGAAGTGATCCTTAAACCTGTGGTAATTGGTTGCCAAATGAGAATTTAGAGAGGAGGGCCCAGATGGTCAACAGACATTTATGCTGAGGGTCTCCTCTGTGCTAGGGACTGTGCTAGGCATTGGGAGGACAAAGATGGAATTAGAAAATCCTCATTGTCACTGGGAAGACCAGCACGTGTTCAAGCATAGACGGAATAAGTAGAAAGAGAAGGAGGTGGGGGTGGGGTCAGAAAGATGTCCTGTAGGTGGTGCCTGAGCTCCATGGCCTCGAAGCCAGCTGGTGAAGGACTTTAAAACTTAAAGCAAAGGAATGTATATTTTATATTTGCCATGGGAAACCAGTGGAGTTTGAGGTTCTGCTTAAGGAAAATCACCTTGGTGGTAGTGTGTAAGGTAGACTAGAATGGGACTGGCTCTGACTGTTGCTTTATCAGGTTAAACTTATCTCAAATATGCTCCATTGGATCCTTTTATGAGAAGACCACTTGTCCTAGCATCTCTGGGGCCAAAATTTCTATGACTTGTGGGAAGTGAGGCAATTTTTACTTCTTGAGAGAACTCCCATGTGAACTTGAGCAGGTCTCGTGTCTGGCCACTTTCTTTATCTAGAAAATAATCGGGTTGAACTAGATGACCTCTAAGGTTGCTTCCAGTTCTCAATTCTGTGACTTGAAGGGATACCAGACAGGTCCTGGCTTCTTCAGACACCTGTGATAGATGATGACGGGGTGGAAGGGCTGCAAGAACTGCCATTGTTTTCTGTCCTCAATCTGTGAGGTCATAGAATCTTTCTATTTTTAATGTAGATCGTGAGTAATCTTGTTAACTGAATTTTCATCAGAATGACCTTAATTTTGAGAATGATATGAACCACAAAATAACCTTGACCACATCTTCCAAGACTAATTTTCACTAAACTTGGCCATTCTGAAATTTGCTTGGCTCTTTGGTTTAGAAATTAACTTCACTGGTATAATAAAAATAAGAGATTGATAATTCACAATCTTGCTTTGTTTTGTTAATTATGGTAATATTGCCATCAGTAACACTTATGTCTCTTCCCCTTTTAAACCCCACCCTACCCTAATCTGTTTTTAACTCCTAGTAGGTTGGCATTTAATACTATATATTTTTTCCTTATAGGAAAGAAATGCCGAGAATGCAATCGAAGCCCTTAAGGAATATGAACCTGAAATGGGTAAAGTTTATCGACAGGACAGGAAGAGCGTCCAGCGGATCAAAGCCAAAGACATTGTTCCTGGTGATATTGTGGAAATAGCTGGTGAGTAGTTGGGTCATGTGGTGTTTCCCCCCCCTCCACCCCCCCATTGCAAGTAGAAGCATTCTGTTTTGGAGTGTTTTGTTTTTCTTAAGTCTTGTGTGTTTATCTGTAATTACACCTAAATGAGTGCTCTTGCATATATGAATTATCTTCTATCACATTTTAGGAGTAGGCTAGCATCAAAACAGATCTTTGCTATTTCCTGAATTATATGTTTTAAAAGTGTTTTGGCATCTTCCCCTACACATTGACTACTAAATTTTTCTGTACAAGATTTATTTGAATTGCTGTATATGTCTGGTTTGTGTGTGCTGTTTGTGCTAGAATACCAATACTTGAGAAAGATAACTGAAATTGTTAATGTTTTATGTTTGGATCTAGTGATTGTTTGAAGGCTTTGTAAATTAAGGACATAAATTTTTCTGTTTTCATCCTCTATACAGTGGGTTTTTAAAAAACAATAAACAAAACCAACAACTGTTCTTGGTCTTAACCTGTGGGAATTAATAGGTTAAAGGGACAAGATACTGTTTACTAATTGTTTCTCTCTTATGAAAGGTTTTGTTGGCTCGCGAAGCCATGTAGAAAACATTATCATAAAGAATAACTTATTATCACTTAACCTCTGGGCTTCTGTGTCCTCATCTGTAAAATGAGAGTTGAATCTGGGGAACTCAAAGGCTCTTCATCTCTGAATCAGACCCTAAAGGGATGCCAAAGACTGCAGGTTGTTCATTCAGGCACTCACCTATGATGTTTTAAGTCCTTACTAAAATCCCAGAAGAAAAATTCTTGTGGAAGCCTTTCTGGTCCCCTCAATTCTGGTCCTCTCCTGTCAATTATTTCCTATTTATTCAGAATAGCTCCTTTATAAGTATTTGTTGTCACCCCCATTAGCCTGTGAGGATCTTGAGGGCAGGGACTATCTTTTACACTCTTTTTGTATCCTTAATAAATGTTTGGTTTATTGATTGATGGCTAGCACTGTGCATATCTCCCAATGACTGTCAAAGATGAGACCTCCCCATCCCTTTTAGAGGGAGTTTACCTTCTAATTGACTTTTGACTTGTTTTTGTGATCATTTTATCCATAGAGCTTTCTACTGGTCTGACTGGGAGGGGAGTGGTTGTTAAGCCTAATGTCATTTCAATTAAGGCTACAAAAATGGCACCCTGCACAGCTCCCTCTTGGGCCTAGGAGCTAACATTTGGTCTTTGGAAGGAAGTCATTTTGTCCTAGGGGTCATTATCAGCTGGAAGCTTTGTTCCTGAAGCAGGGCATTATTATTGTAACCAGCACTGTTGACTTTAGAACTAAAGGTAACCAAATGAATGGTACCAGGAAGGGGAAGTGATTTAGTCACTGTTAAGAGTCAAAAATGACAACCACACATTTCTGTAGATAGCACTGTGATTTATAGAGCTTTCCTTCTAACACCCCCCCCCCCCCAGGATGCAGGTAGTGCATCCATAATTACCATTTTATAGAAGGGGAGACCTGAGGCACTGAGAGCTCCTATATATCTTATCCAAGGTCACACAGAGCTAGGCAATGACCAAGTCAGGATTCAGGCCCTTTTCTTTGTCTGCCTACTTGAACTTACCCCTCTGTGGAGGCAAGTCTATTAGCAAAGACAAAAAGGAAATGGAAGTGTTTGTCATTGATGCTTTTGTATGAAATGTGGTGGGTGGAGTGTGCTAAGTCACACTGCATAATTTAAGGGTTTGTGAATAATTCTGACTTCTTTTTTTTTTAATAATCCCCCCCTTTTCAGCTTCCTGGCAGAGTACACATCCTCTGTCAGCCTTAATGATAAGGATATTAAGCCATTTCTTACCATTCTTAGCTGGTGAGACCATGCTTAACATTGAATCTAAGCAATTGCTCTTAATTTGCATCAAGAGATGGCAATACTCTAGAGCTCTCTGGGAAAGAGATTACAGAAGAGCAAGGGAGAAAAATAAAGTTCTGAAGACATTTTGAAAGGATAAATAAATGCGGACTCAATTATTTTTAGTAGAATAAGGGGGAAATGTCCTTTAAGAGGTCTCACTAGGAACAAAAGGGAGGAATTACCAAAGAACAGAATTTCAGATTTGGGAAGTGTCTCAAGTGTCCCAAAGTATTAAGTGCCTGATCCAGGAATGGAGCTGGATCTAGGGCTCTTTTAAGTCCCATCTTTTAAGTCCATCCCTCTCTATAGAGACCATCTTGAAATTCCTACCACCTGTCTAGTGGCCACAGTCAGTTACCTTTGCTTGAGGAGACCTTTAAGGAAGGGGAAATCATTACCTTCCAGAGCATCCCACTTCATCTGAGAACAACCATTAAGTAATTTTAACAATGTTTTTCCTTATGTCAAGCCTAAATTTTGCTTCTGCAGTTTTCCCTTGTTTTTCTTAATTCGGGCAGGGGGTGGGGAGATAAAAAAAAGATCAAGTCTAATTCCTTCTCCATAGGACAACTCTTCAAGTACTTGAAGATACTTTTATGTTCTCCCTAAAGTGGGCTCTTTCTTCAGTCTATTCTCAAATGGTATGAACTCAAAGCACTTCTGCTGATTCTCTTCTTCTGCTTATCCACTTCATTCTTAGAATATGGCATCCCAGATGGAACAAAGTATTCCACCTGTGGTCTGATCAAGGCAGAGAATATAACAGTTTTCTTGCCTCCTTTCCCTTGAAATCTTGCCCTAGAATCTATGGGGCACATTAGCTTTCTTAAGTGCATGCTATGTCGTTGGCTTTGAGTGAGTTTGTAATTCATTAAAGCCCCTTGTATCTTTTCTACTTAGGAAGTGGATTTTTTTTTAACTGTCATATGAAGACTTTAAAGTAAATAGGGATAAATGTAATTAACTCAGTTCAGCTCTTGCTTGGAGCTTGTCAATCTTTTCAGATCTTGGCTCTTTATCCTACTTACTCAAAGGGAGTACCTCAGCATCCAGTCCAGTCGTTTTCACTTTGAAGATGAGAAAACTAAGAGAAGCAAGAGGACTTGACCAAGATATGTGTGTGTGTCTATGTCTGTCACACACATATGCATTTTGGAACAGAGCTAAGATCAGAACCAAGCTATTGTGCCATACATTTGTTGTTGCTGTCAAGTCGTGTCCAACTCCTGATGACTCCATGCTGTACATGAGGTTTTCTCAGCAAAGATACTGGAGTGATTTTGCCATTTCTTTCTTCAGTAACTTAAGGCAAATTAGGGGTAGAGTGACTTGTCCAGTGTCTGAGGCCAGATTTAAACTTGGGCCTTCCTAACTCCAAGTCCAGTGCATTATCCACTGAGCCACCTAGCTGGCTGTAACATGTATATTTTTTCATATCCTTTTGTCTGTCTTTATGAACCTCTCTTCCTCCCTCCCCCCCCCCCAACTTCGAGTTGAATTACTTAATTTGTCTCACTAATAGTAGAGTAACTAATGTGATATCAGGATAAGAGTATGGAGTGACTGAAGACTGGTTTTTGTTTGCCTTTTCTCTCTCTTCTGGGGGACCTCTTGCTGAGGAGACTTGGGCTGATGGTGGTTTGTAGTGTGGTGGTGAGTTTTTGTTATTTTTTTTACTCTTCTGCAAAATAGGTGGGACACTAGCCTTCCCTGTTGTAATTACTGCTGATGAGGCAAGAGTTGGAAAGCAGGAGACCTTGAAAAGCCAAAAGTGGTGCAGATGGCTTGCTGTGCACTTTCTAGTCTCCATGAGATTTGTAGGCAAATAAGACCCTTTTGAAAGCATTGAGATTCCTTTCCAAAGCTTATTTAAGAATAGGTATATAAAATTCTGTTCTATAAGAATTCACCCCCATTTAAAACAAAATGGGGTGTTAAAATCTTTTTTTCTCCCTCTCAGAAAGAAGGTGCATTTTTAATATAAGCTGTAGAACGTATGGCAACGGTGAGGGGTGAGGGATGACAGTTGGGCAGCTCAGGTATTCCACTGATAGCCTTGCAATGTCAGAAGAAGGTAGGGAAAGCTTTGGACATTCTGGGGTGCACCCTCTGTGATGAATTTCTGAAAGGGCCTGAATGAGAATCATAGACAGAGGTGGATTTCAGTCCTACATTGCTCATAGGAACCGTATGCTTTTATTCCAAGTCATCAATAACAGTGTTAAACAGACTAGGGCAAAGCCAAGATCCCAGGGGCATTCATTGCACTGGTGTCCTAGCAAGCTGAAATTGAACCACCAAAGACTTCTTTCTGGGTCTGGCCGTTGAACTAGTCTAAAATTCACCTAACTGTACCATAATATATACATGTATAGCTTACATGTCTCTTCTACAAAAACATCGTAGATATATAAAGATGTTTTTCTGTGGTTTGGGTAAAGCTTAAATCTAGCCCAGTCACCCTGTCAGAAAGGAGAATGAAGTTTTTGTGGCATGACGCCCTTAGTGATTACCACTTGCTTTTAAAAAATATTCCCCAGCCCATTACTAATCGTATGTTCTAGAATTTGGCTAAAGAATTGAAATTTAACTCATCAACCTAGAGTTGATCAATTCCATTCTCTTGTTCCTTTGGAGGGAAATCGGCAGGTACCCCTTCTGTTCACTTCCTTCACAAATTACTTAGAATGGCTCAGCAGTTCTCTGTTTCTATGCTAGCTCTGGTATAGTTCATCTGGGCCTGCTGACTTGAACTTAAGGGTAGATTCTTCACACACTTCAAGGTAAGGGACAAAAAGTATTGCTTATATCCCTCATGGCAGCGAGGTCCATGCTAAGTCCATCACTTTAATTCCTCTTCCTAAAGAATCCCCAGGAAAGGCATTCTTCCCAGGAGTCCTCCTTCCCCTACGCTTTCACAGCTTTGCAGTTGGAAGGAGATAGCCCCAGGCTTGCAAACACTATTCAGTGGGCACTTACTTCTCAGCATTTCCTTTAACTTGCTATGATATAGAAAAGGCTTACTTTTAGGAAAAGGAAGAAGAGAATCCTCACAAGTAAGTTAGTATTTTAAATGTAATTTGGTAGTCTTTTTTTTCCCTATGAAACCTTCATTCTAAAAGTCTGACATGAAGATAAATATCTTTTCTCATAAACTAACGTCCATCCCTAAGAGAAGATGTACTACCTTGATGTTGGAGCCTGTATTTGTGTTTTTGTTTTTTTTTTTTCTCTTCATGGAGACTTGACCTTCCTGGACTTTAGTCTAGAGGTGAAGCCCCCTGTTGATGTGTTTTACCTAAAAATTCACTTGATCTTATAAACTTAGGGCTCCTCTTGTTTTAAAAATGCAAGTTTTTATACTGTCATGCTCTCCTTATTCATTAGCTACTTCTCTGTTTTGAGCATCTGGACTCTCCCATCTAAAAAACAAAAAACCTTCCCTTGATCATACCATCCATCCCCTCAAACTGCTGTCCCCTCTTTATTTTCACAACCATATTCCTAGAAAAAGCTGCCTCTCTGCTTGTTGCCTCTCTTCTCTCACCTCTCACTCACTTATCATCTCCTTGTCATCTATTTTCCAACCTTATTCACCTGAAATTGCTCTCCAAAGGTTACCAGTCATGTCTCTGCTTGCCAGATGCTTGACTTCTTTCAGTCCCTGTTCTTCTGGACCTCACTGCAGCATTGGGCATGGCCACTTTGTCTCCTTTCCAGGTTTTCATGACTGTTCTTCTAGCTGGCCGGCATCTCCTCAGTCTCCAGAGCTGGATTGTCCCCCAAGTCTTCATTTATGCTGCAGAGATGTGCCCCAGAGCTCTGACCTGAGTCTTCTGTCATTTATCTATATAGTCTCTCTTGGTGAACTTAGCTGTTCCCAGGGGCTCAACTATCATCCCTGTGCTGTTGCCTCCTAAATCCATAGAGGCAGCTCCAGGCCTGCATCACCAATTAACCATCTCAATGGGTCTTGACTGGCCTGTCCAAAGCAGAACTCCAGATTTCCTCCCCTCCCCACCTCAAATCCTCACTTCCTGCATGTTTCTCTGTTGAGGGCACCACCATCATGTGTCACTCATTTCTCAAGCCCTGAATCATTTCATGACTCTCACCCCTCATTTACAGTCACTTGTGGAGGCTTGTCAGTTTTACCTCCCCAACATCCTTGGATCTGCTCACGTGGCCACCAGCCTCATTCAGGCTTGGAGCACCTGTGGTCTGGGCCTTCTCTTTGATGTCCTTGTTTTCTGCTTTTTCCCATCTATCCTCCACATACTGACAGAAAGCCATGGTTCTGACCCTGGTGCATATATTTATTTTAATATATTGTTTAATACATTCTGGATGGGGGGCAGCTGGGTGGCTCAGTGGATTGAGAGTCAAGCCCAGAGATGAGAGGTCCCGGGTTCAAACCTTGCCTCAGCTACTTACTAGCTGTGTGACCCTGGGCAAGTCACTTAACCCCTGTTGCCTACCCTTTACTGTTGTTCTGCCTTTGAACCAATACATAGTATTGATTTCCAAGACACAAGGTAAGGGATTTTGTTTTTGTTTTTTTAAATACACGCCAGATGAATAAATGAAAGAATTACAGCTCATGTTCATGTAATACTTTAAGGCTGACAGTGGGATGAGAAGTTTTGAGGTAGAAAAAAGATGATTTGCTCTATGCATGTTCAAGTAAGTTCTGCTTGTGACTTGGTTTATTCAGAGAATTCCCTTTAGATTAAGTCATTTGTTTAAATTTAAAGTGTATAAATGAGTTTAATTATCTTTGGCTCAAGCCACAACTTTTAGGCTTTTCCCTCCCTAAGCCATTGGTTTAAAGAATATCTATTGGGTCATTCACTTTAGTAGCTGGGCAGGTAGATTGGATAGGTGATGGTATCTCTTGAAATATACTGTATGTCTAATACCATGGTGAGGCATTCAAAGTCACCATATAAGTTCTGTGGAGAATATATATTATAAACTGTCCAAACAAACTGAATCCCTGAGGCAGAGATAAGGGTAGGATAGGGTGTTTGCTAGCTAGTTTTATCCAGTCCTAGAGGTAAGACTCTTAAGTATTATCTGTGTCAAATGGAAGCACATAGAATATCTAGCCTTTGACTTGACATTGGCAAAAAAGTTGACCATGTAAGGCAGGGGGTCAGCAACGTATAGCTCTTTCTGCAGGAGCCATAAAGTCCATTTTTTTTCAGGCGCTGTTACAGGAGCGCACACTGAGCACTGGACGGCTCTCACGAAATTACATTTAAAAAAATGTGGCATTTTTGGCTCTCATGGCCAAAAAGGTTGCCAACCCCTGATGTAAAGAATCAATAGAACGCCTCTCCCTGGAATACCTCTTTGAGCCATGAATTTTTTAGGCAAAAAGCCAGTGATATTTGTATGTCACAGGTGAATGGCAGAAATCACCAGCAGGTAGGTTTCCCCACTTCCATTCTAATTCAGTTCACCCCAGTTGCCATGTTAGGAGCTAATATTTCGAGAACTTCTAGATGTGTATACATAATCTAATTTGATTTTACTTAAGTTTGTTAGGTTTTTTCTTTAATCTGTCTCACTTTTAATAAGAATGAGTAATTTAATTGGATCCCCCATATTGACAATTAATTACAAATATTTTTTCTGTCTAAATAAAGATAATTCCAAATCTTTGATTTATGTGATTCAGAGTAATAAATTGAATGAAGATTGGGCTGATTAAAAAGTTGCTGTCTTTCTGCTAAAAGTATCCATTTTAGACATTGTCTCTCAATTTACCCCATTCTGGGCTTAGGAATAATAGACTCAATGCCAGAAAGGGGTTCTATAGCTAGTTGCTTTGACTAGGCCTTTTCCCACAGTTATGTACACATTCTTTGTGAACTACTTTGAATATGTGGGCTTTGCTGATTTGGAAATCAGATTTGGAAAGAGATTTTGTCTTTGGTTAAGAAGGGTGGGGAAAACCTTGAGGTCCCTAATCAATCTGGCTACTTTCGTTGCATCACACCCAAGGACCCACTAATACCCCTTCTAATGGACTGGCTGTGCTAAGGACTGTGCTTCTAGCATTGTTTCTAAGGAGAAACGGGCAGGAGGGGGGAAAAAAAAGAAAAGGAGAAAAACAAACCTCAGAGATGTAGCTACTGCAAAAGTACAGAGGAATAGAGGTTGGTAGGTAAAAAAAGGCAGCAAGTGGTGCCTGCTTACTTAATCAACACCTTCCAGACAAACATCTGGATGGCTAAGGATCAGATAGCCCAAACTAGGCCTGATTGAGAGGGAAGTGAACAAGCTTTAAGAGTTTTGAGGATCATCTCATCACAGGTTAGAAGTAAGTGAAGATGAGATAACCCCAGAAGCTTCATTTTAGGTGTGTGAATTGATGGGATTTTTAGCCTGCTGTTGAGGTCATTCTTCCTTTGACCCTATACGGTCCTGGTGTGCAGGATTGTTCATGAACAAACTTCTTTGTTTTAGAAGCCAGGGCTGATGAACAGAATAAAGATTCTGATGGCCTGATTGATGTGTTTCATACTCTGGAGCCAGGCTATATTTAAGATAATTTGTATGCAGTTAGTTGTTTTTGCTTTAGAATATGTTTAAAAAGGGATTGCACTTTGTGACCTTCACTTGGCTTTTTTCTTTGACCTTAAATCTAATGCCAAATGTTTGGTAGTGACAGTTCAAGAGGGGGAAAAAAAATCCAATTTAAAATAGTTGAATATCAGGAATAGAATTTTCACTTACCACAGAAGTTATGATAAATTCCACATTCAGCCCATATGTGAAAGATGGGTCTTTGCAGAGGGTGGCAGTCTGCTCTTGACCCTGGCACTGGTCAGTTGGATGACTTTCACAAGGTCGTAGTGGCAGAAGTCAGAGGAGAGTACTGCTGATTAATCATGCACATTTATCCACAGTAAATATTGGCATGTGTGCAGCTGGGGGCATTCCACTTTGACTAGAATACTGAGTGTGTCGGACAGGTAATAATAAAGAATATTGTGCTTGCTGTGTGCCCAGCGCTGTCCTGAGTGCTGGGGATACACAATCCCTACCCTCAAGCAGCATCTAGTCAAATGAGAGAAGATAACACATGAAGAAGCTGCGCAGTGCCACCAGGGAAGAGAGGAACATGTGAAGTTAGAATAGAAAGATTAGGTTGAAACCAATAAAAGACTTTAAATGCTAAACAGAAGGATTTTTCATCCTGCAGGTGGGTAGGGTAGAAGGGAGCCACTTCAGGTTGTTGAGAAAGTCTTTATTTTAGGAATTTCAGTTTAGCAGCTTGTGGAAGGTTGGAAGGGAAAGGCCTGGAAGCAGGGAGATAAGTGAGGAGGCTCTTGGAGAAGTCCAGGAGAAGCACCAGGGGCAAAGATTTACAAGTGGAAACAATTCTAGAAGCTTCCAATTAAACCTTCTCTTGTAGTCCTTAGAGATGACTGGGAACCCCTGATGTCACCAACTGGTGGAGCTGGAATATGAGCCCAGGGCTTCCCAGCAGTCTTCTGTGCCTCGTCAGATGAATACAATGGTTGGGGAGCATAGATTTCACAGTGGTAGATTTACAATGTTACGCCATGAGTTAGTATGCACACACATAGATTTATGTGAATAGAAGCTTTAAACACACAATAGTTTGGGGGCTGGGGGAGGGTTAGGCATGACCCCAGGGGTGCAAACCTTTGTGACTAGAAAGGGAATGAAGCCCCCAAGAGAAATAGAAAAGTTGGGAGAGGAAGGTAGGCCTCTAGAAAAAAGATGAGCCCTGTTTTAGACCTGTGTTTGAAATGACTATGAGACACCCATGTAGCAGACTCTAGTGGGTGACATGAGGCTAGAGCTCCCATAGAGACCTTGGAGTCAGCTGTGTAGACACAGGTTTCATCTGCATAGAAGTAAAAGGAACCAGTGGAAAACTATTGATCTCAAGAGAGGAAACAGTTGAGTAGAGAAACCAGCCTGAGACAGAGCCTTGGGGGCCCTCAGGGCTTGGAGGCACACAGAGCATGGATTTGAATGGTCTGGCAGAGGAGACTGGTGAAAGGGAGGCCAGCCAGATAAGACAGGCATGGTAGTAGAGGGAATCCCAAAGGTGCAGGGTGGTCAGCTAGGTCACAAGGCAGTCAGGTTTAGCAACCACAGTTTATTGATAACCAGGGAGCATGTTGATTAATGGAGAGAGTGAAGTAGAACATCCCACTGTAGACAGCTTCCTCTAAGGTCTTTGGTGGTTAAGAAAGGGAAGAGGTGAGAACTTGAGAAGGGGCTGAAGGGTCAAGAAAACATTTCTGAAGGATGGGAGGAACCTGGACATGACCTTCTTTTTCCCACAGGAACTGAGATATGGCAGATTACCCACTCCCTGCCTGATCCTGTAGTTGTTTAGTGATTTTTTTTTTTAACCCTGGTATGGAGCTTTCTATTTAGCCAGAATAAATGTGATCTTACAGGGCTCGGCCCATTGTTCTGTTTTTATCGGCCTTGCCTTTTGGATCCTGATTTCTTGTCCAATGTATCAAATCTCCAGGCTTCATGTCATCTACCAAGTTGATAAGCTTGCCATCATGGCCTCCCTCCAGATCATTAGCAGAACCATTGAACAGAATGGCAAATCAGCTGCATTTCACAGATGTCAAACTCTTTCCAGTAGGGAGGCTCTTCTTTGTAGAATGCAGGAGAACTCAGGCCCTCCAAGTACTAGACTCCCCTGCACTCCCTGTGGGGAGAGAGCTGGCAGAATCCAATATGGAGAAGGAGGTTCCCAGCAGGGTCACTGGTCAGGGCTGTTGAGGAACACTGGCCTCCACAGCTGAAAAGTCAGGAATGGAAACTGAGAAGTCTCCAGCAGGACTGTGGTCTCTGCCATTGTTACTAATCACCTCACCACCTACAGAAATGGGGAGGGTAAAAAAAGCTCCTCCTTCCTAGCAAAGAACAGGTTGACCTTTAGTAATTTGAAGTTCTCTCTCCTTATTGTTTCTGAGACTTTTAATGTTTATTAGCAGGGGCAACTATAGGTGGCACAGTGGATGGAGCACCAGGCCTGGAGTTGGGAAGGATCTGGGTTCAAACGTGGCCTTAGACACTTCCTGGCTCTGTGACCCTGGGCAAGTCATCCAACCCCAATTGTCTGACACATCCTGCTCTTCTGCCTTGGGAACAAGTAATGATTCTAAAATGGAATGCAAGCCCCCCCCCCCCAAATAAACAAACAAACAAACAAACAAACAAATAAACAAACAAATAAATAAATGAATGAATGTGTGATGGCAGGCTTTTCCCTCCCTGACTGCAACATTATTAAAATCCAAATTGTTTATTTTATTAAAATGCATGACAGTTAAATGTTCAAATAATTTAGTTTAATCTTCCTATGATTCACGTTCCTTAGGAGAAGAGCCTTTATGTAATATTCCAGGGCAGCATGGACTTGAGTAGGAATCTTGGTGTTCCTTTTTGCTGTGGAACATTGGACAAGTTTCTTGGCCTCAATTTCACTTTCCATAAAATGGATATAATACTTGTTCTACTGACTTTTAATTAGCATAGAATTGGGGAACATGAAGTCAATATTTTTGTATACCCAGTTAGTAGGCAGGTGAAGCCTGTGAGTCCCTTGTCAGTCTTTTTAATGCATAGAATAAGAGACATTAGATTTAAAAGGAACCAGTTACATTAAAATACATACATTAAAATCTCAAAATACCAAAGTAAAACCATTAAGAACCCTTCATCTCTATTCCATTCCAGATACCTTATTTTATAGTTGAGGAAGCCAGACTCCAACTTGACCATAATCCCACACTTGTAAAAAATGCAGGTTCTGAGATTTGAATCTAGGACCTCTGAATCCTAGTTGGAGTTTCTGCTACCCCAGTGAGGATGAATTGGGAGTCTTTCAGAGGGCAAAAGACTTAGTTTCTATCCTTCCCTGTGGCTGTTAGGCCAAGTTTCTCCATCTACAACCAGAGATTCATAACCTATTCTTTCTACTCATTAGAATTGATAAGATTTCTTACTGGTACAGGTTGTGCAGGACCAAATGTTGAAGCCTTAGTCATGCTGATCTAGTATGAAATTAGCCTTCTTGGACACATCAGTCTTTATGTTGTAACCAACAAGTGATTTATTCTTTCTTACTCTGGGTGACTGTCTGGAGTTTTTTTGTTTTGTTTGTACACATCTTCCCAGGGAAGGCCAAGTGATCTGACCCAGTTATTGCTGGTATCCATTTTTGGCACCATCTTCTATTGCTTTCAGCCAGAGATCACTTGATCAATGGGTGCTTGTTATTGGGGTCTTCCGGTCTTCTTTGGGAAGGTTTTATATAGAGTTGAGTTTTTGTGTTCCTAAGTCATGAATTTTGTTCTAAGGATGCTTCCATCCCATGAGAGTCCTATGTAAGTGAGCTGTCTGCTGTGAAACCTTCCCTGATGGCATACTCATGGTTACTATATTGTACTAAATGTTTGTACCTGTCCATCAGTCCAGCAAATAGATATTGAATATCTGCTGTGTGTCAAGCACTCTGGGTGCTGAGAGACTTTGTCTAGGTAACACACTGCCCTTATTTTTTATAAAGCCACCTTTCCATAAAGTATGTGCCATTTTACTGTTTTTTGGTTATTAAATGTGTTTTATTCTCATTATGAATTTCTGGTTGTCAGGATAAATTATACGTTTTTAAATGTCTTATATCTTTCATTGTGGCCTGAGGGCTTGTGGCTTTCTTCATTGAGCAGATGTCATCCACTAAATGCAAGTCTCTTGCTTCTAGATGTGAATTAATTCCTACAGTTCAATGGGAATCACAAAATTTGAGTGTTGGAAGAGACTTTATACAGTGAAAGGCCCCTTCCTGAATATGCCCAACAGTGATTGGCCAACCTCTGTTTAGAAACCCTTAAGGCAAGGAAGCCCACTGCCTCTCAAAGCAGCCCATTCCCTTTTTTAATAGCTCACATTGATAGGAAGGTTTTATTTACTCTAATGTATAGCTTAGATTGGCCACCTTCTTCTAATATCCACAAGGCAGCTCTTCAGATCTGTGAGGAAAGCTTTTATGTTCTACAGGAATCTCCTCTTCTCCAGACTAAAATGTACCCCATTGCTTTAACTAATCCTTATGTAGCTTTCTTTAAGCAGCTACATAGTGTAGTTGGTAGGGCATCACACCTAGAGTCAGAAGGACCCAAGATCAAATTTAGCCTCAGATGCAACTATGGCACCCAAGATTAAATGAGGTTTTTTTGCCTGCTACACCTCTACTCATTCTTTCTTGCAGGTCTCTAAGACCACTAGATCTTTCTATCCATGACTCCAAAAGTTGGTGTTGGTGAAGTTGACTTTTGTACTCAAGGACAACTTTATGTTTGTCCCTTTTGAATTTCATCATATTAAATTCATCCCAATTGCTCTAATCCAGTGGTGGTGAACCTTTTAAGAGACTGCCCAAACTGCACCCTCACGCCACATGTGAGCTACTGCCTTACCCCAGATAGGGGAGGGCGGAAGTGCTCCCATAGGGCTGCTGGGCAGAGGGGGGGAGGGTGATGGGAGAAATGTCTTCAGGAGAGGGGGAGGGGAGCAGCTCCCTCCAGCATGTGTGCCACAGGTTTGCTAACACGGTTCTAGCCTGTCAGGATCACTCTGGGTCCAGTGTGTTAGCTCGCCTTCCAAGCTTGATGTGATCTGAACCTGGCATTCATATGCCTTTACCCAAATCATCAATTAAAATGTTAACTAGCCCAGTGTAAAGCACAGTTCCTTGGGCCCATTCTTGGAAACATCATGCCATGTAAATGTTGAACTGTTAACAACTTTTTGAGACATTGCAAAGAATTTGGGCCGAGGAGGCAGACTTCCCCTCCTACCCCCTGTCCCAGTTCCCACATACCTCCAACAAATGTTGAAGTTTGCATCAGATCAAACTATCAAGAAATCCAATGAGAAGCTTCAGCCACCCCATGTGCACAAAGTCAGACAGAAGCCCAAGGGCAGTAAGAAAGGGGGATTCCAACATGAATACAAGGTAGCTTCTTCCCAGTGCAACTAAAGAAAGGCCAGAAACACATGCACTCTCCAAGGCTCTGAATCTGGAGTTAGCAAGAATGGAGGCCTCCCCCAGAATGCAGCATTCCAAAAGGCAAAAGATAACAGACTTATAACCGAGAGTAATTTATGCTGCCAAGCTAAATATAATTCTACAAAGAAAAGAATTGAACTTTTAGAATAGAAGATTTTTGTGCATTTCTGATAAAAAAGACCAGAGCTGAGTAGGAATGTTTAAATATTAATATAAGAGTTCAGAGAAACATAAAAAGGTAAATTTATCTGAGCAATAAAAGAAGTTGTACAATGATACAGCACTAATGTTCTAATAGGGAGAGAAGAAATAGATCTCATTAGAACCTTAATGTCTTAACAGGGTATTGAGAGATAACTAAGAAGATAGTACTCCCTGGAGCTAGGTTGGTACTATTCTAAAGGTTTGAAGAAGGGAGAAAAGAAGGAAAGGTAAAAGGAATATAACTTGTTTAGAAAAGAGGAAAAGGGGAATGAAACTTGTTGTTTCTCAGAATCGAGGTACACGAGAAGTACATACAAACATGGAAGGGAAGGAATTCTGGGAGAGTAGGCCCTAGATGAACGTAGCAGCTTGGTCTTCTTTCTGATGACCCTTGTCATTGGCCTATCCCCAAGTAAAGGCCTTGTCCCATCTTTGATCCTTGTTTTTTTTCTCACTGGCCATTGCTTTCTAAAACCTGAAACATAAGAGGCTACCTTAAGTGGGATCATATCCTGAAAAATCCCTGTTATTAACCAAATACATTTGATATGCAATAAGATAATTTTTATAAAAGGCTTAGCACAGTCCTAGATAGTGAGGAAAATAGCATGCCAAGTTTCATTTCAGCCTGTTTTATTTTGCCCCTTGGTTAACCATTTCCATATCCTCTGCACCATCTTGTTATCAGGATTGGTCATGCTTAAAATGGCTGTCGTTGTGGCACTGCCAGTAATCAACTCAGTGCTGGCAGTAGTCCTGGATTTGGAGGCTAAAAATAGCTTCTGGTAAGGAGGCTAGATAGAACTTGCCTTCGAGGTGGAGGGAACCTCAGGGTTTCTTTTGGGGGACAGGCATGTCTTTATATCCACTACTGATCTGTAGGGACACCCTTAACCCATGAGATTGCCAGCATTCAAGTGGTTAGAGATTGTATGGCCTGTTCTGATCTCCTGGAGGGGCTGCAGTGCTAAGTTTGGTGGCTGAAAGACCTGAGATTGAACCCTACCTCAGACTGTCATTATTAGCTCAGTCACTTCCTCTATCTCAGCCTCAGTTTCTGTAAATTGAGGATGATAACAATACCTCCCAGAGCTTTGTGAGAATCAACCAAGATATAATAGACTTCACAATAGACTGCAAATGTTATTTAATAAACAGAATTGGTTGGTCTTTGGAACATCTTAAGAGCAGAATGTGGTTCAGGAAAAAGCACACTTTCCCCAGAGTGGGGGACCTGACAGTCCTGCTGTTAGACTCTGGCCACAGCCATGGTTCTCCATTTTAAATTTTCCTTTCATTTCATTAGATTCATTTTTTTCCGTCCGGGCTTTCAAGATGGATAACTTAAAAGATCAGAGAAGTCCTTTGCCTCCTTCCTTTTTGAAGTGCTTCATTTCTTTCAAACATGGCATTTACAGATCCGCTTAGGACCGGGTATTAGATTTTAACCCCAATTCTTTCTTTTTTTACATGGATGTCTGGTTCCCCTAACAAAGGCATCTTCAGTGATTCTGCTAGGGCATCTGCCTTTGTGCTGTCTGTTTCAGTGATTTGGACATTTTGGGCTATTTTTGCCCCTCAAGTATGATGAATTTTTATCTCCCTTGAGGTTCCTTAGGTTTTTATGGAGAAAGCTTTTAAAGAAATCACTCAGCTACAGTGACAGTATTGTGATTTTGGAGTAGATGCTCTGAACGTTCATGGAGATGCCCTGGAGTCTTTCTAAGATTTATCCTTCAGGGCAGACCTGTGATTGCCTCAGTTTGGAGAATCCCCAAGGTAGAAATTCTCTTCTCTGATGGTGATGAAGCTGCTAATCTTCAGCTCAAAGGCACTGTGTGGAATGGGCCTTGGCATGAGTCCAAAGCTGGACTCACCAAAGCTGGCGTCATTACTCCATGCTGCCTTTCTAGAGTTTTGTCTTTGGGAAAAGTCAGGTGGCTTCTCCCTCCTGGCTATCATATCCTGAAGATGCTACCCTCGCTTGCAGTCCCTAAAGGAACTGGACAAATGGGTGACTTTAGAAGAGAGCTGTCTCTGCTCCCCTCAGCTCCTGCCCTTTGTTCATCACAGGCCCTCCCCAAATGGACCTTGGGGACTTTGAGGCCATTGAGGATGGAATGCCAATAGAACCATTATCAGTCAGACCTGTAATCTAGACTGGCCAGAAATTTAAGAATGAAACCATGGGCTGATTAGATGGTAGAGACCACTGCAGGAATATCCATAAACCCCTTCAGTACATATGTATGAAGTAGCTAAAGACAAGATCATTTAGGAGAGAGGGCTCTAGGACTTAGGACAGGATTGGGAAAGATTTCCTGTGTCTCAGAAAAGGGGATTTTTAGAAGCAGCAGTGAGGAGGGAGGGTTTTCCTGGCATGAGGCACAGCCACAGTAAAGGTCTGGAGATGGTACCTGGTGAGTTATGTGTGAGGAACAGAGAGAAAACCAGTTTATCTGGATCTCAGAGGACAAGAAGCAGAACAATGACCAGTAGGGCTCAAAAAGAGGGTGAGGCCAATTTAGAAGAGGCTTTAAAAGCCAGTTTCTGTTTGATTCTGGAGTACAAAAGAAACTACCAGAGTTGTCCAGTAGAAGAGTTTCATGAACAGAGCTGTACTTTTTTTTTTTTTTTAATAAACCCATACCTTCTGCCTTACTAACAACTCTTTAAGACAAGGACAAAGGCTATGCAAATGGGGTTAAGTGACTTGTTTAGGGTCATACTGCTAGAAAGTTTCTGAGGCTAGATTTGAACCCAGATCCTCTTGACTCTAGGCCTGGCTCTCTTTCACTGAGCCACTTAGCTGCCCCCTAATATATTCTTAAAGACTTGCCTTTCTAGCCCCAGGATTGTCAAAAATTCTCCTGATTGCCCCTCTTCCCTGTGTTGGTGAGTCTGTTAGTAGAAGGCAAGAAATTTGGATATTTTATTTTCAGATTCCCAGTTGATTCTCCTTCCATACCAGAGTGGGAAGGCATTGACAGTCCAGAAAGTGTTGGTGTTGGATTTGGGAATGTGAAGTTTCCCCTTTGAAAGTCTGGCATCTCCTTCCAGCTTAAAGGGAATCTATAGAATTGGGATGGTAGGAGCTGACTTGTGTGACCCTCAAGAATTGGCAGAACATTTCACACCCATCTTCTTGTTGTGGCTTAGAGACTTTGTGGTCATTTGGCTAATAAACAAGGCAGGGACCTGACCCCAGGTCTTCTGACTCCCAAGGTCAGTGCCCTGTCCACTAGGCCAGACTGCTGGAAGACAGTGGAATCGGTGTTAACTTATCTATTATATTCTTGTACATTTTTTCCTTTCATATTATAGATATCACTTGTAAGAAAGTCATTTCTACTATGAATCACAACTGCTTTGTTAGTTGACATGTCTTAACTTTGTTTTAATGGAAAAGTACTGTGAGGGTGGAGGAAATTGCATTTTTTGAGTATGGGTGTTCCTGGTATGTGGGCATTTATGGATGAAGACCATGGAGAGGGAGGACTGGCCAGTGCTTGGCTATGAGTCTGTATCTAAGACCTGGTGTGGAACTTGGGTACGAGGGGGAGGGTGTGCTTAGAAGATCAAATCAGAGGAGAGCCTTCCTTCCAGCCCTAACATTCTTAAATTTTTTTCTAATTATATGTAAAAACATTTTTAAACCTTTTTTTTTTTTTTTTTTTTTAAATTTTGAGCTCTTAAGTTCTCTTCTTCTCCCCCCTCATTGAGATGGCAAGTGATTTGATCTTGGGTATACATGCACAGCCTGACATTCTTTCAAATATATATGCCTGAAGACCTGAATCAGTTCCCTTTACCTTATAACCTAGCCCATGCTAGGATTAGCTACATAGCTTCACAAAAATGTTGAATACCAAACTAAGGAGAGCCGTCTTCCCTCAGGCCTACCCTGGAGCAGGGGAGATGGTTAAGGAGTAAAATTATTATAAAAAGTTTAAGATGAGGCAGATAGCAGATGGGTTTTCTTTTTCTTTTTTCTTTTGCTATTTATGTCAAGTCAGCAAATAATATATTTAGTACCTATGTGCCAGGCACTGTGCTAAAACACTGGGGATAGGGAAAAAAGGCAAAATCATTCCCTGCCCTTAGAGTCTACCTGAGGAGGCATTATGCCAGGCATGGGGTTAGTAAGGATGCCACCAGTTGGGAGATTCAGTGATGTGTTGGAGTCAGAAGAAAGAAACCTGGAAAGATAGGAGAGGGGACCAGATTTTGAAGCCTGGCTTTTATCTGTGAGTGGTGGAGAATTGGTGTCAGGGTAGAAGAAAAATGTCTCCCCTTTCCTTTTTCATAGTTCTTCCATTTCTATGGCGTGTGAGGTTTAGAGGCTTGAAAACAAGGGAGCCTAAATGTGGCAAAAATTCTGAGTGAGTTCGTATAGGTCTGAGTGTTCCAAAGAGTTAGAAATTGTACTAAGTATTTATACAAATCAGATTCATTTAGAACAGTGATTCCCATAGTGGGTGCTACCGCCCCCTGGTGGGTTCTGCAGAGATCCAGGGAAGCGGTGATGGCCACAGGTGCATTTATCTTTCCTATTAATTGCTATTAAAATTAAAAAAAATAATAATTTCCAGGGGGCTAAGTAATATTTTTTCTGGAAAGGGGGCGGTAGGCCAAAAGAGTTTGGGAACCACTGCTTTGGAAAAAGGGATTCCAGCCTTCCCCATAGTAGTCTCCTCCATTTGAGCTTGAAGACCAGACTTTAGACCACCCTGGACTGAGGGACAAGCCGAGTGCTGCAGAACTGACAACTAAAGGCTGTCATCTCCCATCGTCCTCCATAGAAACCTCTTCACAACCTTACATGAATGTTGGCAAGTAATTTTCCTATTGGAGACTTATTTGTCTAATGCTGTTACAGTCGTTCAAGGGAACAATTGGGGTTGAGTTCGTTTTCATGGGTAGTGAGTGATGATATCCACGACGGAGGAAGAATCCACTTTGATATTGATTCTTTGTAATGGGAGTAAAGTCCAGGGGTCAGCTGTCTGGTTGGTTCCTGTGAAAGCTGAGAATGGAGCAGAATTGGACTAATTGAGCTATCTCCTCCCAGGTCCCTCTTCTTTGGGACTGGAACCGGACTGAAAACAATAATAATATTCAGACTCAATCAATGACTTGTTAGGCTACAAATAATTGCTCCTTGTTGCATAAGCATTTCCTGAAGGAATTTCTTTTTACCTAGATGTGTCCCTGCAGGCAGGTGAAAGGCTGAGCATTGCCTCTTGAGATTATGTATCAAGTGATCACATGTCCTGTAGAAACAGAGCTTTATTAAAGAGTAAGCCCAGCTTGTGACAGTTCATGGGTCAAAAGTGGGAGTTGCAGAGTTGAAAGTCTGAATAGGTTTGGTGTGAATGAACCCACTTTTGGTAGGATGTAAGGAACTGCTGCTTTATGTGGGTGGCGTAGCTGTGGCTCCCATCAAGTCGCATAATTTCTGGGCCGGAAGGGAACCTCAGTTGTCCAAAGAATCTTCTCTACAACGTACCCATAGAGTGAAGCAGGTAATGAGCATGGAGAGGAGCTCAGCAGCTCTAGTTATTGGGAAATTAATACTTCTGTCAAGCCAATGGGTGCCTTTTTCACAAGATGACCCTAAAGATACTTGGAGACAGTTGCCGGTTCTCTCTTACCCAGGCCCAACAGCTTCAACCAGTCTTCATGTGACAGGAACTTGAAGCTCTCCCTTCCCTCTCTTGGCTTCTCCAGCAGATTTCTAGGACCATTGTCTAGGCTCTGTAATCTTTAGTCTCTCACTGTCTACAGACTATTCCCTGCTACCTATGAACACATCAGTTTCCCCATCCTCAGTCCTCCAGCTCCACATGTCCTCTTGATAAAGTCCTTAGGAAGAGGTGTCCCTTTTAAGTCCTCCATAAATCTGGCTTCCCCATCATTTACCTCAAACTGCTTCCTCTGAAGTTACCAGGGATCTCTTAATAGCAACATATAATTCCTTTTCTCTGACCACCTCTTTCTTAGCCTTTTAGCAGCATTTGCCCTTTTGACCACCTTTTCCTTCTGAATACTTTACATGGCCTGTCCTAGTTCTTCTACTTGCCTCCTCATACTTTCTCAGCCTCCTTTTGCTGGATCTTTGTCCTTGTCACACCCCCAACTCTTTGGCCTCTTTTCTCTTACCAGCTCTCACTGGTTCATTTATGATTTCAATGCATATGATTCCCAGATCTCTATTCTATCCTGCCTCTCCAGCTGCCTTTTGGATATCAATCCAATCAACATTGATTAAATGCCTGCTGTTTGCCATGCTCCGTGCATACATTTAATTTCGAAAAAGGCAATCCCACTCCTCAAAGTACTTAAGATCTAATGGAAGGAAACAACACACAAAAGGAGGTAGGCATGGGAGATCAGGCATCTTGTTCTGGGAAGTTGAAACCAGTTGGAGCAGCAGATAGAGTGGGGCAATTCCTTGACTCCTTAGGAAGAGTCTATGGGGAGGAGGTGACACCTGGAACTAGGGGTCTGTAGGTACCTCAAACTTGGCAATTCCAAAACAATTTTCTCTCCAAAGGCTACTAGGTTTGAATTTCAGGGTCATCCTGGACTCTTCACTCTCACTCCTTCCTTAGGTCTGATCATTACCCAAACTTTCACATCATATCTCCCATATTTTCTCTTCCATAAACATTCACCTTCCTAAAGGCCAGCCCCTCTCTGACACACCCTAGGGCTACATTAGCTTCCTTGATGCTTCACTGAAATCACCAAAGACTTTTCAGACCAACTGTCATCTAGACAGCCCAGCCTTGTATGCAAGAAGGTTGAATTTGGAGTTTTTAAAACCAAAATTCATCTCACTCATCTTGGCCCAATGTTCTAATTTCTCTAGATGACTTTGAATCCTGACTGTCATCCACTGCCTTAGCTATATTATGTGTTAGCCTTTATCTTAAGTCATCAATAAACAAAGATGTTAATTATCCTAGGGCCCCACATATTGTTTGGTCCCTGGGGCTCTTGGAGGGGACCTTCTTCCAAAGAAACATTGAACCATTGATGGACTACTTTTTGCCTGCAGGCATTCACTTGGCCCTAATTGTGCTTTTGTCTAATTCATATCTAAATCTTTTCAATATGAGAGATACCTTGTCATATGTGTGAAAATTTCTTTTTCATATGCCATGTCAATTTCTATAAGGGAGAATTAGTGTATTCCTGTGTCTGGGATCTGGGTCAGAGATGCCATCCAGTCTGCTGCTTTTTCTTTGTCATTAGGAATGGCTTCCTTTGTAACAGAATTTGGTTAATAAATGAAAGGAATAAGGGTTCTTTCCCTGCCTACATGTTCACCCATGTTGTAGGGCTAGGGAGGGCTGGATAGGTTGATGGACCACCTCTTAATTAGCTATCACCAATTAAAGATGTCTTGGGATAGCCAAGGGAGGGGCTGAATAATCCATAAAATCTACTAATTAAGCTGCCAACCCTGCTCAGGTCTTCTGAGGTCAAGAGAGAGCTGTGGAGACCTATATCACTATTGTTTATGATGCTGGCCTAATCAGAAAACCTGTTATACTCAAACTTATATTTTTACCCTCAAATCAGACTTGAGATACTTTTTTCACCATAACAAATGTCTTGCTAAAAATCCACATTAACTCTGTAGCTTTCTTCTTGTCTGCCAAACTTTTCTCAAGAAAGCTCATCTAGCATGCTGTCTGGATGATGATGATGATGATGATAGCAGCAGATAACATTTACTTAGCACTTACCATGAGCCAGGCACTGTACTAACTTTTACAAATATTATCTCATTTGATGCAACAACCTTGGGAGGTGTTTGGTGTTTTTATCCTTATTTTACTGATGAGGAAATTGAGGCTGATAGAGGTTAAGTGACTTGCCCAGTCATACAGCTGGTTATTGAGATAGAAGTTAAACTCAGATCTTCCTTATTCTAGGCCCTCTGCTCTGTGTACATGGACACCGCCTAGCCCCTTGTGAAGGTGATGAATCCAAAATTCCCTTCAGTCACTTTGGTTTCTTTTTTACAGACTTGGTTTGTCCCACGTCTGACAGTGACAGATAAGTGCTTGGACTAAGCAGTCTCCAAGACTGCTGAAGGGCTTTGGAGAGATTTTTCTCACCTTAGACCAATGATGGCACAGGCCCAGTCCCCATTTTTGTTTCACCTTCCTTGTCTTTGATTCTTGGCAAAGGCTAGAATATATCACAGTCAGGTTTGTTCACTGATAGTTTGTCAATGTGATATTTGCCCTTTAATCTGTGGGCCTGCCTCCAATATTTCTGGCAGAGCCCTTCTCTTCATTCTCAGCTACTATTGACCCATCCAACCCAATAAACTTAGCAAGTGCCTACTATGTGCCAGACTAGGTAATACCAAAAAGTGTGACAGTCTTTGCCCTCAAGAAGCTTACAGTCCAATTGTGGGAGACAGCACAGAAATGGAGCTAGGAAAGGGGGTGGGAGCAGACCCTAGTGGCCTGACAGGATCTCTTTTCATGGAGCTGGAAACCAAACAGGGCAACAGATGCTGAATGGGGTCCAGATTCTCCCCTCTAGAACAGAAGATCCAGGCTTGAGCAGCTTAGAGGTGATGAACTTATCCTGGGATGGCCTTTGCTTTCTTTGCTTATTCAGAGAACTAATGTTCCTCAGACTATTGTAGGGTTATAACTCACCTTTGCTTTCTGCCTCTACTTGTCTTTTTTTTTAACCCTTATATTTATGAACCTAAATATCGATCCTAAAGTGGAAGAGAGTAAGATTAAGGGCCAGGCATTGGGGATAAATCTGTCTAGCCCAAGATCTCACAGCTAGGAAGTGTCTGAGGCCAGATTCATACTCAGGTCCTCCCCACTGTAGGCCTGACACTCCATCCACCGTGCTACCTCACTTCATCACCCCTATCCCCCACCCCATCTTAAAAAGCTTGGGGGGGGGTGTTGGCATACTTGGGTGACTCTGTGGATTGAGAGCCACGCCTAGAGACAGGAGAACTTAGGTACAAGTGTACCTCAAATACTTCCTAGCTGTGTGGCCCTGGGCAAGTCAGATCCCCATCACCTAGCCCTTACTGGTCTTCTGCCTTGGAACTAAAACATAGTGTTGACTCTAAGATGGAAGGTAAGGGTTTTAAGAAAAGAAAAGAAAAAAAAAAAGAGCTAGTCTAATGAGCTCATGTAAGTACTTGGTCTTTCCCACCCACTCACTGAGCAGCTTGGTGAGCCTGAGTTTGAATTGAATCTCAGCCCTGCTCCACCTAGTGTGAACCTTTAGCCAGCCTTTTCTGTAATCAGGAGTGAGACAGTGAGATAAGGGGGCCAGCTTAAATGCTTTCCTGTTCTCAAATCTTTGGGGCAATGGCTGAATTAATCACATCTCACTTAGGAAAGTTTGAAGATTTTAGAGTTGAGGCAGATGTAGAGCAAACCCACTGCCAGGTAAATAATTTGGGGTTTTCTTAAACTCTGTGCTGGAGCAGCATATGTTTCCTTTATCAATTTAATTTTTAGATATTTTTTAAAAAACTTACATACAAAGCAGGCTTGATCATGAGTCACGAGGATATATATGGTCTTCAGTTCTTCATGAATGTATCCAGTTTGGGCCCTTTTCCCTGGAGGAACTTAGCAACTAACAAGGATCTAGAAAATGGGCCCTTTTCCATCACAGTCATAAGCTTAATAAATACAAAGACTAAATTCAAAGAATGCTTTTGCATATAAGAAAGCAGAAAGCCTCAATTTTAACCAGAGCAGTGACAGTGTGTTGACCTGGGTCCCCTTCTACCATCTCTAGCCTCCTTGTTCAGAGGTTTGATTTGAGATTTGTCACCTTAATGCTGCCATTTCCATTCTGTTGATAACTGGTAATTGGCTTGTTCCTTTACCAATCCTTGGCTATAGTAGTTTCATTTCATCTACAGTTGTCCTTTGTGGTTCTTTATTGTGTTATGGGGTTTTGCTATCACAAATAAAATAGCTATGGATGGTTTTATTCAAAATTGCTTTAAAAATATTTTTTAACCATATCTTTTGCCTTACATTTAATTCTAAGAAAAGCTGCCAAGGGCTAGGCAATCGGAGTTAAGTGACTTGCCTGGGACACCCAGCTAGAAAGTGTCTAAGGTCAGATTTGAATCCAGACCTTCCCAATTCCAGGCCTGGTGCACTATCCATTGTACTATCTAGCTACTCCTTTTTCAATTGTTATTTTCTAAAATATCATCCATAAAATAAAGCCCTAGTAATGGGCCACTGGGTTAAGTCAGTTTTAGAACCTACTGTGTTTTACTGGGTTACACTACCCTAACAGATAATGTGATATAGAGTGCATATTTTCTCATTCCATGATTTTGCCATTTTAAGCTATCTTTGCCAGTAATAATAATAACAAACAGACATGAATCCATGTCCATGCTCCCACTGTGTGTACCAACAAATCACAAAGTTGAAGTCAGACTTTGAAGGCATGGTAGCATCTCAAAAGTTCTCCAATCTGCATTTCTCTGATTATTCAAGGATTGGGCATTATTTACGATTTTAAACCTTGATAAAGTAATTGTTTCTTTTGGCTCTTTATCCACTTAGGAACAATTGTACTAGGAAAGCCTTGTTCACAATCTCCCTCCTCTGCCAGCTAAAGAAATCAAAGCCATTCCCCATGAACACCACCACCACTCACACTCTCTCTCTCTCTCTCTCTCTCTCTCTCCCTCCCTCCTCCTCACACCCTTGGGAAGTTGTCTCCCATTTTTTTCTACTTTAGTGTAACCTGATGAAGAGATGACTTCTTCTGAAGGCTACCCCTCTATATGGACTCTTGAATCTTTCTGTTCATGCCTTTTCCAGCACATTGTCCCCAATACCCTCACACACATATTGAAGCTACTGGTTTCTTCTCTGCTGCCTACAAATACACCCATGTGCTCCCCATGCTTGAAAAAAGAAAAAACTTTATTGGGCCCTACCTTTCATCTCCTCTCTTCCCATTTTCTCAGCAGAACTCCTTGGAAAAGCTGTCTTGCGCTCACTGGCTCATCACTTCCTCCCCCCAGCCTGTCTGATAGGCTCTTCATCTTTTCTCCCGGAACCCCTCCCTCTCCCATATTTCCCTATTTCTATTGAAGATACCTTTGGGACCCTGATCATCAGTCTGCTCTTAATTACTCCCTTAATGATCCTCAGGGATGTTAGTTACCTAATCTTGTTGTGGTTACCTCCTCCACACCTCTCCCAGGTGTCTGTTCCCTTCTCTTTATTCACATGCTCTCCCTGAGGTTGGAGCTGCTTCACCTCTTGCCTGGACCATTGCAGCAGCCTCCTAATTGTTCTCCACACCACTGCCAAAGGGAATTTTCCTTAACTTGAATGGCAGTTCTCTGTCCCTCCTCTTCTTGCCTTTTAGGATCAAATATAAGCTTGTTTAACCTTTAAAGCCTTTTACCAGCTGGTGCTTATTTACCCTCCCAGCCTAATTAGACTCCCCTTTCACACCCTCTGGGGTCCAACTAAATGTTCCTGTTGCTCTTTCAGGGCTGGCCTACATTCCCCCTCCTGCTCTTGTATTGCCATGTCTCCCTCATCTGAAATTTAAGTCCTCATCTTTGCTTCAGGGCCTCCTCCTCAACATGTTTGTAGGTGCACAGGATTATCTTCCCTGCTAGAATGTTAAGCTTCTTGTGGGCAAGGATTACCTCATTTTTGTCCCATCTTTGGGTTCCCTGTGTCTGCCCTATAATACAGATAGACTCTGGCCGAGTATAGTTGGCAGGCTGGGATTTTCAGATACTTTTTTTTTTTAACATTTATTAATATTCATTTTTAACATGGTTACATGATTCATGCTCCACCTTTCCCCTTCACCCCCCCACCCTTGGCCGATGCGCATTTCCACTAGTTTTGTCATGTGTCCTTGATCAAGACCAATTTCCAAATTGTTGGTAGTTGCATTGGTGTGGTAGTTTCGAGTCCACACCCTCAATCATGTCCACCCCGACCCATGCGTTCAGATTTTCAGATGCTTTTCTGCAGTACGGGGAAGAGTGTAGCATTTTCAGTACTGAATTGGAAACTTCTCCGAGGCTCTCCCAGTGCCCTATAAGAAGAGCTACTGAGATATTTTAATAGTCTTAGAAGCAGAAAAGTTCCAGAAGAATTTTTTGCCTGCTGGTTTGTCTGTCTACTTTCTGGGTATTCCAAGGGAATGTGTCTGCTCCTTGGGGCTCTGTTGAGTCCTGGAGGCTTTATCTGTGAATGTTTCTGAACACAGTTGCTGGAGGCCTTATATGGGGAGGGGAGGGAGGACAGGGTGGGCTAGGGCTAATAGCCATAAGATTGTGAACTCCTTGAGGGCAGAATCAGCCCTTTGCCTCTTTCTGTATCTGATGGGCTTAGAGGGATGAGGAAATCTATGGGTATATAGATTAGAGGAAAGCCCCTCTGATCTCCTTTCTATATGAATCATTTTTACAATAGTGAGCATGGACTTAATTGGTATAATCATTGATCTGGACATCTGCTCTTTTCTTACAGTTGGTGACAAAGTTCCTGCTGACATAAGGTTGACATCCATTAAATCTACTACCTTAAGGGTGGACCAGTCAATTCTCACAGGTAACCACTGTTGGTGCTTTGTATAAAGCCTTTGTGCATCAGATTCCTATGCTCTGAAGCTGTTAGCATGAGTTAAGTTTCCATTGTGGGATACTAAGAGGGGTTTGATTACCCCAGGCACTTGAGGTACGGATTGAAGAAAAGAAGTTATGATTGTGATCCTGTTTTACCAGACCCTGCCCTGTTCCTTCTGAAAATAGTGCTTCTGATTAGTTTGGTGACGTTGGGCCTCAGTTTCCTTATCTGTAGAAGTTGTTGAAATGTTCTCTGAGGATCCTTCCAATCCTGATTCTATCAGTTCTTTGCCTCAAGGGGGAGAAAAAAAGTCTTCAGTTATTAACAATGCCTCATTTTGTAGAGTCCTAGGCTGCTGGGGCTGGTGTTTCCTAATCTTCTAATCTCTGATCTGATCTACTTTACAGCAATCTCCTACTAAAGAGGCATGATTAACAATAAAAGTGAGCCTAAAAATAAACCACCCTTTTCTACCTGGAATCTGCACACTTAAGCTTAGAACTTATGCTGAGCCCTCTCTTTCCCCTCTTTGTTTGGCCAAAGCCTGGGCAGGGGCCGGTGGAGGGGTGGAGGGCTCTTGCAAATGATTATATGACCCTGGGAAGGAAGGGTGTCAGAAGATCTGCACAAATAACAATGAAAACCTGAAAGAAAGCCCACAGATTGGGAGAGAAAAATACAAATTTTAAAGGTTATCAAGATTTTTATATCAGATTATTAATTTGGAAAGCAGTTGGCTGTATAGAGGAGGTGATGTGAGAAAAGTAGAAACAATAATAACCCCATCTGGCAGCTTTCTGAATAGTCTTTATATTTAAGGAAAACTCCCAAAGCCCACAAGTGAACTTGTTACCAGTTGTGCATATAGCTGGAACTGAAGAATAGAAATTAATTTTAAACTGCTCATATCTGGTTTTTTAAATGGAAACTATGAATAGAGGAAGCTAAAACCTAGGACTGATTGATCTATCAATGTGAATGGGAAGAATCTCCTGACTTCTCTGTATTGTTGCTTACCTCTTCACCACTTAGTGCCTGCATGTTTTATTATTTGCCATTCTAAATATCTTGCTGTTGGAAAACTAAGGCTTCCTTAATCCAGCCTCCCTTGTTTTATCACAGACAGGGCTGGAGAAGTGGACAGATGGATCAGGGAAGAATAGAACCCAAATGTCCTGACCTTCCAGTGTAGAACATGCTCCCTTGCACTGCCCCTGGTGCCTTAGAGCTGGAGGGTGGGGAGACAAAAAGGGGTCCCTGGAGAGTTTTTCTCAACCCTCCAGTCCCTGTTTCTTCTTTGTCTTAACTACATTAAGAATAAAAAGTGAGGCAGGCCCCGTCATTCTGGCAGGCAAGTCTGCCTAAAATGTGAAGCCCCTAAAATGTAACTGTGGAAGGAAGGAAGAGAAAATGACTAGAAAAAGGAGAAATCTTCCCTTCAAAGCTTTTCTACTCACAGGAAGGTCTGCAGGATTTGACTAATGGTTTTTTAAGAATCAAATTAACACAAAATATCCTAGACACTCTTGATAAAAGGCAGGCAGGCTCCTATCATTGAGAACTAGAGTGGCCTTCCCAGCTCTTAGGTTCTTGGTCCACAAGGGTCTCAGCATCTTCTGTTATTGAGGGATAATTTGACTTTCCATGAAATAATTGGGATTTTTATCTTTCTTTCCATTTTATCTAACAGTTGCTTTTAATTGATGATCTATCTTGCCATGGAAAACATGACAGATTTTTGCAGATTGAAGGTTATCGATTATTCCAGAGAGTATATGTTTCAGTGTCTCCTATTTTCTTCTAATTTAGGTGAATCTGTCTCTGTTATTAAACATACGGACCCTGTACCGGATCCCCGGGCTGTAAACCAAGATAAGAAGAATATGCTCTTTTCTGTAAGTGCTTTCTTAAAGCCCATTTTCACTTTTCTGTGTCTTGTGAAAAATTTCCAAACACAATGAGTATTTCTTATAGTAGTAGCTAGTCCCCATGTTCAACAGATCTGGAAGAATCACAGCTCTTAAAATATCCAAATACGGGACCTACAAACCAGATTGCTAAAGGGAACCCCAATTAGCAAATAGGCTGCACTTCAGAAGTTTGAGAAAGTGCTCATTTTCTAAAACTTGAACTCATTCTGAAAAATAGAAATGGTTTTTCTAGGTAAATGAGCTCTTGAGGTCATGGCCATTAAGGGGGGGGTGGGGCGCTAAGCTATGGAGCTGGCTTGGGAAAAAAGGTCTCAAAGGGATCCTGACCTTTCTCTTTCTCTCTCACTCAACATTTCTTCCGTATTTCTCTTTAGGGTACAAATATTGCTGCTGGAAAAGCAATGGGAGTGGTGGTTGCCACCGGCGTCAACACTGAAATTGGCAAAATCCGTGATGAAATGGTAGCGACTGAGCAGGAGAGGACCCCCCTGCAGCAGAAGCTTGATGAGTTTGGGGAACAGCTGTCCAAAGTCATCTCCCTCATCTGCATCGCCGTGTGGATGATCAACATTGGGCATTTCAATGACCCAGTGCATGGGGGCTCCTGGATCCGAGGTGCCATCTATTACTTCAAGATCGCAGTAGCCCTGGCCGTCGCAGCCATTCCCGAGGGCCTGCCCGCCGTCATCACCACCTGCCTGGCCCTGGGCACCCGCAGAATGGCCAAAAAGAATGCCATTGTCAGGAGTCTGCCTTCCGTGGAGACCCTGGGCTGCACTTCAGTCATCTGCTCTGACAAGACTGGCACTCTGACTACCAACCAGATGTCCGTGTGTAGGGTAAGGAGCTCTCTGGTCTGTAGACCACACCACACCGTCCTGGGCCTGAGCACTTTTTTTGTGGCGGGTAGCAGCAGCCCACAGCAATGGGGGATGGGCCAGTAGGGCCCCCAGGGAAGTAGGCTCTGGCTCTGCTCCATGCTGATGCCTGGTGGCTCGGTGGCTCTGAACCCATTTCGTTTGCCTTAGAGAAGGTTTGGAGGTCTTTGGATCTCCTGACCCATAGGTGGAAGGAAAGCCTGTTAATGATAAATAAGGCTTATACCAGACCCTCCCTGTTCTTCCTCCTTTCTGGCTGTTTTTAGGATCTCTCAGAAGCCATTGGCCTGTCCTTTTAAATGTAATGGAGCGTGAGGGCAAAAAACCTAAACTCTCCTGTGTGATCCCGTCCCCTGCAGGCTTCTGTTCTCAGGCCCGATTTGGCTGCTGCCAGCTTGAGTCTGTGGCTGGATTTTGTCTCCGGGCCTCAAAGTCGCCCCATCTGGGAGTCAGTGGTGGCTCCTCCTCATCCCCCCAACACACGTATTTGGGAGAATCCCACAGTCTGCCTGGCCCTTTGCCCTGTCAGACATGCTAAAGGCTTGAATGTTTAGCACCAGCGTGTTGCATATACAAATGACTGTGACGGTGTTTGCCCTTATTTCCATGGGCGATGCCATGGTTTCTGATACTGAGAGAACGGAAAGAGGCATTACATAGTCCTCTTCAGCCCAGAGGCCTCCAGGGAGGAGAGCTCAGGCGTGGGCCTTTCCCTGCTAGTTTCTTCAGTGGTCAGAGGGAGGGGGGTGAGGGTCAGGCAGAGTGACCGCCTTGAGGTGACAGAACCCAAAGTGGTGGCCCCAGGACACTGGTCTGCTGCTCTCCAGGCCAGTAGCCATCGTCCCGTGTATCAGCCTCCTCCTTTCTCCCCAGCGCTGCTGTTCATAAAGGTGTTTCACTCTATTCTTTGAGTGCTGATTACTGAACCCTCTCAGTGTTAGCGGGTTTTGCCATAGAAGAAGAAAGGGCCTTTAACAAGCAGATCTGACCGATGGCAGGAAGAGCAGGGTCCTTGCATTCAAGTCAGTCGTGTCTTTTAATGTGTTTGGGGATTGTCTGTTGGCTTGGGTCACAGACAGAACAGCCACGCTCTGTCCCTGGCACTGCGTCTGCTTGGGGGGCTCCAGGCAATGAACTGGACCCATTTACTATAAGATAACTGCTTGCTTTCTTGTACTGGGTAGATAAGCTAAATGATTTTTTACCCCAGCAGGTAGCTTATCATGAATATTTTTCTTCTACAGATGTTTATTCTGGACCGAGTTGAAGGGGATAGCTGTTCCTTGAACGAGTTTACCATAACTGGATCAACATATGCCCCCATGGGAGAAGTGTAAGTAGAGTATCTGTGGGTGACCCCCACCCCCACCACCACCTAGTCACCACAGAAGGATCCTGGCATCCTGTAGAGGGCTCAGCTTGGTGTCAGGAAGGAAGGCCAAGGGGCTCACATTGATGCCTTCAGGGGCTTACTTGCTAACCAGAGACTGCATGCATGTGCAAGCTCTTAAAGGAAGCCAGGAATTAAGAGGAATCCAGACATAAGGGACAGTCAAAGCAAAGGCTTAGAGAAGGAATGTGGAGTGTTCTGTGTGGGGCACAGGCAGCTATTTTGGCTTGAAATTACTGGAAAGGGAGGAAGAGCCTGGGCTGTGAAGAGCTCTAAGTTCCAAATAGAAGAGCTCCTGTTTGATCCTGGAGGTAATCGAGAAAGAGCCCCAGAATATTAAGGAAGGGAGATGGGTGTGATGTGAGCAGACTCTCACTTGAGGGACATGCCTTTGGCATCCGTAGAAGATGGACTGAGGAGAAGAGAGACTTGAGGTTAGGGAGGCGAGTTACTTCTCGCAGTAGTCCCAGTGAGAAGGGGCAAGAGTCTGAACTTGGAGGAGCGGGGCAAATGGAGAGAATGAGCCAGAAGCAGAAATGACAGAATCTGTGGAGAGAATGCAGAGTCCTGGGGTAGAAAGCAAATGAATTCTGTTTTGGATATGTTACATTTAGAGCATCTACAGGACATCCAGTTGAGAATATATAACATTCAGTCAGAGATGGTAGAGCTAGACCTAGGTGGGGAGACTGATAATCAAACCCATGGGAACTGATGAGAAGCCCTGTAAGAGAATGTAGAGGGAAAAGAGCAGAGGTCATGCTGCAGGAACCAGGGATGAAGACTGACAAAGACCATTCAGGGAACTTGAGGGAGAGGAATTTCACTTGAAAAATACTGTTGCAAAGAAACCATATTTTAAGGATTTGGGGGGGAAGGCAAGAGAAGCTTTTTCAAGATGTTTGAGATGGGATGTTGTGGGATAGCAGAACCCTAGTGAGGGTTTTTAACAGTGGAGAAGCTATAGGTGTCCTGGGGGCATTGAGGAAGGGGCAGTAGGTGACAGGACATGGATGGGAAACTCTGGACCAGGAGGCCCTCAAGTAAAAGGAGTTTTAAAATAATAATAAGAGCTGTAGTTGCCTGCCTCACACAGGATCAAGGGAGAATGTAAGGCTCTTTACCGATGATAAAATAGTTACAGTAATTGTTATCAAAATATCTCATCTGGGCTAAAAAGGTTAGTGCTTCTTTGTACCAATCCTAGATAGGGGAACAGGCATGATGGGCTTGAGTGGTCTTTTTATCTAAGACACAGTATGAGAAAAGCATTGAAAAGATAGCTTAAAGCCCCACAAATGTGAAGTCAGACTGTGTACAGATAATGGGTTTCTCTTAGATCAAAAATCTAATGAATCCTGCCAGTGACCAAAAAATATTTCATGGAGCTGAAGCTTTTTAAGAGACTAAGTTGTCCATCTTCTGTGATCTCAAATAGTTCAAAGCCTTTTTCTCAAGGCAGAAATGAAACCTCATTATTTATTTTTCTTTGCTCAACGGATAGGATCCACTGAGCTACTAGGGATAGTAATTGGAAGTTATCTAATGATTGGGTAACTGTTGGCAGTTTTAGCATAAAACAGTATTTAAAAGAAAAGATTACAACTCAAATTTTTCATCCAAAGTAAATTATTTCTTGAATGAGAAGTAGATGATATAGTAGGTGAGGAAAAAGATTCCTGTGATTTTCATCTCCAAACATAACACTGTTCCCAGGCCCCATTGAATAACAATAATGTTTGGTTTCAGAATTTCTTTCCCATTTAAAAAACATGTTGAAAACAGAAACAAGGAAAAGACCTTTTGGAGATATACAAAACACATTTCTGTATTAGTCATGCTATAAAAGAACATACAGACTCTCCCTCTTTTCCCCCAACACCCTCGAAATGAAAAAAAAGGGGGGAAAAATTTAAACTTTTAAAGTATGCTTCAGTCTGCATTCAGTCTCCATCAGTTCCTTCTCTGGAGGTGGGATAGCATTTTTCATCATGACTTCTTGGGGATTGTCTTAGATCATTGTATTGCTAAAAATAAGTAAGTCATTTATAGTCTGTTATAGTCTAGTATTGCTATTACTGTGTATAATATTCTTCTGGTTCTGCTTACTTCATTTTGCATCAGTTCATGTAGGTCTAGATTTTTCCAAAATTGTCCTCTTCATGATTTCTTAACACAATAGTGTCCCATAACTATCATACCACAACTTTTTCAGCCATTCTCCAGTTGATGGGCATCCCCTCAGGTTCCAATTCTTTGCCACCACAAAAAAAGCCCCGTAAATATTTTTGTACAAGTAGGTCCCTTTCCCTTTTTTAAATCTCTTTTGGGATACGGACCTAATAAATGGTATTACTGGGTCAAAAGATATGCACAATTTTAAAGCCCTCGATGTAGTTCCAAATTGCTCTCCAGAATAATTGGATCAGTTCACAGCTCCACCAACCATGTAATAGTGTCCTAATTTTCCCACATCCCCTTCAGCATTCATGATTTTCCTTTTCTGTTATATTAGCCAGTTTGATAGGCATTGGGGGAGTGGGAGTGTAGCTCAGAGTTGTTTTCACATTTTTCTAGTAAATGTCTTAGAGCAATTATGCAATTTCTTTAGCATTACAGGGAATCCTACTGGCAAATACTTTCTAACACTTTTAACAGCTAGGGAACAGTACTTTATTGATCATGTGGCACTTCACCATGGAAAAGAGCCCTGGCTTTGAAGTCCCGTAATTCTCTATGTGACTTTGAGCAAGTCACTTAGTGTTTATTTTCTCAACTGTCAAGTAATAGGGGTTAGGTCAGATGATCTCTTCAATATCCTCTGACTTTGGTGAATTCTATGATTTAAAAAAACAAAAAACTAGGCAACCTGTTGAATTTCATCTTTGACAAAGCCAGTGGCAAGGTCTCAGAGGAGTCATGGTGAGGGAGACGAGAAAAAAATGGTAGGTTAATTGTCAGTTCTCTCTGTCCACCCCTAGATGTTTCCTGCTCTCCAGATTTGTCATATGACCATAATATTTGAGCTTGGGGACTTAATCTTCGAGTACAGATATAGCATTAGACTTTAAGTGGGGGGGGACAAGTAAAATGAGAGAACCCCCATTTTAATAGGATGTCCTCTTTTCAGTTAGTTCGGTGTCATCACTCTGGTCATCTTGGAGTAAGATATGTCATTAAAACCGAAATGGAATTAAGAAGGAAATCTTGAGCATGGAACCCAATCCTTCAGAAGTGATGGGCTTTGAGCTTGTTATCTTCCTTTGACAGGCATAAAGATGATAAACAAGTGAAGTGTCATCAGTATGATGGACTTGTAGAACTGGCCACAATCTGTGCCCTTTGCAATGACTCTGCTTTGGACTACAATGAGGTGAGTGTCACCTGCCTGCCCCTGATGCCATTATTTTAAACTTCTTTTTCTTGAAGAGCGTGTTGTGGGTGGTCTTAGAAACTAGCTTCCTTAGAATCCAAACCTCCTTTGGGTTAAGTTGGGCCATATGCACACACCTAACTATTAATTTTGGAAAAGGCCTTCCAGAGAATGCCTCATGTTTCATCTTGCTTTTGAATTGACTGAATTATATCTTAAGAGAAAACAAATTGAGACTCTTAACATTTCTCTACGATGAAGGTCTTAACCACAAAACTTTGTCAATGTAAAACTGATTTTGAAAATGTTGGTCTCTTCCTACCCCCAATCCTCCCCAATTCAGTTTCTTTAAAATATCCAATGAATCCCTTTGGTTTGTTCCCTTAGAAGGGAGTGATTGAGTTAAAAGAAGTTCTGGACATAGTGGCAGTTTTAAGGGTATTTATCAAAACCCAAATTCGATTTATCAGTGAGTCTTGAGAAGAGAAAGCAGAGCTTATCCAGATAAGCATCCTGCTCTAGGATGGTGGGTGGGTGATTAGAGTGATCTTGGTAATGACTCCATCTTTTTCTCTTATCAAACCCTCCCCACTTCATCTTTCTTTAAAATAAAGGCAAAAGGAGTGTATGAAAAAGTTGGGGAGGCTACAGAGACAGCCCTCACTTGTCTGGTCGAGAAGATGAATGTCTTTGACACGGAGCTCAAAGGCCTCTCCAGGATTGAACGTGCCAATGCCTGTAACTCGGTCAGTCCTCAATGCTGGTGCAACAATGATGGGGGGTCCTAGAGATGTTCAGTCTCATCTCATGATGTCTTGCTGCTTTTGGTCCTTCTTTTAGGTTATAAAACAGTTGATGAAGAAAGAATTCACCCTTGAATTTTCCAGAGATAGAAAATCAATGTCTGTGTATTGTACACCAAATAAACCGAGCCGGACATCAATGAGCAAGATGTTTGTTAAGGCAAGTGCCAAGGAGGAATGAGCTTTGAGCCTTAATTCAGACCAAGATGATTGCTCACTTAATTTTGGTGTGGTGGTATTAAGATGACCTAACTTCACATGCCATCCTTTACCTAGGGAGCCCCTGAAGGCGTCATCGACAGGTGTACACACATTCGCGTTGGGAGTACCAAAGTGCCCATGACCCCTGGGGTCAAGCAGAAGATCATGACAGTCATTAGGGAATGGGGCACTGGCAGAGATACCCTGCGCTGCTTAGCGCTGGCCACTCATGACAATCCTCCCAGAAGAGAAGAGATGAATCTGGAGGACTCGGCCAACTTTATTAAATATGAGGTTAGCTAATGAAAAGTTTCTTCATCTACCGCCTTCAGATCATTGTGTTGAAATGACTTTTTCTCCAGCTCAAGGGTCAAATGACTCTTCCTTTCCTCAAGAAGGAGATGATATGGCTCTCCTTTCCCCAGAGGCTACTTGGTTGTGTCATAGCTCAGTCAGGGCCAACTGCCCCCAACATGGCTATAGAGACTTGTAAACATCCTGCTTCTTCTGTCAGAGTAATGGGCTGGATCAGGCCTAAACTAGGTTTATTACTGGGTCACATGGTGAATAGCTGGCCATACTTGGGTAAATAAGGGTGTTTCCCGTAAAAGATGAAGTCAGCATGCAAATGTTCTTGCTGCCTTGATTTCAAATTCACATGGATCGTGAGTAAAGATTGAGCCCTGTTCCCTGGTTTTCATTTATCTGGTAGGAGGGGAGGTGGGCTTCTCATTGAAAATCTTGTGCCTGTCTTCACCATTGGTCATCTGCAGACTCTCTTAGTTCTGAAAATGCTAGCGTTTTCAAGTTCAATAAGTCTTATGGTGAGTTTCTTGTCCCATTTCATAGTATAGAGAAGGCACTAGAGGAAATTAGTGACCTGGATGTTGTTGCTTAGAATCCTGTGTCACATTCTTTGGAATTGTTTACATACAGACTGAAACTGCAATATTTGGGAGTGAGGGAATGGGGTGTGGGTGAGTGCAGGAGCACAGCATACAAATAAAGCCCTGTTATGGTGCTGCTAGAACATAGCTTAGATTGTCTCATCCTTTCCAGACCAATCTGACTTTTGTTGGCTGTGTGGGCATGCTTGACCCTCCAAGAACTGAAGTGGCCTCATCGATAAAACTCTGTCGGCAAGCTGGCATCCGAGTCATCATGATCACTGGCGACAATAAGGGCACAGCCGTGGCCATCTGTCGTCGGATTGGCATCTTTGGGAATGAGGAAGATGTCACTGCCAAGGCTTTCACAGGCCGGGAGTTTGATGAACTGAGTCCTTCTGCCCAGAGGGACGCCTGCCTCAATGCTCGCTGCTTTGCCAGAGTGGAGCCTTCCCACAAGTCCAAGATTGTGGAATTTCTGCAATCGTTTGATGAGATTACAGCTATGGTGAGTCCATGAGAAGCTCTCTCACACAGAAACCAGCACCTCTGAGTCAGAGGATTTTAGTAAAGGGGTTAAACCCTGTTCCCTTTGAGGGTCTGCTCATTATTCTAAATATATTAATTAATCACCACATAGCAAGACAATGACAGCTTATCCTAGGACACAGCTAAGCTGTTAAAAGAGAAATCATTCTTATCAGAGTTTCTTCTCATTCTTGTGCCCAAACCACACTTTCTCATTTCTTTATTAGGAGGTTAATATTGTGGGATCATCTTAAATGTTTTTTTACATGCCTATTTGACTGAATGGAGTCTCCAGAGTTAGTCTAAGAGCCTACTATGTGCTAGGCACGAGCTCAGCACTGGGGATAAAAAACAAGGAAATTCTTTCCCATCAAGGAGTTTACAATCTTAACAGAGGAGGGAAACAAAAAGGAAGCTAAAAGGTGAAGACACCTACTGCAGAGGGATGATGGAGAAGACCAAAAATGACATTGAAGCCATGTCACTGGTGGGAAATGGGGGAGCGAAGTCTGTGCCAAGCCTCGTTCTTAGAGCCTTGGGGCCTACAGCCCTGCTCCTGAATTAGATGGGAGGGCCATCTTGCAGGATAACAAAATTTCCCAATGAGGAGTTTCCTGGGGAAGGAAGGCAGGTGGGCATGAGGGAGAGAAATCTGTATGCCATATGGCTGGTGGGAAATGAGACCCAGTTCTCTTTTGTTTCCTACTATAATGACTCAAGTTGTTTGGCGTCTGGGTGTGAATCAAAAAGGGTCATTTTACCTAGTGGAATTAAGGGTCTGGACATGCAGGTCCCGGTTCTGTCACTTCCCAGGTCATAGGGGGAGGGCAGGATGCCTCTTAGGCCTTTTGTCTTTTTCCATAAAAGAAGGGAGGTGGCAGGGCTGTGGCAGTATAGACTAGGGCATTGTCTGATTCACTAATGGTGCTCTCCAATTAACTACCCCTCAGACTGGGGATGGTGTCAATGATGCTCCAGCCTTGAAGAAATCAGAGATTGGTATTGCCATGGGCTCTGGGACTGCAGTGGCAAAAACTGCTTCAGAGATGGTGCTGGCAGATGACAACTTCTCAACCATCGTGGCAGCCGTCGAGGAAGGACGCGCCATCTACAACAACATGAAGCAGTTCATTCGCTACCTCATCTCTTCCAATGTGGGGGAAGTCGTATGGTAAGTGTCCAGGCTGCAGCCATGGCTATGGTATGTGGGTCAGGGGGTCGGAGCTGCTGAAAGTAATTGTAATAATAATGAGCTTTGTGGAGGAAAGTGAAGCGGGGCCCAGAGAGGAGGGATGGGAAGGGCCCTGTGAAGGCCACAACAGTGAAGGTTAATTCTATAAAAATTAATCCTTATCTTTGTGTGTAACAGAAAAATTGTATACTGGCTAGAGAACAAATTTGTGTCTTGTTTCCACCTCAGTCTCAAAGGATTCCCTTTCTTTTATTGAAAATTGTGGCCCATAGTAATAGCCTCAATAAGTGTGTCCTTTTCTTTTTCTCCTCGGGTAGTATTTTCCTGACTGCTGCTCTAGGTTTTCCTGAGGCTCTAATCCCTGTCCAGCTTTTATGGGTAAATCTGGTGACAGACGGCCTTCCAGCCACAGCTTTGGGATTCAACCCCCCTGACTTGGACATCATGAACAAGCCTCCCCGAAATCCCAAAGAGCCCCTCATCAGCGGTTGGCTCTTCTTCCGTTACCTCGCCATTGGATGTGAGTCTGCCTAGGGCAGCATTTCTTCTTTTTTAGATTTCTTGTTGAACTTTCATACTGCTTAGCTAACAAGATGAGTAAATGCCATAGTCACCAATAAGGGGTGCTAAAAAGGTTTTTGTTGGCTTGCTGTGAAGGGGCCTGTGTGCAAATAGGACTGCAGACTCTGAATGATCTAACCACTCGCCCCTAACATACACACTTGATTTTTGACTAGTGAATGGAGCAAGAGAAGGAAGGGTTCCCAGACTCGCCACTTACCTGCATCTCAGGTCAGGGGACTCAAGCCAACTCTCATAACTAGGGGCCCCTTCCAGGGGTTGTACCAATCCTAGTTACTTGTTAACACACCTTGTCTAAAAGCCATCACAAATTGAGGCTAGGAAGGGACTTCCCCTTGGAAAACCAGAAGATGGTAGTGGTTCTCAGAGCACCATTTAAACTGTTCCTGGGTGTAAGGGGGGGGGGGGGGGGGTTTTATGATTTCAATATATTAAAAGATGGTCGCCAGAGGATTGAACTATTATCAATCCTTAATTAAGAATAATCTCAAGTCAAAATTGACTTTTATGGAAGTTTATTTACAATTAGAAAGGTTGAAGGTAGGGAAATTGAGAGAGAAACTCTGGCCTGGACCAGAGGCCTGAACCAGGTAAGAATTTAGAGGCCCCAGCTGAGGGGTACAGAGGTGAATTAAACAAGGCTTCTAGCCACAAGGCCTTTTTACAATTAGAGAGGCAAGAGAGACCTCCCTGAGGGTAGAGTCTCCAGAAGAGAGAGTCAGCCTAACTTAGCCACGTGACAATTCAAAGGGAAGCAGTCTGAGGTCTCACCAAAGATCCTTCCACACCAAGTTCAAAGAGCCAACTCCCCTCCACAAGAAGTTACCATCATATTTAAAGATAGATAGCATCTTTCATCACATCTTGCATCCACCTCCAGTTTGCATGTCCAATCACAATAGACGATTCTCATACTACTGCCTACAGGGTGGTCAGTTGATTCTCTGATTCGTCACCCACTCTAGCACACGTGGGTTATGGGCCTCCCAGAATTAGAGGTGCTCTCACCTTTGGTGATTAAATCTAAAGATGGGCAGTGTAGACTTAATCTAATTATCACAATCCCCCCTGTGATCATTTGGGAGATTTTTATGGAAGTTTATTTACATGGGTAGGTTGAACATTTTCCTTGTACTCTTTATTCTTCTAGGTTTTTTTTATTAGAAAATTCTTTCTTCATTGATAGTACAGAAGTAGACTTGAGGGCAGGCTCTGCTTCCCTACCCTGAGTGCCAAGAACCTTGCTGATTTGCTGCTGTGCTGGCTGCCTTGGAGCTTATTCCCAGAAGTAGAAGGGCAGTTGGGGGATTCTGAGGCATCTTCCATGGCTCTTAGCCCTGGACGGTGCATCCCTTGATTGCTCTTCTCCTGAACTCCCCAAAGAAGGGCTGAGTTTCCCTCATGTGCACCCTTTGTTCTCTTTGTGTCTCAGGTTATGTTGGAGCTGCAACTGTGGGGGCAGCTGCTTGGTGGTTCATTGCTGCTGATGGGGGTCCAAGGATTACCTTCTACCAGCTGGTATGGTGCCATCTGGGGGGCTGAGGGACGGCAGACAGGTGGGGAGGGCAGCCGAAATGCCCAGAGTGACCCTGCCCTCTTGTGTTGCAGAGTCACTTCCTGCAGTGTAAAGAGGATAACCCGGACTTTGAGGGTGTGGACTGTGCCATCTTTGAGTCCCCGTACCCCATGACGATGGCGCTCTCCGTGCTGGTGACAATCGAGATGTGCAATGCTCTCAACAGGTGAGTCTGGTGGCTGACGAGCCACCCCTCGGGCATTTATCACCGTCACCTGAGGACGGTGGTTTTTTCCATGGTTGAGCTTGTGTTTCATCAGATTCATTTTCTGCTCATTTAAACCATTACAGCTCCTCACATTTTTAGAGCACTTTAGTTTACCAAATAGTTTCCCTGGAAACCATGTGAGTGTGCAGGGTCTTTGAGAAATGGCGACCCGTTTTACCTGAGAATAACCAGGTGGTCCTGAACTGCAAATTCACCTTTATTGAGACCAGGAAATCCTGAGAGCTGAACCTCAGAAAGTTTTCTTATTAAAAAAAATAGCTTGTTGGGACAGTAACTAGTTATTATCCAATTGAAATGGAAATTTCTGAGTCTTATGTTAAGAGCAAAGTGGAGACTGCTGAAATGGGAAGTGTGCCTGGGGCCCCGGAGGAGCAGCCCTCCCGGGGGAGGATGCGTCAAGGCAGGGCTTGGGTCGGGAGCCGTACGAAGATGGTGTCTGGGGGATGCTGTCCGAACGGCCCAGCTGTGGGGGGCTTTGGGCAGTTGTCTTCCTTCAGTGCACCCAGACCACGCGGGTGAGCGTGCTCTCAATGTCTCCACCACAGCTTATCAGAAAACCAGTCCTTGCTGAGGATGCCACCTTGGGAGAACATCTGGCTGGTGGGCTCCATCTGCCTCTCCATGTCCCTCCACTTCCTGATCCTCTACGTGGAGCCCCTGCCGGTGAGTCCTCGCCTCCCTCCCTGCCCTCCACCTCCTGCCTAGTGGTCGAGGCCCGCCATGACCCTCTGCCTGCTCTCTCCTTCCCTCAGCTCATCTTCCAGATCACGCCTCTGAACGTGACCCAGTGGCTCATGGTGCTCAAGATCTCCCTGCCCGTGATCCTCATGGATGAGACGCTGAAATTTGTGGCCCGAAACTACCTGGAACCTGGTAAAGAGTGTGTGCAGCCCACCGCCAAACCGTGTTCTTTCCCAGCCTGCACCGAAGGGATTTCCTGGCCGTTTGTGCTGATCATTATGCCCCTGGTTATCTGGCTTTATAGCACAGACACTAACTTTAGTGACATGTTCTGGTCTTGACTGTTGTAGTTTTACATAAAAGATGTTTAACTTAATCAATTAATTTTTTTTTATTGTTTAAAGCAACTGTCTATTTCTGCTGAATTTTCCCATGAACATGTTTGCTGGTGAAGGAGGTTTCATACTCTAGGTTTTGTTTTGCTTTTTCTGACTCCAGTGGGGCAAGATTTTCCTTTTTTATACACATAATTAAAGTGTCCATTGACATGTACAGAGAACTAACACTATTTTATGCAAATATTTTTTTGTAGATGAAAAAGCATGTACAGTGTTCTGTCTCATAGTCTCATCCTTGTATAAAGAAATCGTTGAGCCAGCAGACATTGTCAGCAAATTAATTGGCGGCAGATTTTAGGGAATGAATGTGTGTGGTTTTTTCTAAAACTAAGTAGCATGTATTGTCTTCTGCATGATCACCTGGATTTAATTTGATGTCACAGTCTAATTTTTTTATTCATAAGCCAATTTTTCTGCACTGAGCAGAGTACCTGCTACCTCAGTCAGTATTTTTTGGTTTGCCGCCCTGCCCGCCCCTCACCGTCAGCACCCTCCCCTCCCCTCCCCTCCCTCTTGGCTTCTTGGTTCTCGGATGCCGATGGTTTTGTTTACACCCGTCTCAATGAGAGGTAGGCCTATTCTCGCTTGTGCAGAAAACATTGTTCCAGATTCAATCTCCTGGACTCATTTCCCCCCACGTAGTTTTTAAGGTTATTTATTTAAATGTCTAATGTATTTTCTTGTAACAGACATTGTTTTGCCAATGTTGCCCACTTCAGCGGCACTTCATCTAGTTTTAAAATAAATAAATAAAACCTTTTAAATGGACAGAGGAAAAGACCTGTCTCGTTTTAACTCTTAAAGTGGCTTAAGCCGAGTTGGGACTCCTTATTAATCAATCAGATAAAGCCTGTTCAGTTTTCCTTCAAGGCCTTAGAGCAGAGCCTTGCTGTCGTGATGGAGAGAGGCCGATGCCCAGCCCAATGAGGCAGCGGGAGGGCGCCCGCGGGGATCTGCCGGATCTGCCCGGTGCCGGTTCCCCTGCTGGCCAGGCTGAGCCCGATAGAGAGACGGAAATCGGCTCCGGTGGTGGGCGGGTGGGTGTGTGCGTGTGTGCGTGCGTGTTTTGTAAAATCTGTAAATAGCCCATGACCAAATGGACGTATTGTATAGAGCGATTTTTATTTGAATGTGGCACTAACCCCACCATCATTATTCTGGTCAATGTTTGCGCATGTTTTCAAGTTCAGTCCGATACCAACAACATTTAAGTCATTAACTGTCCTAACTGTGGTGTTTTTCTCCAATGCCTTCCAACATTCATCAACTAAAGTGAGTATTTTTTTTATTGTTAACCAGGGGTGACTTTGCTTTTAAAAAAAAATAGCATCTACTAGCCGCTGTTACTGAACCCGCGAGGGCTTTCTGGGTCCCGTGCTCTGGCCATGGGAGCCGTCAGAGGGCAGCCCGGCCACAGGCCAAAGACAGTTGCTCCTGAGTCAGCACATCCCTAGCGTGGTTATTTTAGGGGGTCCATGTTAGCAGCCCCCCCCTTGTCGAGCGACTTCTGGGTCATGTCCTGGCATTTCAGCTCTAGCTCAGTTTTTGTTTTTAAGCCAAACCCAACTGAGTCCGTGGCCAGTCGTGCCTTTGGCTGGTGCGTTGTGGAGGAAGTGAAGCCCTTACCAAGGGTGAGGGATAACGGGATAAGAGAGGAGGTTCTGCCCCAGGTTCCCTCTGGGTCCGCTGAGGTCCAGTAAGAAAGTGCCGCTGCAGCCCTCAGAGCCACTTTCTCGGCAGCCTTTGGTCAGAGAAAACGCTTCCACTGGACCAGCGTCCCCAGCCTCCTTCCTGCGTCTGTCCATGGAAGGGGGAGGGTCTTCGAGGTCATGGGGATCCCCAAGAGATCTTGGGACTGGAACGCTTTTTAGGAGGGGGTCCCGGGCTTCTTCCATTTTTCTTTTAACTCCCTGTATGAGTTTGTGTTTCCGTCTCGAAGGTCAGGGAGGGCTTTCCCTGCTGAGCTCTCCTTCAAAGGGAGAAGCCATAGAAGGCGGAGGCCAGGGGAGGGGGCGCGGCTGCTGGTGGCTCTAGTCCCCCATGAGGCTCCGCAGGGCCGCCTCTGGGTTTGCCGTCAAGCTCCCGGAGGCCCCCCGACGCCAGGCTTCCCCCAATCCTGCGAGGATGAACTCGTCTCTGGCTGCCCTCTGGGTTACCGTGAAGGCATTTTCTCCTGCGCTAGGCCGTGGCCCTGGCGGGGGGCGGGGCGGCCGGGGCGGGCCAGCGCTTGTCTTCACCGCTCACTGCTGACGTGCACGTCTAACCATTAACTGCTCCTTCCTGTGTGCTGGTTTTTCACGGCCACTAACCCTCTCTTGGGGCCTGTTTTCTAACCGCATCCAGCCTGGGGCCGGCCAGGGCCATCACCTCAGAAGCACTAGCGTAGTCTGGGTTCCGCCTCGGCCCAGCCGAGGGCCGGAAAGAGCCCCCTTTGCCGCGTCTCTCTCTGTCACTGGATCTTTTCGTTTTTGTCGTAAGAGTAACTTCTTCCTCCCCGTTTTCCTACCAGGCTGATTTCCTCTCTCTTTCCTTTTCAGCAATACTGGAGTAACCCGCTTCCTAAGCCATTTTGCAGAAGTGTGAGGTTGTTTTGTTGCGTGCATGTGCGTTTTTTAGCAACATCTACCAGCCCTCTGCATGTGTGATGTTGGAAAAAAAACCAAAAAAAAGGAAAAAAAAATCCTCTCGAGTTCATTGTGTGTGATGTGGAGGACCCGTGTTACCGATGGGGTTTCACTTTTTAAAAATGAAATAATCCTTTACAAACGTGCAATCTAGCTTAACCAACCCGAAAGCCCGCCAGGGAAGTTTGGTTCTGTGCTTGTACGGAGATTCGGTTCTTGGAAAACTTCAGCCGCCCAAGAATTAGGAAGGAAGGAAGGAAGGAAGGAGGAAGCGGCAGCCGAGTTTCCGTCCTCTCCTGGGCTCCAAGGCCGTAGCTTCTATACTGTACAAATACTCGCCTGTAATGCATGCCTTGTGTTGGAAGTAGCCACCCTGCGTGCGGCCGCATCCAGCGCGCTTCTCCATGGACTCGTGGAAAACGCTGCAGAGGGTGAATGTCCAGAGACCCAGCCGGCCCTCCCGTCAGCCCCCAGCTTTGTGGTTGTTTTTTCATGTGTGCAAACAACTCTTTTGCACTGTAATCATGTAACTTATTTAAGAAAATCAAAGCAGTAGACAGATGTTGGTGCAATAATACAAATATCGTGATGCGTTATCTTCATCCTAATGCTCAAAGTCAACTTTGGACACAAACGCATGTGACGTTAGACTGTAAATAAAGATGAGTTGTTGATTTCTGTGCTCAGAACAATGAACATCACAGCCATTATGGTTTCAGGTAAATAAATTTATTCTACAATACAACCGTGGGGTGTTCTTGGATGCACTGTTTTCGGGGAGCCCCAAAGCTCTGCTGTCTGGGCTTGAAAGGTTTCCCTTCTCGTCCTCGTGGACCCAGACCTGAAGCCCGTCCTTCGGATGGTGACCGCGATCCAGCGTCCGTATTTCCACTAAAGAGCCCTTTCTGCCTGCGCCTGCCCCGGGAGGTGGCACGAGTCGGGCCGCCGTGTGCCTGGCCCACCTGGGAAACACAGCAGCAGGAGGCCGGGCGAGGGGGTGAGAATGGAGGGGAAAGGGTGTGATGAGAAGGCCCGGGCGAGCCTTTCACGGGGCTCCCTCCAAGACCTCCTAACGCCTATCCGCTGCGAGCCGCTTCCTTGGGAGCCCCAGAGGGCCAGCGTCTGGGGTTCCCCAAAGCCTCCGCCAGGCAGGAGGGAGCGTCCGAGCATCTCCTTCACCATTTCCAGGGCGGAGAACGTGGGCTGGCTCAGACGCTCCGCTTCATGGGCACGGCGGGCCCTCGTGGGGCCTGATGGTACAGGGTGGCCTCATGGAGATGTTTAGATTTTTAGTTTAGGACTAAAAAAACATCCTCCGGTTCCTCTCTGGGCTCCCCGAGGCTTCGCCCACCATGGCAGTTTTCTAGGCAAATCCCCCAACCTCTTCGCCCCGCGAGGCAGGCTTCATGCTCCGCTCAGGCAGCTTTTGAATGCCCGTTTTCCAAAACGTTTATTTTTCCTTCTTGCCACCCTCCCACGGGGCTCCCCTCAGCTCTGGGTGTCTTTCCCAATGGGGTGGGCCCAGGCTGGCCCCTCCAGGGCTTCTCGTGACACCCCAAGAGCTTAGAGCAGGCCGTGCCGACGGCAGCCGCCCGTGTTTCCCAACCCATGGAACGAGGATTCCACAGGGATGTCTCACTGGTGAGAGGCACCCGGAGGTGGGGCTGATGCGTCAGCCAGCCGAACCCCAGGAAGCTTGGCCGAGCCATGCCGAGGGGCCCACACGGGGCTGCTGGGAGAGGGAGAAGGGGGTGCCCGGAAGGGGAACGGCTTTAAATGGGTGCCAGATCTTCCGAAAGGGAGTCACCATCCAGGCAGAGGCACCCCTTTACCCCAGAACCTTCCACAAGAGACGTCCTCCTGTAGGAGGGGAAAATAATTACCAAAGAGGTCAACTTGGGCACCATCCCAGCTTGGAGATGGGACGGAGTCGGGCTTCCAACCCAGCAGGGGAACCTCCACTTTCATGGAGATGCTGTGGGAGTCGAGTCCTTCCCATCATAGGAATCCCCTCCTGGTTTTTTGGGAGGTTCCGGCCCCTGGCAGCCATCCTCAAACCCCACTTTTTTTCCCTCTGGCCAGTCGGCAAGGCCCGCCCTGCCCTTCCCGGGCAGGCAGAGGCAGCCCCGACGGGCCTCCCCTCGCTTTGGCCGTTTCCCAGTTTTTCCCGGCAGCCTTGGTGAAGCAGCCGGTGCTCATCCTCAGAGCGGCGCTCCTTGGAGCCATCCAGCACGGGAGGCCGTTTACCCCTCGCCAGGCCCGGGTGGTTTGGATGAGTTGCCACTTTTTCTAGGCACCAAACGGTTCACCCATTTCCAGGACCCAACATGGAGTCCCCTTGGGAGCAGCCCCCCATGTTCTGGCCCTGAGGAGAGCATTAAGGCCTGGTTCCCTGGGCTCCCGGCTCTGGAATGCAAAGGCCACCTAGATGGACTTGGAGGGGCCCGGCTCGGGGCAGGAGTGGGAAGCCTTGGCCCAGGCCCCGCGGGGAGGGGGCTGCCAAAGACAAACCTTGCGGGTCACCCCAGGAGATGGGACCCAGAAAGGCCGGCCTCACCCGTTGGCTGCCTCAGAGTTGGGTTTCAAAGTCGGGGTTCACCAATTACCAAACCTGGGGTTCCAGGAAAGGCCCAAAACAGGCCCGGGGCGCCTTCCCAAACCCTTTCACTCGATTCTTAGAGCAAACCACCCCCCAGAGGAGAAAGGGAGGAGAGGGGGTGCAGGGGCCACGGAAAGGGGGATGTGGCCGGCAGGAAGTTACCAAGAGCCCCTGGGATGGGACCACGGCTCGACCCGCAGCCCCGCACCCCAGCTGGGGCAGAGGCCAGAATGGCCGGAGCTCGTCCACTCACGAAGGCTGCTGCGTCTCTTAAGGGCCTCCTCCGGGAGCCTGCCGGGCCTAGTCAGGAGGACCTCAGAGGCCTCGCCGGGTGACCCCAGCGGGGCGAAGTCGCTTCACCTTTGTTGGCCCGAGTTTCCTCACCTACAAAGTGGGGATCACACCGTGTGCCCCACCCCCTGCCCCAGGGTGCTTCGTCCCGCGCCTGCCACCCCTCGGACTTCAGTGGGAGACGCCCACAAGGGTCAAAAGACTTTTTTTCACTTCACACAGATCTCTCCTCCCATCCCAAGAAAAGATAGAAAGGCTGCGCCCATCGAGGCTCCCCCGTGGGCATGGCCTCTCCGGCCCTCTGGGGCCGAGCTGAAGGGAGCAGCAATGCGCGCCGGGCGGCTTCTCGGCTCCCCGACTGCTAGCCGTGCTGGGCACCTCCCGGGCGGCCGCTGCACTGAGGTGGGGCCCCAAGAAGAGGCGTTGCAGACCGAAGGCCCGGCTCCGGCGGCCCCTTTGACGCCTCCGAGACCTTGCTGGTGACGTTTAGAATCGGGGCTTCCTGAGCAGACCCCGACGCCCAGCGGGCAGGGCGGGCTGGTGGTTCTGGTCTCGCTTAAAAGCTACCAAACACAAGCACGCTGGCCTCGGGGCGTCCCTGCGGCACGTTCTTGGTGCCATCCCTACCTGGTGATCCCACAAGGGAGGGAAGTCGGGCCTCTTCCCCCATCAGAGCAGCTCTGGAATTCCAGGCATGCCACGCTGGAGTTACCCAGAGCCCCCTGGAGGCCTAACAGGGCCCTCATTAAGTCGGGTTCCCCAGGCCCGCCGTGGGGGGCTGCACCTTGGCCCAGAGCCAGAGGCCCCCAGAACAAGCCCGAGTGAGAAGCCTCCCCTCCGAGCTGAGGCTGCTCGGCACTCCAGACCTCTGGCAGTGCGTCCCACACACAGACTCGGGGGGGGGGGGGGGGGTTCTTCCCATTGGCCTCGCCGGCTCCTCCGCTGTCCCAAGAGACCCCAGAAGCCAGCAAAGGAGGCCCCTCAGGCTCCCCCACAGGCCTGGTGCACCTCGACTCGAGGGCTTCTCCCCAAGGGCTGGCAGGGCTCACCCTTATTCCCTCTGCACAGGTTTGGGGGAAGGTGCGGGCAGAGCCCCCCGCCACACCCTGGGGGAACCAGAGGCTTGGACGCGGGAGGGTCACCACGTGCTCCCCAGGACTCTCCTCGCAGCTTCCTGTGCTCCTCCTCCCTCTGTGGCGCTTGGGTGAGTGCCAGGCAGGAGAATTTTACTGGTGTGGCTTTTACTTTTGTACTTATTTTTTCTACTTTGTGATGAATAAACTTTATAAAACAATACTTGGAATAACTGGATAGGAATTTAAATCGAACCCACGCAGGAGCGGATGAGGCTGCAGCAAAGTCAAAAAGGCCCTCAAAGCAGAAGGCGCAGCCCTGGGGGGGGGCTTCCCCGTCGGGTCACTAACGGGAGGCTGGGGAAGGCCCGGGGGGTCCATGAGGGCGTTCTCGGCTCGACCCCACCCGCTGGGAGCCTGCCGCAGAGGCGCAACTGGCACACAATGACACCTGCACACAGATGAGGCAGCAGCATTTTAAAACCTTTAACCTAAAATTAATTTTCCAGCTATTCCTGGAGACCAGACAGAACAAGAGAAAAAGAACAAAAACTGCAGAGTAGCCTTCAGCCTTTCAGCCAGAGGAATCCCATTTCTGCACCCCAACGTGGCTTTATTATGAATTACAGCAAACGAGGAGGCCAGCGAGGGCCGCGGGGGCAGCGAGGGCCGCGGGGGCAGCGAGGGCCGCGGGGGCAGCGAGGGCCGGGGGCACTGCTCAGGGATGCGGGCCGGGCCGGGCCTTACAGACGTGCCACCCGATGATCAAATAGGAAACGTTTGCCAAACAGCAAGTCCCGGTTAAGGCATCAGCAACGCTGCCGCTGCCAGACACAGGTCGGGCGGGGGAGGGCCGGCGTGCAGGGCCGCCTCAGGGCCGCGCACGAGCCGGCCCGGCCTGGACCCGTGTCCTTTTCCACCGCACAGCACAGCCGCGGGGCCGGGAAGCGCGCCTGCATGCTGCCCACAGGCTCGGCCCTACAAAATCGAGTTACAAGTGAGTGGATGAGAAGCCGACTCCGTGCCGAGCCAATACGGCCTTCTTCTTCCCAGCCGAGAAGAGCCAGGCCGGGGCCCCCCGAAATGCTCCCCGACGAGCTCAAATGCCTCACTGCATGCCAAACCACTGCTCCTGGTCGGCCCACTGGGCCGCCTCGCTGTCGCTACCCTCCAAGTCTCCTTCTTCCCCGCTTCCTTCCATGTCGTCCACGTCTTCCTCCTGAGTGGCATCCGTGGGGCTCTCCTCCTTCTCCATCTTCTGCATCCCCTCCAGAGACTTCTGGTCGTTGGGGTCCAGGCTGAGAGACAACAAAACAAAGGAGACGGCGCTGAGTCCGGGCCAGTCACTGAGCAGAACCTCCTCTAGAGAGAACCCGATCCCAGGCCGCTCGAGCCGCGCCACGCAGACCCCCTCTGAACTCCCACAGCTGGCCGGCCTGAGATTGCCCGCCTGGACGTGGCTCTCCTGGGAGGTAAAGGCTCGTTTCGGGCCATTAACACGTCCCAAGTCTGGCTGGTGCCTGAGGAAAGCTCTTTAATGGACATCAAACCTTGGCCACGGCGTGCCACCAGCCCAGGCTCCTGGACCTCTAGCCAAAAGGGCTCCGGAGCAACAGGCCTCCTCCCCAGAGGCTGAAAGGCCACAGAGGGGCATCCTGAGGTCCAGAGATAGAGGCCAAGGGACTCGCCTAAGACCACGAGCCATAAGCATAGAAGGTCTGATTCTAAATCAAGAAGTTTGGGGGCCTCACTACAGTGGACTAGAAAAATCTCCAAATCATTTTAGTTCTAACATCCTCATCTAGATCTTGTTCCCATTTATTTAGAATCAGGGAACACATTTGCAGCCAGCAAGCACCAAATCAGGCCGTTTCTGTCTCCAAATGCTGTCATCTTCTATGCAAATCGATGCAGAAAGTCGTCTGTCACCCTGCACAGGGTGCATTCCTGCACAATGTCGCTGCCCGCTCGTGCCTGCCTGGAGGGAGCCTTACTTACCTCAGAGCAATGCTGTACTGGTCCATGGCTTCCTGATACTCATTGACGGCCACCAGGAAATCTCCCAGGATCCGATGTAACACACAGTCGCTCTGATTGGCCAAAGCGTTCCTCAGCAAAGCTATGCCATCTTCGTATTTCTGTTCTCTGCCTGAGGAGAGCAAAATGACCTCATTGTCCCCCTTCGAGGGTCTGCCAAAAAGGACGACTCCATCTGCACCCCGTCACCTCCCATATCCGACCAACCACAGCCTTCACCACAACCTGACAATCTTTTTCCAGAATTGGCAACGGCGCAGGGAGGACAGAAGTGAGAGCTCATTCTAATTCCTGTCCCATTAGGGGTTCTAACTCTTCTATTCTTTCAATGGACTGCTACTCTCCTGGCTCAAATTAGAAGCAATTTGGTTTTTCTGACAAAAATGATTTGATTCATTCTCCATCCATATACTTTCTTTAAACAAACAATAACCCATTGCCATCTGTCTTAGAATTGCTACTAAATATTGGTTCCAAGGCAGAAGAGCAGTAAAGGTTAAGCAGTTGAGATTAAATGACTTGCCCAGGAAGTGTCTGAGGCCAGATTTGAACCTAGGACCTCCTATCTCTAGGCCTGGCTCTCTAAGCCATTGAACCACCCAGCTGCCTTTCCAAGTATACTTTTCTCTTTCCTTTTTTTTTTAAACCCTCACCTGTCTTTTGGCTCCAAGACAGAAGAGTGGTAAGGCTGGGCAATGGGGGTCAAGTGACTTGCCCAGGGTCACACAGCTGGGAAGTGTCTGAGGCCGGATTTGAACCCAGGACCTCCCATCTCTGGGCCTGACTCTCAATCCACTGAGCTACCCAGCTGACTCCCCTTCCCCCTACCCCCCCCAAGTATACTTTCACTAGCGACAATATCTGGCTAATACATTGTACAGATCCAGTATCTGACCAACAGCAGCCATTCGCTCTAGCAGCATAAAGGCTTGCCTCATACAAGTCAGTACTACTTAATAGTCTGGGACTGTCCAAACTCACTCAGTAACTCTGCTTTCTTCACCACCGCCTTAATGTAGTCTGGCCTCTGGGTCAGGGCTTTGTCCAGCAAGGTCTTAGCTTTCTCCTGGGTGACCGGATCTTCAAGACACACAGTGGCTAACAGAGTGAGGGTCTGTGCATTTGCTCCAAGGGTTTTGTAGACGTTGTTAGCCATCACCATTGCCTCCCGAATACTGTTAGAAGCTAAATAACATTCAATGAGCCCTAAGAAAGAAGACAAACCAAGAAGGAAGCAAACAACATTAATATTCCCACCGTGCTGCTCCACTGCCCACTGAAGGCTTGTGCTTCAGGAGCCTGTCAAAAAGCAGACAAGGGGGAAGCTTCTAGAATGAAATGAGCCAACAAGGGCTCTGAGGAAATCAAAGAAGGTTTCTCCCTCTCAAGCATGTAAGGAAAGAAAAAAGACCTTAATGCCTGCCTAGGACACCTAGGATGTCAGGCAGAACTGTCCTAATGGGAGCCATATGGAGTTTGCGATGCAGCTTGGGGAGCCCAAGTGACCAACATAATATCTGAGAGGAAGAATCCTCCTCTTCTTCCTCTTGGGCAACAAGTATGCCTTATTTGCTGTTTCCAATTATCCTTAAATCTGTGTTTAAAAGAAAACCTAATGCAAAAGGGTCTCTGTACACTAAAAGCAAGCCCGATGTCTGGTTGAGCAGGAGACCTAGTCAGGCAGTCTAGGAGAAATAAAATGTTTTACTCTGAATGGTATGGAAGAGCTCTGGGCCACAGAAAAAGGTCCCTTAGCCTGGAGAAAGTTTTTAATTCTCTGAAAAGTCAAAACAGATTTAAATCTTATGACTAGTTTTCTGTTCTCTTTTTCTACCCTCTCCCCCCTTTTTCTTGCTTGCCCAGGCTGGAAGGGCAGGCTCATACCTAGTCTGACTGGCATAGAAGTTTTGACTTGATTTGTTTTCCCCCAGGATGATTCGTGCCCCCTTAGGCAGCCTGGAGGCCTTCTGCTGCCAGGGGCTCAGTGGCTTGGTACCCAATTAAGTGCTAATGCCACCTTGGCTTTAATCTGACTCAGAGTTCCCCAACTCAAGTGCTTCAACATTTGTCAACCTGCCCAGCAGCAGCAGGGACTACAAGGGGGGGCGGGGTGCCCACTCAGCTACAATACCAATGGTAAGATGTTTAATGTGATCATTTTAAGGACAGCTCCTTCCCCCAAGCTAACACTGGGGCAGCCATGGGAAAGAACCCCTTGGCATGCATCTCTCAGAACCACAGAGAACAGAACATATCTTAGAACAACAGCTTGCCCAGCCAGTGGCAGATCGTCCAGCATCCTCCCACCTAAAACCAGTTAGTAGAATAAAGAATTTATTCCTGCCACAAGCTGAAGTTACTTAACCCAAAACCAATCAACAGTGAAAAAGACAATGTTTTCATTAGCCACAGAGCAGTGCTCACTCCTACTCGGAACCTCCCCTGGCTAGAGTCCCACTGCCACTTCCATGCTGGAACCTAGAAGGGATTGCAAAGAAGGAAAGTTGAAGAAGGGTGGAAAGAACTAGAAACTGAAAAGGCTGCCCATCAACTGGAGAATAGTTGAAGAAATGATGATACCTGGATGTACTATTGTGCTATAAGAATGAGGAGTCCATTTCAGAGACAACTAGGAAGAACTGCATCAACTAATATAGAACAAAGTTAGCAGAGCCAGGAGAAAGAACAATTCATACAATAAAAATGACACTGTAAAGAGAAACAACTTCAGAAGAATCAGTGCAATGACCAAACAAGATTTGAGTATACCCAGAAAGCATGTTCCCCATTTCCTAATAGAGAGGTAATGAGCTCAAAGTAGAAATTAGCATCTATTTTTTGGATATGGCCGATGCAAGAATTGGTTTTGCTTGACCATGCATATGTCTACTAGAGTTTCATTGTTCTTTACAATGGGGACTAAGGAAGATTGATTTTTTTTTTTGTTCACTAAAAAAATTAAATTTTAGAAAATGAAAAGAAAAAAGGATATGCAGCTTTTCCAAAGGGAGGAAGGGAAAGAGCAAGGAAGAAAAAAAGCATTAGCTATTAGGAAGCTAGCCTCAAGTAATCCAGAGTGTCAGAGAAAGGAAGCATGGTAGAATGTACAGGATCTCAACCACAGCAGGGAAAAGGAGGCGTAGACACAAGTTTTCCCTACCAAGAATGCAACTGAGTATTAAATCAAAAGCCCTGTTAGGTGAGCATTGCTTATTTGCCTTGGGAAGAGGAAAGCTGAAAGGAGTGTTTAAACATAAGATGATTTTTAAAAAAGGAATTGTAGTAGTTAGCTCTATCATCATAGATTTTTTTCCCTTAAATTTTCTCTTCAGATTTGAACTTCTCTTACTGTGAGAGTATAATCACTCCTCAGACTTCTGGGTCTATTTTTCTATTTTTGTAAAAATCTTCTTGGGACGAAGTGCATGTATAAGATCTGTTTTCATTTCTGTGAGGTGAGTCATCAAGCAGTAGTGAAGCTGGCATGGCTGCTTTGAACTTTTGGAGTTGAGTTCACATGAACTTGGATATCTCAAAAGAAAGCAAAGTGTAAGCCAACCCTTACCCACTCTGGACTCAGAGAACTGCCTGGTTCCCACACCCAGCCCTGCCCTAGTAGCAGGCAAAGGTTCCTTCCATTCTGGGCATTCAGAGTGAAGACTATGTAACATTCCGAGTCTTACAGAGAATGAGAGAACATTAACTGTGGCCCATTACACAGGGTGGGGGGAGGAAAGCTGCCCCAAATGGAGGAAATCTGAATTCCTAGATACCTGAAACAAAATTCCCCAACATTAGGAAGCCAAATAGCAGCACCCTGGCCCCTTCCATCAGTCCTCGGTAGCCTTTGGTATGTTTACTGCTCTTACCTTCATAACAGTCCAGTCGGCAAGGGGCGAGACGTATGGCTTCCCGAAAGTGGATTATGGCTTCCTGAACTCTGCCCATATTTCTGAGGGCTGCTCCCTTTAGCAACAAAGCCTGGACGCTGTTGCTATTGAGCTGAATAGCCTTGGCTCCTAAATACAAAGCTCGAGAGTACCGTTTGCTATAGAAACTATGACATCTAGAGGGGGAAAAAATGATAAAAGATTATTATCCGAAGTACTAGAAGAAATTTCATTATTTAGCCAAAATCAAAGGGAAACCTCTAAATTCACCTGCAAACCAATAAAATACAGTTGTCTATTTTCTTTACATATAAATCATTATCAGGACAGGTAGGTGGCATGGTGGATAGTGTGCCAGGCTTGGAGTCAGAAGGACCAAGGTTCAAATCTGGCCTCAGACACATCCTAATTCTATGACTCTGAGCAAGTCTTAAGCCCATTTGCCTTGCTCTTGCCCTTCTGTCTTAAGAGTTGTAAGACAAAAAATAAAGGTGGTGTTTTGTTTTGTTTTTTTAAACCCTTACCTTCCGTCTTAGAGTCAATACTGTATATTGGCTCCAAGGCAGAAGAGTGGTAAGGGTGGGCAATGGGGGTCAAGTGACTTGCCCAGGGTCACACAGCTGGGAAGTGTCTGAGGCCGGATTTGAACCTAGGCCCTCCCGTCTCTAGGCCTGGCTCTCAATCCATTGAGCTACCCAGCTGCCCCCAAGGTGGTGGTTTTTTTTTAATGATTATAATCAATACTTTTGATTTTGGCCCAAGATGCTTGTCAAAAAACCAGCTATTGAAGAAGTCTTAAAATGAGAGATCTTTAGAGGAAGGGGAAATTTTTAAACTATCTAAGCTTATGCTATTAAAAATGGGACTAGTTTAAACGGTCAGTAACAAAGTTACTTTTTAGAAGAGACCTGGAGTCAGGAAGACTGGAGTTCAAAAGCAGGCTCACAAAATTAGAGCTGTGTGGCTCTGTGCCAGTTATTTGACTTGTCTGCCTCAGTTTCCCCAACTATAAATTGAGGATAATAACACCTATCTCCTGGGGTTGTTGAGAGGATCAAATGAGATCGTTTTTATAAAGCACCTTGCAAGCACTTTTTAAAGTGCTATAGAAATGCTAGCTGGCTATTACCTTTTTATTGTATAGAAGGGAGGAAAAGCAATAAAGTGCAGGCAACCCTACCCAGACACCACCCAAGGTTCAGCATGCTGATCAGATATATTAAATAAGCGGCAGCCCAGGCTCTCGACATCCTCCAGGCGTCCTTCTCGTGCCAGTAAGTATCCATAGACATCCATTCCTAATGGAAACAATCATCCTGCTTCAGTGGCTTCTCACTATAAATAATGTATCTGAGACAGAAGACTTTTATAAAGGGGCAGAGCTGAACAGTTGGTGGCCCCTGCCCGTATGCCCTCCCGCCAGGACAAACCCACACAGGAGCCGAGTTCTATCTCTGCCTGCCCAGGTCCTTTCCCACTGGCTCTCTTTAGGCCATTTTTTTGCTTCATAGAAATGATTGTCACATAAAATAAATCAATTTGGAAATACAAATCAAAAGATCAGCCACAATCTCTAGTTATTTTTTCCAGGAGTTGCTGGTTAGGGTGATGCACGGCTACACTGCCATCCACCAAGGGCATCATACCAAAGAAAACACGCTATCATTCTTCTGTGCCAAAAGCTCCAGACCCAATTCAGGAAGAACACACTGGAGGTGTTAAATTAAATGTACCAGTTACATTCAGGAAAAAAAAGTTAACCGTTTAAATGTTCTAGGAAAACAGTCTGACTCTTTGGTCTAGTTACCCAAAAGTTCTTCATTTCCAATTGCTTTTCTTTGTTTTCAAGAGTCCCCAGAAACAATGTCCAAACTCTCTTAGGCCACCTAAATTCCACTGGCCTCTTCTTTCCACCTTTCTTCTCTGGTTACCATTCCCATGAGAATTCACTCACCTCCTACCTAGACTGGAGCACCCTTCTAAAAGCGATGCACCAGACTCTAGCCTTCCTCTCTCTCCCATCTCAGTTCTCCTTATTATGTATCAGGGAGACCCACTCTTTCCAAACCACTCTGAAAACGTGGGACAACTCCATGGAAAAGAAACTCCACTGAAATGGGAGTCCAAGGTCAGTGTCCAGGCTCTGTCACTTACTAGCTGGGTGACCACAACAAGCTGATCTTACCATTCCCTTAATCTCTCTGGGCCTTCTTTTCCTCATCTGTACAAGAGGAATTCACATCATAATCTTAAAGCTCAGTGTTCAGATGTTAGGGGTCATCATTCTCTGGGACACACCTCCTCAAGAACCTGAAGTGATTCCTCCTGGCTCTTCTGCTGGGCTCTCAGCAACCCCCCTCACCTGCCCTCTACTATGTCACTCCTTGATGTCCCCAGCATGTGTCCTTAATCTGTCAAGGCACTCAGGTGGCTCCAGAGGGTTCTGCTCCTTCCCCACCGCCAGCTCTCCCAAAGCCTATCCTAGCGAGGCTCCCCTTCCCTCTGTACTCCTGCAGCCGCCCTACACACCAGGCATGCCTGTCATTTCACCTCTGAGTCTTCTCTCATACACTGTTCTGTTGTCCTAGAGTAATGCTGCGTGCCTATGAGATGTATTATCCCTACTAGAGCCCTGTGTCTGACTAAACACTCCTTTTCCAGCCTTCTTTGCTCACTTCCTTCTCTCTAAGGCCAGGAAATAGGTTTGTGATTTTATCAGGGTGGCCGCCATGCCCCCACTCCAACCACTCGGAAGCTCTTGAATAACTATATGTTCTGCCAGAGTTGCTATGGCTGGAATTTGCACTCTTTTTGAGCAGAACCAGGAGAACATTGTATACAGAGACAGATACACTGTGTCACAATCGAATGTAACAGGCTTTTCTACTAGCAGCAATGCAATGACCCGGGACAATTCTGAGGGGCTTAGGAGAAAGATGCCATCCACATCCAGAGAAAGAACTGTGGGAGCGGAAATGCATTAAAATGTATGATCGATCGTGTAGTGTGACAGGGATACGATTGGGGTTTTGATGTTAAAGGAGGCTCTACTGCAAATATGAATGACATGGAAATAAGTTTTGAACAATGATACATGGATAACCCAGTGGAACTGCTTGTTGGCTTTGGGAGGAAGAGAAGAGAGTGGGTAGGGGGGATCATGAATCATATAACCATGGAAAAATATTCTAAATTAAAAAAAGGGAAAAAAAAAAAAGAAATTTGGACCCTTTTCAGTCAATCCAGTGATAGAGTCTAAAAGGTCAATGAGACTGGATCTTGAACAACAGACAGACCAATGGTCACTGCAGCCATGGGCCCCTGCTCAAACGCTGTCCAGTGCAACAGAACCTGCCAATGGTTGTGCTCCCTTTGTTGAGAACAAAGGCTCACCTCCAGTCTGACCCTATCTGCTCTCTACCTCTGCCACTGGTCGGTAACCTTTGGGTTAAGATCTTCATGAAGGAGGATTCCTACTAGCCATGAAGTTCGTCAACACAGTGACACCCTGGAATAGCATCTAAATTCTTTCAGTAAACATTACAGATATTCATTAAACAAGCAGGGAAGGGAGACTATTACAAAGCTAATATCTAATAATGGAAGAGATCATTGTCAATTTAGACACCATATGTAAAAACCATTTAAATACAGATACTAGAGCATCATATTAGTAAAAAGAGAACTCTGATAAAATGATTACAGCCTTGTTTATGAAGAATTGCTACACAAAATTTTATCAGAATTAAGTCTTCATTTTCCTATGTCTCTTGGGTTTTCTCCAAGAATTAGAATGACTTTACCTTTTATCAGATAGGGATCCAACATCTGAGCCTGTTCAAATTTGAGAATGGAGTTTTTGTTATCTCCTGCTCTGAAGTACAGATCTGCTAGGCTCCCCAGTAGGTCCACATTATCTCTCAATAAGGACTTTTTCTCTAGAGAACTTTAAGATATTAGAGATTACATAAAACAAACACAAAGAAGATTATTTCCTAACTTCTAACATAAAATGTAGCTTATAAAAACAAAATGGAGATAATTAACTAGATCAAATAACAAAGAAAAATATGGGGGAAAAGATTTCAATATTTAGAATAAACTTTCTGGCCATGGTTTTGCTGATAGTTATCAGAAACCAAATGCAATGCAATTCAACAGTGTCCAAAGGTGACACCTACTTATTAGTCAGCCATAAACCTAGACAAGATCACTAATCTCAAAACCCAGAATTTCTTTTGTCTCTTTAAGAAAAGTAGTCAACGAAAACACCCTGAGCTCTCTCCAGAGGCAGCCCAGGCCAGCATTAACAATAGGACAGATACTCTGAAGGATCAAACCCACCTTTCTTGCATAGCAAGCTAAGGAGATCTGCTTTGCTAGAGGATAAAAATTGAACTTGGTCAGCCTAATTTTACATTACAGGTTTCCCAAAAAGATGATTACATCTGGGGCTATTCAGCATGGGGAGGAACAAGTGAAAACAGTGTGGAGCAGCTGACAACACCCCAGGGACAACTGGCAGCAAGAAGCGGACTGTGTTAAGGGCCCTCAGAGAAGCATCTTGCTGGCTGGGCAGCCAGGCTGGGCACACAGGAACTCCCAACAGGGAAAGGCCCTTGAGAACGTTAAAATTAATTGTCTGTAGTTCTTACCAGATGGTATTGATAGCTCTGGTGTTGTCACCAGTGTGTACAAAGGCATATGCTTTGATCCATACTGAAAGCCAGTCCAAGTTAGGAATGCTCTGAATTACATTCATTGTCATAGATGCCACTTCTGCACCTTTTACAGAAAGGGACAATAAACCTAGTCCCAAGAGAGAAAGAGAAGAGGTAAGGGATATTGTCTATGCTGATGAATACAATAAGTAGATAACTATACTTTTTTAAATGCTAACTGGGACTATATACTGATGTAGACATTACCCTGACTTACCAGGTAGATTTACCATGTTTATCTGTGAAAACATAAAGAGCAATCGATTTAGAGTCAGGAGGCCTGGGTTCAAACCCCAGCTATGCCTTTAAAATCTGTAGATTCGGGCAAATACCAAAACCACTTGGTGCCTCAGTTTCCCCATCTATATATCTATGCCAGCTACCTCCTCAAGATGTAAGGAAGCTCTCTGTAAACCTCAAAAGACTGTGTAAATGTTAGTGTTCCTGTCACTCCCAATGGGTGAGTCTATCTGAGAACATTTCACTTTAAACTAGCAAAATCAAGCTGTTCTGAGACCCTCCAGTCAGCAGCTGTAGACAAGTGAGCAGCCTACACAACAAAAGAAGGCATCTTTACCTAGAATGGCATCCAGAGCCAACGGGCACTGTCTCAGCACCTCTTTGTAACTGGTCACAGATGAGCGTTCCTGCCCAGCCTTCTTGTACAAGTTGGCCAACATCATGTTTATCTGTAATCAACAAAATCATCAAGAAAGAAAACAAGAAAGAGAAAAGTCAAATGAAAACCAAGTGATTCATCACAAAGGAGTCCTCCTCCCCATTAGTAGCTAGAACCCCACAGTTTCCAGGAAAACACCATCTCCCTCCTAGTGACCCTCCAGTGATGATGACTCCTCACTAGGCTCTCTAGTCTACATGGGAAGCCCAAAGCTCCCTGGCTGACCAAACCAAGAGCAAATAGTTCAGTCAGGTCTAATCCCAAATCTTCTGCATCTGAACACTGGAAAATGCTACATTCAAAAAATATTAGTATTATATTCATCCTCTTTAGATTTATTTTCTCTTGTTCTCAAAAGAGCAAGAAAATTCTCCAAGTAGTTGCCTGGGTTTTTATATTAACATCTAATTACAATTAAGGCACAAGAAAGAGGAACTAAGGGCACGAGGGGGGAGGATCAAACTGATCTCCCCAGAGAGAGAATGTTTGGACTTTCTCTGATAATTAGCCTGGTATGACTAGTATTTAAGGGATGACCCATGGCTACAGTCTACACTTGCCAAAAGAATGATGAAAAGGACAGACATGACCTAACACCCACCAACCCCCAAGGTGATAATCACACCGAGATCATCCACACTCTTTTAAAGCTAGTAAGCAGACTCCCACATTTTTGGCACAACACACAAGTATGTGACTTAGTAAAACTTTACTAAAACAAACCTTTCTAGACATGCAAGAGGGTAAAATGAATTCTGAAGAAAAAGAAAAATGTCAAAAGGAAGAGAATGCAGAGGGTATAATAGTGTTTATAGTTTCAACAACTACATGAAGAAAAAGCAGGATACCTAATTTTTAAAAAAGCAAACTACCTGGGCTGCAAAGCATTTTCAATGATCTAATTATGCAGTCCCACTGAGGCATGAATATGTGATCTTGTAGCTTACATTTACATAAGGCTTTATACAAAGCACTTTCACATTCAGTATCCCATCAGGCCTCAAAACAGACCTATGAGAAGGTAGGCAAGGCAAACAGGAGAAGCAAGGCCCATCTTTCTCCAGTTCTCTGCGTCTACATGATGGCTCGCAGTGTGTGGACTCTCGTTATGGTGCCATACAATTGAACACCTACAAGTAGATCCGAAAGAATAAAGGATATCTGCTCTTTAACAAAGGCCTCCTGTATATAAACTCGTCTAGTATGACACCGCTCTCAAGCCATGCACTAATGCAAACCACCTTCTGCCTGACATTAGGTTTTCCATTTTAAACTCTTTGAAAATGTAACACTTGATAAAAAGGGAAATGCTTAAAGGAAGACTCCAGTGCTAGTATCTTCAATAACCAAGGATAAAAGGCACCTTCTTAACTACTGGATCTGCAAGATGTAGTTGGATAGGCCTGTCCTACTGGAGTATAACAAAGTTCAGTTCTGTCCATTCTTAGCCTATTTCACTGTCACTGCCAATCTGAGTTTTTAGTATTTCGAATGGGATAGCCAATCTTTTCTTTCTTCCTTGGAAATCTCATTCTCATTACAAATCTCACGGTTCCAAACACAAGCAGTTATAATTTCCTAAGGCAAAATGAAAAACCTTTATGTGACAGATGTATTCCTATTAAGAGAACTGAATACTTACTAAGTTATTATAACCTATCACTGGAGTTTTCCTTTAAAAGGTGAGGGAATGTGTGGCGATGTTTACCATACATTAACAGAAGTTCATTTAGATGCATTTTGACTCACTTCCTTGTCCTTTACACAGACTGAGAAGCCCAGTTAACTCCCTAACGGACAAGAAAGAAAAAGTATAAATATTATGCTTGATGAATATATCTTTTGTGTTTGCTCCTAGCTATACAGAATTCAGGATAGGAGGTCTCAATGCAATGTAAACTTATTTTTACACAGAAAAAAAAGTAAAAAATTTCTAGTTTTCTGTGTGTTGCAAGTCAATCATCCCCATTAAAAAGAAATAAAAGTAACAGAATTTGGGAGTTGGAAGGAACCTTACTGATCGCCTAGTCCACATAGAATGGAAAGTATAAATAGTAAGGAGTTGGAAATCTATAAAACTCAACCATTTCAACACTTTTCCCCAAGAGATTCCAAGAACCCCATAAGTCACTGAGGAAGAAATCTCAGTATTTATTTACTGAAAAAGAAATATTATCATTCAAAATTGGCATTCAGAATGCCTTTCTTTAAGAATTTTTAAATATAATCTCTACCTCTCTTGGGCAAAAAACAAAAACAAAAAACCAATCCTATTATGTGATAAAAGAACAACAAAATCCTCTTGAGGTTAATTGGGGGGGGGGGATATTTCAGAAAACACTAGAGTCCAAGTTAGCACCTGGGAACAATAGTTCTTTAGTGATATTCCTGGACTTATAATATGAAAGAATTAATGTTTTTAAAGGAAATATCAGAAGTAAATATGATTATATTTTAGTCCAGATATTATGCTGGTTTTAAAAATAACTGACTTAGAAGTTATCAAAATCTTCCTTAACTTTGGGATTAGTTTAAACAAAATCATCCTAATCAGCCACTTTTTATGCTAAGGATTGAACAACTCACTTCACACAAATCGGAAGGTGACTTTTGGGGTCCAAACGTAATAAACCTAGTCTAGACCCAGTCTTACAGGCTCTAACTATCTGAAATATAACAGAACCCTCTGGTTTAATAGCCCCTTCTCCTAAAAAGCCAGATGTACTGTTTCTAACCTTAACATGAAAATCTTTGTTAGCGGAACAAGATGTACAAAATGAAGAGTGTCTTGGTGGATTTTTGGCGTGATGTAGGGATACTGAATATGAATATAAATTTAATTCTGAGTGCAAAGGTTCTCATTGCTCTTTTAATTACAATGCTTTCAGAAACATGTGACTAATGTTGCCTTGTACAATAAAACACAAATATGTATCCCACATCTTAAGCATATACAGAAGGGCTTAAATGTTCCTGAATTCTTAACAAAGGAGGTAACAAATCAGTTTCCATTATCCTGACATAAGTATGGATATTTAAAAAACCACAGGCAGAGAAGATGAAATTTTTTAGAAATAAAGCAATTGCCAAGAGACTTCTACTGGCAATATCCTATCTCCTAGGACAAGAAACCAACCAAAATAACAAACAGTCCTTGTGATTCCTTCCAGCTGACATCTCCCTCAGCTGAACTTGCTGGCTAGGAGAGGGAATTTTTTCCCTCTACTGCCCTAATTGTATCCCATCACAGGAGAACCAGGAACAGGTCAAATCATGTGCAAACAAGGAGGGGGGGAGGAAGGGCCTTATTCATGGCATTCAGAGGAAACATGGGCAAGAGAAAGGGGAAAAAGAAAAACAAAGGCTAGAAATGAACCTGAAGATGTATCAAACCAACCTACTTTAGGAGTTCTTTGTCTTGAAGGGATCCCATCAAGGACAGCGATGGCATCTTTGTCTTGTTTTAGCATTGTGTAACACTCAGCCATTCTGTACTTCACTTCAATTTCAGATGGAAGACACTATAAAAGACAAAAATATTTTAAGTGATTTCAAAATACTATTGAAGCTGCAACTTTTTTGGGGGGGGGGGGTGTTTGAATTCAAACACTAGTCTACTTCCCTTTCATTTCAATTCAGTGAATAAGTGAAAGCTGCTACAATCCAAGCCCTGCCCTCAGGAAAGTAGAGTTCAGAATGGGAAGGACAAGCATACAAAGAGCTATTAGACAAGTTCAGAGGCTACCCAACTCAGGGAAACTGAAGTGAAAGAGGGAAATCTTCAGGGAGAAGGCATCATCCATACTGCATCTTGGAAGAAATGGCTGGGAGATGGAAGAGCAATAGACAAAACAAAACAATCCCTACCACTTACTAAGCTTTTAATGGGGCTTATATTTTAATAGAGGAAAATTAACATATAAACCATTAAGTTAATATTAAAGAAATACAAAACAATTGGGGTAGGCAGGTGGAGGTAGACTGACAACTGGGAAAATAAGAAAGACCTGTCCCTGGAGGTGACCCGTGAACTAGACTCAAAGGGGCACAAGTTTTTCTAAGAGGAGAAGGTGAAGAAGAAGCACTCTCCAGGCCAGGGGGATAGACTATGTGCAATGGGCAAATAGGCCCATTGGTAAAGATTACTGAAGGGAGTGACATGGAATTGGTTTGAAAAGGCAGCTTGTGAAGGCTTTTAAACAGAGAAATTTATTTTATCCTAGGGATCATCTCTGTTGTTGGCAAAGCTTCCAGGGCAGAAGTGTGACCCCTATGTTTCTGGAATATCAATATGGAGGCTTAGAGTAGGGAAGAACTGGAAGCAAGGAGTCTAATTAGGAGTCTATGGCAGAAGCAGGGAAGCCCTGACCTACAGTGAGAGCAGCCAAGATGAGGGGAGAAAAGAGATAATCTGGGGTTGTTAAAGTCTTAGCAACTGCTTCCATATGGAAGGTGAGAATGAACAATCAAGAATGACTTACTCCAAGGTGTTATCCTAGCTAAGAAAGCTGAGGAGGATATTCTTGATAGAAATTGGGAATTTAGAAAGTGTAGTTTAAATAGAGAATAACATGTCCAAAACGGAGCTCACCAAGTTTGGCTTGCCTATGAGACATCCAGGTAGTAAAAAAAAAAAAGTCCAGGAGCATCAGGCTTTGGGGATTATAAAACTAGTATATAAGGAGCTGGAAGAGATCTTGGAGATTGCGTGCTCCAACTTCCTCAATTTTAGATGAGGGCAGTGAAGCCCAAAGAAGTAAAAGGAATTATCCATTCACCTAATAAATGACAGAGCTGAAACTAGAATTCAAGCCTCATGGCTCCTAGACTGACTGATTTCTCCTATTGGCTTAGGAGACAAATAAATAAACAAATAAATAAATGAATGAATGAATGAATGAATAAGTAAATAGATGGATAGATAAATAGACAAATAAATAAATAAAGGCTGTGTTGGAATTCTATCATCTTGTAAACTTAGCTTTTTTCAGGGAATGTATTTCTTCAGGGTATTTGCTATGTGCTAGAAACTATCTCTGTAGTCAAAACAAAATGTATCAATAAATCTTTTCAGAATTAAAAGAAAAAAAACTCAGTCATCTGAACTTGACAACAAAAGACGGTTATTTTAAAAGAGCCAGGAAAAGGAAATGAAGTCAGGTTTGCACTTTTTCAGGGGCCCGTGTTACACAATAAACCGGCCCATCTGAGTAGCCAAATACCTGACTCTGAGGAGTTGAAGCAGCATTCCCAGTAGAAGGTCTCACTTTTGATGTTTTACTTAAGGCCTTCTTCTGCTGGAGGGCCATTGTGTACTTGCTAACAGCATTCCGATATTCTTTATCATGAAAGAGAGAATCTGCATGGTAGACCAAAAGCTGGTACTTCTGAGATGGAGAGAATAATTCACTGGTGGAATAAAAACAACACATCCCACCAATAAGTTCTTCCTCAAAATTAACAAAGCACCTAAATACAGTGCCTTTAGAACCCAGCCCAAAGCCTGGCCCACCAAAAGGGGTATGAATAAAAGCACAAACAGCTCCACATCCAGAGAGAGAATAACATAGTTGCTAAGAGAATGTTCTTAATCTGTTTTTAAAAACTCTTTATCTTCTGGCTTAGAATCAATACTAAGTATCAGTTCCAAAGCAGAAGTATACTAAGGGCTAGATAATTGGAGTTAAGTGACTTCCCCAAGGTCACACATCAAGGACATGTCTGAGGCCACATTAGAACCCAGATCCTCCTAGGCCTGTGCTACCTAGTTGCCCTGAGAATGATCTTGATCTTGATCAAATCCCCAATCAATCCACCAATCTGACCAAAATTTAGTTAAAAGTAATTGAATATCCCGGATGTTCTTTTAATATCTTCAGGAACCAAAAGTAATAGCTAACTTGGATTTAAATGTCTGCTAGTAGAAACTGTATACCTTATAAATCACATGGAACAAAATGAAATACTCCAAAGTAAACACTAAAGACAGACAAAAACCAGGTTTCCTTGCTGTCAACACTAAGCAGCAATGCGAAAGAGCATCACACTCTAGGATGCTTAAAGTGCACTAATGGAACTGATGGGCTATACAATCAATGCATTTTTAGTTATTTGTAATCCTTCTGTTTGCAAGCAAAACACTTCAAAAATTCCAGTAGTCCTGCATACTAAATCCACAATGATAGGGAACTTTAAATATGAAACCATTCACAGAGAACTGGTTGCAAATATTCAAAAATTTCACTATGATTGTTTTTTAAATGGTGTCAATACCTCAACCCTAGGACTAAAATATTAACCAAATGATTCTTCTGACAGATTTGGTATCAAATGTATATGCCCCATGCTAGAGAGAAATTCTAAATAAATGATGAATAAGTACAAGAAGAAAACAGAAAGCTCAACATGTTTTAACTGTTATAAGAACCAGAAGTCAACAGACAAGATTTTTTTTCTTTTGGGAAGAGAAAGGAGGGAATTATGGTGAAAGAAAAAAATAAAATTAAACTAGAAAAGAGGTGGCTTCAGATGGGGGTGAGGATAATCAATTGAGGTAACAATTCACTTCTGAGTGACCACAGTCCTCTCAGAAGCTCAGCAAAAGCTCTCAGAATATTTTTCAATGATAGATTAGAGGCAGCAACCCAGCTGAACTCTCTCAACATTCTCCTCCAAACAATTTTAAAATAATGTCTCATCAAATTTTGGAGAAGTGGAGCCAACCAAAGATCAGAGTGAGGCATTTTTCCAGACCAAGAAAACTTAGAAGGTCGGCAATATAGGTCTGTGATGGTGGGGTGAAAGCTGGTCCAAAGTGCACATGGTGCAGCATCAGCACAGGCCTTGGAGGCAGCTGGGATAGCAGCAACAGCAGCAGCCTGAGGTGCTCTCAGTCTAGACATGTTCTGAGGCAGAGAGCACTAGCATGCAGGGCTACAAAAGAGCAGAGGACCTGATCACAGTTCCAGAGTGAATAATAGAGCTGATACTTTTAGTTGCAAGGGCCTTTCTTGGGGAAAAACCAGTGTGTGGACCAAGAAATCAGTGGCCACATCTCTCCCTGAATTAAACTATCTTGGAAGCTTTGAAAACTTGCAGATCCCTAGAATTTAGCTCTACAAATAACACCACAAAAAAGTCTAAAGCAGGGGACAGTGCCTCCCTATCCCCAGGTGAGAATCCAAATTTAACATAAAGTTCCAAAAAAGAGGATGGTAAAATGAGCAAACAACAACAAAAAGAACTTGACCAAGGGGCAGCGGGTAGCTCAGTGGATTGAGAGCCAGGCCTAGAGACAGGAGGTCCTAGGTTCAAATCTGGCCTCAGACACTTCCTAGCTGTGTGACCCTTGACAAGTCACTTGACCCCCATTGCCCACCCTTACCACTCTTCCACCTAGGAGCCAATACATAGAAGTTAAGGGTTAAAAAAAAAAAAAAAAAAAGAACTTGACCATAAAAACTTATTCCAGTGGCGGAGAAGACCAAGATATAAATAAACTCAGAAGAAAATAATGTGAAAACAGATACAAAGGCTCAAAGAAAAATGCTGATTGGATATAAGATCAACAAAAATTACTAGAAGAGTTAAAGAGATAAGGATAGAAGATGAAAAATTAGAAAAGAGAAATGAGAACAATAAAACAAAACTATGAAAAGGGAATAGTTTGAGAAAAGAGGTACAAAAAATAATGAAAAAATACCTTAAAAAACAGAAGTGCCCTATTCGCTTTTTTTAAAAAAGGCACAAAAATTCATTTAAAAAAAAAAACTCTTTAAAAAACCAAATAGGTCAAATGGAAAAGAAGGCACAAAAATTCAACAAAGAAATGAAAAAAAGAAGAAAATGTGAACTATATCTTCAGAAAAACAAGTAACTTGGAAAATAGAGAATTATTGAACTACATGAAAGTCAGAATCAGAAAGAGAGCCTAGACATCACCTTTGAAAAATGTATCAAGAAAACTGCCCTGATAACTTAGGGTAAAATCCAGAAGATAAAATAGAAATTGAAAGAATGCACCAATCACCTCTTTTGAATGAGACCCCAAAATAAAAACTGCTAAGAATATTATAGCCAAATTCCAGAGCTCCCAGTTAAAGGAGAAAATATTGCAAGCAGCGAGAAAGAAACAATTCAAATATTATAGAGCCACAATCACGTAAGAGTTAGTGGCTTCCACATTAAAGGAATGGAGGGCTTAGAATATAATATTCCAGAAGGCAAAGAAGCTAGGATTATCACCAAGAATTTCTGATCTAGTGATATGAAGGATAATATGAGTATGTGTGTGTGTGTGGGGGGGGGGGGTAATGGATATTTAATGAAATAGAAGATTTTCAAACATTCCTGATGAAAAGACCAGAGCTGAATAAAAAAGTGATATTCAAACACAAGACTCAGGAGAAGCATAGAAAGGTAAACATGAAAGAGCAATAACAAGGGACAAAAAAAAAGAAAACTGATTATTTTTCTCCTTTATCGGTAGATGATACAGGTAACTCCAAAGAACTGTATCATTTTTAGGGAAGTTAGAAAGAGTCTACATAGAAGGCATGAGTGTGAATTTATTATGTTGGAATGACTCCTCACCCCAACCCCCAAATGAAGGCATTCAAAAGAGCAATGGGCTGGGAAGAGGGGGAAATAAGAAGCAGAATGGCGAAAATTTTCAAACATAAAAGAGACAAACAAGGAAGAAGCTTTATAGTGGAGGAGAAAATAGGGGGACATGGCAGGCAATGCTTGAATCTCACTTTCATCAGAATTGGTTCAAAGAGGGAAGAAAATATATACACTCACTCAGTTGTGTACAGAAATCTATCTTACCCAATAGGAAAATAAGAGGGGAAGGGGATAAAAGAAAGGGAGGATAAGAAAAGGGTGAAATAAAGGAGGTCAGAAGCAAGAGGGATAGGATAAAAGAGAGAAAAGAATAAACAGAAGAAAATGGGATGGATGGAAATACACAGTAATCGTAACTGTGAATGTGAATGGGATGAGCTCACACAAAAAAGGAAGCAGATGTCAGAATTAGTAAGAAATTAGAATCCAACAAAGTATGGTTTATAAGAAACACATTTGAATCAGAAAGATATACACAGACATAAAATAAAAGGCTGGAGAATTTAATATGCTTCAGTTGAAGTAAAAAAAGGTAGGGATGGCAATCATGACTCCAGATAAAGCAAAAGGAAAAACAGATCTAATTAAAAGAGGAAATACATTTTGCTAAAAGGTACCATAGGCAATGAAGTAATCATTTTTCCAATGAAGGTCTCATTTCTGAAATATATAAAGAAATGAATCAAATTTATAAAATTAAGAGTCATTCCCCAAATGATAAATGATCAAAAGATATGAACAGGATATGAGAAGTTTTCAGAAGAAGAAATCTAAGCTATCTATAGTCATATGAAAAAAATGTTCTAAGTCCCTATGGATTAAAGAAATACAAATTACAACAACTCTGAGGTACCACCTCATACCAATTCTGAAAAGACAAATACTAGAGGAGATGGGGGGGAGGGGGAGTAGAGGAGTGGAACAAGTACAAGAAGAAACTGTTGGGGGAACTATGAACTAGTCCAATCATTCTGGAGAACAATTTGGAACTATACCAAAAGGGCTATAAAACTGGGAGAACCCATGGACCCAGCACTACTAGGTCTGTAGCCCAAAAAGATAAAAAGGAAAAAGACCTAAATATACAAAAATACTTATTGTGGCTCATTTTGTGGTAGCAAAGATTTAGAAATTGAGGAGATGCACATCAATTGGAGAATAGCAACAAATTGTGGCATGTGACTGTGATGAAGTACTATTGTGCAATAAGGAATGATGAGTGGAGGTTTCAGAAAAACATGATGATTAAAATGAATACATTGTATACAATAACAGCAATGTTATAATGATGATCCACTATGCATGCTACTCTGATCAAATCAATAAATACAATTCAAAACAATTCCAAAGGACTCAAGATATAAAAAAGTTATCTACCTCAAGAGAACTGATGAACTTCAAGTGCAAATTGAAGTATAATTTTCTCACTTTGTTTTTCTTGCTTTTTTTCCCCCAATATGGCAAATAGAGAAATATATTTTGCATGGTTTCACAAATATAATTGATATCATATTGCTTGCCTTCTCTGTGTGTGGAGGAGGGGTAGGTGGGAAAGAATTTAGAACTCAATTTTAAAAGAATGTTAAAAACAAATAATTTTTAAGTGTAAAAAAAAGAACATTTTTCACATGCCTTCCCTCCTTTTCCCAGGCTCATCTCATCCCCCTACCAAAAGTTTCTCAACAAAACTGAGATACCGCCTGTCCCCAAGGAAGATAACAAGGTTGAGACAGAAAGAATAGTGTAATTCCTGGCTCAGCCACACATTATAATTATTCACAATAACAATTCAACTCAACATTTTGCCTATTCAATGTAAAAAACTATACTAGACACCATGGATTTGCGATAAGGGAGAGGAAGGCAATATAAACCTGTGAGGGCATTCGTATAGGAAAGTCTCTCCACTAACGAATATTAATAACTCTGCCCAGGTACAATCCTGGCGAGCTGCCTTGGGGGGCACTTCAGAAGTTAAGTCATTAGCCAGTATGTGTAAGTATTAGGATATCCTGACTTCAAGGCCAGCCCTCTATAGAACTTGTGATAGTTTATATAAAGCTTTTTTAAAATTGCAAATACTACCCTCAAGAAGCTCACATTCTACTAGAGACAGCAAAGGTGTGAAGTACATAAGTACATTTAATATAAGGCAGTTATGTGATGAAAGCAAAGGAGAGAGTTGGATTAAATACCCTAGGAAAAAGTGAGGGGGAAGAGAACAATTCTGCCTAGAGAGATAGCGAAAGCTCCAAGGAAAAGCTGGTTTCTGAGCTAAATCTAGGAGACATGAGAAGTTGAAAGGGTAGAGGAGGAAGTACATTCCAGAGATGGGCAGGAACCTCTGCAAATATACAGAGGCAGGAATTGAGGCTGGGAAATAGAGTAGTCCTGTTTGTCTGGAATACACTGTACATAAAGGGCCCTATAATACTGTGAAACAGGTCATAGAATCACTCACGGAATGTCAGAAGTAGAAGGAATCTTTAAAATTACTATTTCTAAAGCACTTCATCTTTTACAATAACTGCAAGAGAGTGCAGGAATTATTACACCCATTTTACAGATAAGGTCCACCCAAGGGAAGTGACTTGCCCAAGGTAAAACAGCTAGTGCCAGGCTCTGAGATTACAGGTAAACATGTGATTTTATCATGCTCAATTTCTCCATCTTTAAAATAGGGATAGCACTACCTACCTCACAGGCATGTGAAGACAACGAAGCCTCACAGAATTTCACCATTGGAAAGGGTCTTCTTTAGAGCCAGCTACTTTGACCTATCACTAAATATAAATTACCCCTAACAAGTAATCATTCAACATTTTGTTAAAGACTTCTGGTTAGGGGGAACGCATTCTACTTTTGAACAACCAATTGCTAGGAAAATTTTCTTTACAGGGAACCAAAAACATGCTGCTTTGAAATTTCTGCTTACTGTTCCTAGCTCTGCCCTCTGAGGCCAAGCAGACAAATCTAATCCTTTTTATTTTTTTAAACCCTTACTTTTTGTCTTAGTAAGGGCTCAGAAAGGTAAGGGCTAGACAAACAGGGTTAAGTGACTTGCCCAGGATCTAATCCTTTTTCTACCTGACTACCTTTCAAATATACTTGAAGCCTGCTTTCACTTCTATGTTGTCTTATTTAAATATCTTTATCCTCAAAGAGTGTGAACTCAGGGCTTCTCTGGATGCTTTTAAGCTTATCAATGCCATTCCTAAAGTACAATGCTCAGAAAGGAGCACAAAATTCTAGATCAGGATTGAACAGGGCAGAGTAAACTGGACCTACAACCTCCCTGGTTCCCAGACACTGTTGCTGTTCTCATTTAGTCCCCTCAGTTGTGTCTGACCCTTTCTGACTCCATTTGGGGTTTTCTTGGCAAAGAACCTGGAATAGTTTGCCATTTCCTCATCTAGCTCATTTTACAGCTGAGGAAACTGAAGCAGTTAAGTGACTTGTCTAGGTTTGGTCTGAGGCCACATTTGAACTCATGAGTCTTCCTGACTCCAGCCTATCTCTAATGCAAATTAGAGGGTATTGGCTGACTCAAGCATTTTGCTAAAAATGCCAGATCTTTTTCAAAATTCTGCCTAGCCCCAACTCCCACATCTTATACTTCTTCTAGCTTGTCAAAATCATTTTTGATCCCAACTCAGTTGTCTATCACCTAACAATGTCTGACACATAACAGGTACTTGAGTATGGACTATTTGTCATCTAATATCTGTAAGCCTCAATTCCTCTACTGTAATATAAAAGGTTGGTCTAGAAAATCCACAAAGACCCTTCCAGTTCTAATTCTATGATTCCCCAAAATGGAAGCCTCCTCCTTTAGGCCCTCCATGAAGTTCCTGAAGCTGCCACCAATCCCAACTTGGTTACCACCTTCCCTTCTGAGACATAGCCTAACATTTTCCTATACTTCTCTATTGTGCTTGTATAACAATGCATATAATACAGTCATCTATGTAGGTGTATGTGGATTGATTATGGCCTTCCTCTATCAATTAGAATATAAGTCCTTAAAGAGTAGAGACTGATTTATTTAAATTCTGTCTCTCCACTCCATATCTATCACACTTCTACACACTCAGGCTGTTTCTTACACCTGGAATACTGCCCCACTCCTCCTCAAATTGTCATCCCTTTTCCCCATTCTGGCACATCAAAGTTAGGTAATGAATGCCATTCCCCATCAGAATTCATAAAGCAGTTTGTTCTGATATACTTAACACATAACATCCTGAATTACAGTTTGGTGTGTTTTGATCTATTATCAAAGGCAGAAATCAGAAGACAGAACCAGAAGGGACTTTTGAGGCCATCAGAGTTCAATTCCCAAAATTTACAGAGAAGCAAATTGGGACATAAAGAGGAGTAGTGTCTTGCCCAAGGTCACACAGCTGTTAAGTTTCTCAGGCAGGATTTGAATCCAGGTCATCACTGACTCTACTATACTCTATCCACTATGCCATGGTGAATCCATCCATCTCTGAAAGCTATTAACTTCTATTTTCCCTGACTCTTGTAGCCAAACTCCTGGGGAAAAAAACTGTCTAAACTAGCAGCCTCTGCTTCCTCTCTTCTCACCCCTTTCACTGTAGTCTGGTTTACCACCTCCTTATTTAATCCAAACTGCTCTCCCATGATTTCTTAGCTGACAAACCCAACAGCTTTTCCCCAATTCTCATTTTTCTTGACCTTTGTGCAGGCTTTGACACTGTCTATCCTTCTATCCTCCTGGATACTCTCTTCTCTCTAGGCCAGGGGTCGGCAACCTTTTTGGCCGTGAGAGTCATAAATGCCACATTTTTTAAAATGTAATTTCGTGAGAGCCGTACAGACTTTATGGCTCCTGTAGAAAGAGCCATACATTGCCGACCCCTGCTCTAGGCCTTTGGGACTTTACTCTTTCCTGGTTCTCCCCTACCAATCTGACAGCTCTTTCAACTTCCTTTGTAATTTACTCCTTCAAAGCCAAGACTTGAACACATAATCTAGTTCAGTGATGGGCAAACTACTGCCCTAAATGTGCTAACCCGCACATTCCTAATCTGACGAATACAATGAGTGGGATACAATACAATGAAACTTCAAAAGAGTTGCCTTAGAAACAGACTGACAGATGAGCATTTCCTTTCCTTTGGCCCCTTCTTTAAAAAGTTTGCCCATCACTGATCTAGTTCGTTAAGCTAGATCTCTTACTCTGCCCTCTTCTCATTTCTCTACGTTCACTCTCTCTTATATTCTATAAATAAATTGCTAAAAAAATCATTTGGAATTGACATTTATTCAGTTCCTGGTGACCACCATTTTAAATATTCAGTCCAACCTTAATTTTCCCCTTCCTCATTCAGGTCACAACTTCTACCAGTAGGTGTCCCACAGGCCTCTGTCCTGAACCCCTTTTATTTCTTTTACTTGGTGATGTTACCACCTCCTGTAGATTCAATCATCATCTCCATGCTGATGATTTTTATTAAAGTTTTACTTTTGTTTTAGTATCAACTCGTCTAAGACAGAAGAGCAGCAAGGGCTGGGCAACTGGGGTTATGTGACTTGCCCAGGGTCACACAGCTAGGAAGTGTTTTTGAGGCCACATTTGAACCCAAGTCCTCCCAACTCCAGGTCTAACACTCCAAATATACAATGTCCTACCTGGCAGCCCCTTCAGATTTATTTGTTTATTTTTTAAGTCATAACATTATCTCTTGGAATCAATATTCCAAGATAAAAGAGTGGCAGGGGCTAGGCAATTAGGGATAAATGACTTGCCCAAGATCACAGGAAATTTCTGAGACCAAATTTGAATCCAGACTGACTCCAGGCCTGGCACTCTATCCACTACGTCATCTAGTTGCCTTCAAATTTATTTTGCAGCTAGGAAACCTTTGCCTTGTTAAAACGAAAAGGTTTTGGGGGTTACTCTGTAATCAACCAGGAGAAAAAGAGGGATACGTAAATTTAATCTACGAGTCTAGAAAACCACAGAGACAGGACAGTGTGACGCAAAAGGCGACATAATTAAGGTTTCAAAAAGCTTCTCCTGCTCCCGCCCCAGCCAGGGTATTCCAGTCCGGACTTCATGCCAAGGTACAGAGGGCTGCCCCTTAGTCCATGCCCTGACCCATTCCCCACACCAAGTTCTGCTCCTCGCCTCAGTCACGCCCCTGCCCAGAACCCTACCTCCTAGCCCCGTTACACTCCTGATCCCATTATCATATTCTGTTCCCAGTGAACACCCCCAGCTCAGACCACCCGAAAACTCTTAACCCCGCAGAGCACCCCTAACCCCTACCCAGTCATCCCACCCTCCACTTCCTCCCCGGCAACCCCACCCCCCTCTCCCGACACCCCCCCCCCCAGCACCTGCCTCCTCCTCTCCCAGCCCAGGGCTCACTGGGGCTCCGCCCTCTCTCCCAGTCCAGGTGTGCTCTGGCCCCTCCCCTTTCCATTCGCCCCGCCCACTAAGGACCCTAAGTCTTTCCTGATTCGGATGTTCCCAAGTCTCCGTTAACCTCACCACTATGGGCCGTAGCCCCGCCCCCACTAGCCCTCTCGCCACTCCGCGCCCACCCGTGCCCTCGCCACGCCCCCAGGCGCTCTCCCCCTGACCCCGCCCCTTAGCGCCCTCCCCCTTCTTTCCCCTCCCCCCACCGGACCCTTCACGCAGGGCCGCACTCACGGATTGTTGTTGCTCATAGTGAGGAGGAGGCTGCTCAGAAGCCGTACATTGGAGTGCAGACCCGCGGCCGCCATGTCCCGCACGTGGTCGATCACGTTCATCCTTGCTTTCCCGGCGGGGCCGCGAGGCAGCGGCGGCTGGCGAGGCGGGGACCGGACACCTACGGGTTCGGGGGGAGGGGAGGGGAGGGAAGCGGCAGCAAACGAGATGAGCGGCACCTCAGCGAAGGCGCCAAAATGGCCGCCGGCCCGGGGTCCTCACAAGGTCCCTACACTGAAACAGGTGGGAGTCTAGGCTAGTGCCTGTGTGGAAAAAAAAAAATCCTTGTTCCTTCTCGGAGTACTGCCAGAATTTTTACGCTTGCAGCGGAAGTAGAGTCAAGGTGTATTCGCATAACTTTCTCCTCTCCGAAAGGAATATAAACCCACTAAGTAAAACCCAGTAGTTCACGGAGCAAATTAAATATTTTCGTCAGGCGAGGCTGAGTCAACCCTAATCGAGTCATTGTTCCACGTGGTTTCCACTCAGTACTTCTCTGCCCACTTGATGCTTTGCCTCTTGACTCTAGTTGTATATCTCCAGCATCTGCTTACTAAGCACCCCTCCTCCACGGGGTGCCTAAGCTATTAGTGGTCCAGTGGAGTTAGGAAGATTCGACTTCGGACACTCAGAGGACGTCATTTGTTGTCTGCCTCAGTTGTCTTATCTGTAAAATCGAATAGCAAGGTAGTGAGTGTAAGTGCCCAGGCCCGGGTCCTGGAAGAGACCAAATCTGGCCTCAGGTACTGAGTAGCTGGGTTCGCCTCAATTTATTTTTTTTTTAACCCTTTCCTTTTATCTTAGAATCAATACTATACATTGATTCCAAAGCAGAAGAGTGGGAAGGACTAGGCAGCCAAGGGATGGGGGTTAAATGACTTGTCCAGAGTTACCTAGCTAGGACATGAATGAGGCCACATTTGAACCCAGGACCGCCTGGCTCTCAATCCACTGAGCCAACCAGCTGCTTGAACTCCCAGCTTCAGTTTCTTTAACTAAAATGGGGATAACAATCACAACTCCTATCTCCTTAGGTGGTTGTAAAGATCAAAGGAGATAATATTTGTATAGTACAAAGTAAAAGCCACAGACCTTTTTCTGTAAAGGGATGCACTACCTCATGTGATTGAAGAGAAGAAACAAGCCCTGGAAATGTACCATACTATCCTATGGCTACCTTTCAAGACGTTCTCTTCATGAAAATTGCTTCATTCTGTCTCTATTGCTTCTTTCACTCCTGATTTCATTTTGTGGCATTATTTTAAGACTGGTTGGAGAGGATTCTCATGGTGGTTTCAAGCTTCGCTGCTTCTACTCTGCCATCTTGGCCCTACCCCTCTCCATGCTATGGTTTGGATGATAGAGGCCATCCTGGCTCTCTGCCCCTTACAAACTGGGTGACATTGGACAAGTCCCCTCTCTTCCAGTGCCTGCTACAACCTATAGTGGGTGTGGAAGTAGGAAGGGGAGGGACATGGATTGATATTCTGCTTTGGATAAGTTTACAAGCTTTGGGACTTATCTGAACCTCTAGTTCCTCTTTTACAAAAAAAAATAAAATATCACAAGGTTATTTCAGGGGATCAAATGAGATAATATGTATATGGCACTTTGCAAACTGTGAAAAGATTTATAAATGCAAGAGCTAAAATGAGAGAGCTTTGGCTGGATGATCTCAAAGATTCTTTCCAAATATTCTGTGTCAGAAATTATCTTGAAATAAAATAATGTTTGCTGGAGAGATCATTGATTCCCGTGTTGGCAGATTTGCTTCATTTTACTTTATCTCAATAGAGTTTATATTTCCTTCTCCAATCAAAACCAGTTCATCCTTCAAAAGAGAGATTCAGTAACTCCTGGTCTCCTAATGCCCTCCCTGACTATCCCAAGTAAATGAACAAGAACTAGAAAAGGGCTTGAGAAAGTCTGTGGTCTAGAAGCCCTGGAGTCAGGAAGTCAGGGCTTGCTTCAGTTACCGTTTTTTTTTTTTTTTTAACTCTTGAAATTAATACCGTATATTGGTTATAAGGCAGAAGAGTGCTAAGGGCTACCCAATTAGAGTTAAGTAGATCACCCAGGATCACCCAGCTAGAAAGTGTCTAAAATCAGATTTGAACCCAAGATCTCCCATCTCTAGGCTTTCCTCTAGCTACCCCATTTCCATCATTTGCTTCTTATGATATGGAGCAAAAATCCACCTCTGCAACTTCCATCTAATGCTCCTTGTTTGGGCCTTTACGGCCAAACAGACCTATAGGCTACTAAGCCCTCTTCCACAGGACAACCCTGCATGTATTTTAGGACAGTCCTTAAGTCCCCACTGGGAAGTTTCTCTTTTCCAGGATAACATTCCTCTTTCCATCAATCTTTCTATGGCATGGTCTCCAATTCTCTTGTTGTTCTCCTTTCAAATCACTTAGGTTTGTCAATGTCCATCCTAAAATGTAATGCCCTTTGCTGAATTCAACACTCCTGCTGTGGCTTGATGAGGACAGCTGGGTAGAACAGCAGGCAAAAACCTGGACTTGGAATAAGAAAGATCTGAATTCAAAATCAGACCCAGATGTTTCAGTACTGTGTAACACTTGGCAAATTATTTATCTTTTCCCACCCTTACTTCATCTGTGAAATGTGGAAGAATAGCCCCTACCTCCCAGGGTCGTTGTGAGGGTAAAATGAGGTAATATTGTAAAACATTTTGCAAACATTAAAGGGCTATATGCCAGCCGTTGTTATTATTATGCCTCTCCGTGCCATCTTAGATCAGATCTGCTTTCTTGGCTTCCATAGCCCGCTGCTGACTCTTATTGAGGGTAAATCCATTAAAAACATCCATTTTCTTTAAATGAACTATTATTTAGCCATGCCTCTGGGGATGACCCTAGATGTTAGCTGTTGATTTCTCGAATCTGATGATGACTTTACATTCATCCGTTATAAAGGTGTATAACTACTAGATTCTATCCATGGTTTTAGCCTGTTGAGATCTCTTTGGGAACTTCATTATTTAGCGTGTTTTCTCTCTGCCCTTTGTGTCATCTGCAAATCTGATAAGCAGGGCATCATCCTTGAAACAGATAAGGAAACTAATATCCAGAACTTAGTTTCTACAAATTCACACAGAACAGTGGCAAAGCTGGAACTAGATCTTGAACCATTTGGCATTTATAACCCTTCATAAATTGGTCTCCTACCTTTCCAGCTTTCTTGTACCTCATATTCTGAAATCTAGTGACAATAACCTCCTTGTTTCCTGAACATGACTCCACCTCCATATTCTTGGCAATTTATTTTGTTTAAACCCTTACATTCTGCCTTTTAATCAGTGCTAAGTATTAGTCCCAAGGCAGAAGAGTGGCAAGGGCTAGGCAGTTAGGGTTAAGTGACTTGCTCAGGGCCACACAGCTAGTAATTATCTGAGGTCAAATTTGAACTCTGGTCTTCCTGTCTCCAGGCCCAACACTGTCCACTTTGTCAGCTAGCTGTCCCAATAACATGTAAAGCACTACATAAACTAGCTATTATTATTTTTTAAACCCTTAACCTTCTAAGGCAGAAGAATGGCAAGGGCTAGGCAATCAAAGTTAACTTGCCCAGGTCACACAGCAAGGCAGGGTCTGAGGCCATATTTGAACAAAGGTCATCCTGATCTTTCCACTGAACCGCCTAGCTGCCCCATACAGTTCATCTTATAATTAATTATGTCTTTCAACGACTCTATGTTGCCTGCATAATGGGGACTTATGAGCCAGAGGATACGGCTGAAACTGGTATTTAAATCTTTTAATATTTAATTCAGAACATTTATTTCAACAAACAGAATCCTTAAGACAATGATCTTGGAATCCAGTCCATAATTTGTGGGAGTTACTTTTTCAGTGCCTCATTTGACTAGCACCAGTGCCACCGGGAAATCTCTTAGCCTTAGCAATTATGCTTTGTCTTACGTTTTGTAGGGTTTCTGTCTTTGTCACATGTTGATTTATGAAGATAATACACCTCAGAACCTTAATAAAAATTATAATAGCTAGCATTCATATAGCCCTTTAAGGTTCGCAAAGCACTTTACACATATGATCTCATTTTATCCTTGTAAGAGAGACTAAGGCTGGCAACTTTGCATTACTCTGCCTCACTTAAATCCAACTCATGAGCAAGTCAAGACATCACCCCATGATGTCATTGATCCTCTTCAAAAAACAAAGAACAAACAATTGATCATCAATTCAATTTCGTTCCTCTCAATTATTGCTTTGCTTCTATCTCATTTTGTCTTTTCTTCCCTCCTGGTCTTGTGTTCAGCACAAAGCAAATATTCTCATAAATGTGGCTGATGAACAAGAGAAAGACCAAGGCTGCCTAGGCCACATTTGTCCTGCCCCTTCTAGGCACCACATCTTAGAAAACCGGGGCAGGTTTTGTTAAGAGGAAGAGAAACCCTGTAACCATGATTTAGACAGGTGGCTAGGACTTGACAGACCTAGCCTGACAGGGCGGTCTCTTCAAGGACAGAGAGCAAAGATGGCTTCACTGTCTGTCCCAGGCCAGTACAAAACTGATCTGACTGCTGTCTCTTATTAACAAGGTTTATTAAAAAAGTATCAGAAGATGGGGATGAGGAGTGTGGGTTTTAGGGTGATTCCCTATCACTATTTTCTCTGTCTTATGGCCCACCAGTCTGACTTTTCATCAAAATTGCTTCATCCCTTGACAAAGTCAAGGCTTCTCTGAATATACTCTCTGCCTAAAAATCCCCTTCTGTCTAATCTAGTTCTAGGCTAAACCACACAGGAATATGATCTCTAGAATGTAGATTGATGAAAGATGGAAGTCAGGAATGATCAGGTTCACCCCAAAGAGGCTAATCCCCCCCCCCCAGGCAAACTTGGCAGTTCAATCTGCTCCTTCTTTGGTTTTGGTCTTCTCCTAGTTTCAGTAGAATAGTCAATTTGATCTAGCTTCTCAATCCAGTCAGATTTCTCTCTGGATCAAGTTAGAGAGTCACAGGAGGTCAGAGCTGGATCCTGGAGATGGTTTTTGCTCCCGAGTCTCAATCCAACTTCAACTGCCAGTTAGAATCCCAGCATCCTCTCTCCCCTCAAGATTCTAACAGGGTTTGCTCCTGTCTCTCCTCTCCCACAACATTCCATGTCACTTGGTTTGCAATCTTGTCTCCCTTTCCAAAAAACTCTTTCACAATTTCCATTTTAAAGAAAGATGGTCAGAATGTTAAGTGCTTCATGCAGAGACTCCAGCTCTTAATCTCATCAAGAATTAATTTATTAAGAGGACTCAGGACATAACAATAAGAACAATAATCCAACAAATCCAGGCTTCCTAAAACAGACCACAGCTGAAGACATACATTTTGATTTAGAAGATCTATCCACTCCAACAAGCATTTTGAAAGTGCCTATTATGGCAAGGCTTTAAGCTGGGTGCTGGGGATATAAAAACAAAATGGCCTTGCAAATTATACACAGATAGTTATATATACATGATAAGTTGAGGAGAGAGAAGACAAAAGATCAGGAAAGTTTCTGCTAGGAGATGGCAGTTGAGCTGAGTCTTAAAGGACTCCGGCGTCTCAAATTATAGAGGTACAAAGGAAGAGTGGAGGCCTGGAGATGGCCGTGTACCTCACTGCTAAGCCTTTTCAGTTTTAGCTCCTTGATTCTTTGTTCATAATTAATTTTGAGACTCTTCTTTTGAGGTGCTTTCCTTACTTTTGAAGGTCTATTTTCATAATGACTCCTAATATTACCTTCTGGGGCCAAGTAGAACAAATCTAATCCCTCTTCCACTGACAAGACTTCAGATACTTGCAGGCAGCTCTCATGAATTCATGCTGATATATCGATGACTATTATAAGACACTCACTGGGCATATTACATTTAAGATACACAAGGAATGCTGGGGCATGATGGTGATAAGACTGCTTTGGTAGCCAGAAAACCTGGATTTAAAATCTTGCTTCTTATGCACACTGGCTGTATAAATATTGGATAAATTACTCAATTCCTCAGAGTTCCAGGAGACTCCCATAAACACAACAATGACAAAACTAGTTTTTTTCCACATTGGTGAAATCACAGGTCCAGATCAAGAAAAAAAAGTCCAGAAGAAAAATATCCTTTCTGCTGTGGCAAAATTCTGTCTCATTCCTCATCATGTTTTCATTAAGGATGTGTACATCGTGTGTATATAGACCATTCTCATGTAGATATACAAGAAGGTAGCCAAATGTTTCAGTAGTTGCTGTCTTTTTATTTTGTTTTTTAACGTAACATCTGTGATACCTGGGATAATAGTTCCCATTCACATAAAGCTTTTCGGTTTGCAAAGTGCTAGAAGGGAGATATGGGTAAGTGTTTATTCCTCTAATTAACAGATGAGGAAACTGAGGCTGAGTGACCTCCTCAAAGTCACAGCTACTCATGGAGGAGGGCAGCATTGGATTAAAGTCTCCGGCATCTTGCTTTTCTTTTCAGCACTTAGCACAGTGTCTGGCACACAGTTGGCACTTAGGAGATACAACTTGACTTCAGGCAGAACTTAGTATCCAATATATTACACTACTTTTTGAATAAATGTAAAACAGCAAAGATAGCTCACACTTACCAGTAATGCTTTGGATACTGTGGATACACAGAGGATACAACATGGGATATTGAGGATAAATACATTCAATGGATAGTATTGATCAGGAAGAGATCCTGCCCTTCACCATTCCCCCCCACCCTCTGACCCCTATGCGTAATTCTAAACTTATTACAGGCTTAAGAATAAAAGCTTCTCCCAAGCCAGTTTTAAGTTTGCCCCAGATCTGTCTTTTGTACAAAGGGGAAAACAAGCCACTTGGAAATGGCTTAAAGAGAAACATTACTTAACATTGGTTAAGTGTCTCCTGGCAGTGATGTACCTCCTCTTTAAGTGGAAAAGTAACTTTAGGGCAAACAGAATTTGCCTGGACTCCTCAGTGCATACATTCACTTACCTTCCACAAACTGATGCTTTCCCTTTGCGTGAAAGGAAAACCCATGCTGATGCTGCTCTAAAATGTAATTTAACTAGGGGGCAGCTGGGTAGCTCAGTGGATTGAGAGCCAGGCCTAGAGATGGGAGGTCCTAGGTTCAAATCTAGTCTCAGACACTTCCCAGCTGTGTGACCCTGGGCAAGTCACTTGACCCCCATTGCCTACCCTTACCACTCTTCCACCTATAAGTCAATACACAGAAGTTAAGGGTTTAAAATTAAAAAAATTATTTAAAAAAATGTAATTTAACTAGCCAAAGGGAAATATTTGACAAGGTCAGTGGGAGGGGGTGGATGGGAGTGGGTGTCAAGCAGCCAAGGTTAGCACAACTAATTAATAACCAAGACTTCTTTGTTTTAAGTCTATCACTGAGTAAGCTTTTTAAAAAAAGTCCTTGTGAATATACTTATAAAACAGAATCAAGATTTTCCAGGATATGGGATGCCAAGTCAGCGTAAAGGTAGCATAAATCATAGCATTCTATTGATACCCTGGCATCATTGAAGACTGTTGGCTGCAGCTCCATAACTAGGGAGGGGTGAGAAGAGCTATGTCCCAGAGTAATTAAATTTATAGGGCACTGACAACACTTGCAGGCTGAATTTAGCACCTCGTAATAATCTTAAAAATGGGATAGGGCCTAGACCTCTGATTTCATTAGTATAATGGGGTTCTGCTTTTGTGCATGCCCACGTGAGAGTAGGAGCAACATTTTTCATTTGGCTGTATATCCTGAATGGCTACATCTTTTTTTTTTCCCCCGTGGTTACATGATTCATGTTGTCTCCCTCCTCTTTTCCCTCCCCCTCCCAGAGTTGACAAGCAATTCCATTGGGTTATACATGTAATATCACTCAAATCCTATTTCCATATTATTCATTTTTATAACTGAGCAATCTTTTAAAACCAAAACCCCAAATCATACACTCATATAAACAAATGATAAATCATATGTTTTTCTTCTGCATTTCTACTCCCACAGTTCTTTCTTGTGATGTGGATAGCATTCTTTCTCAAAAGTCCCTCAGAATTATCCTGGATCATTGTACTGCTTTTAGTAGCAAAGTTGATTACATTCGATTGTCCCACAATGTTTCAGTTTCTGTGTTTGATGTTCTCCTGGTTCTGCTCATTTCACTCTGCATCAGTTCATGGAGGTCTTTCCAGCTTTTATAGAAATCAAGCAGTTCATTCCTTACAGCACAATAGTATTCTATCACCATCATATATCACAATTTGTTCAGCCACTGAATGGCTACATCTTTAAAACTGCAAGCCTGGAAAAGTCTTGCTCTCTCTTTCTGATTGCTTCCAAAATGGTGAAGTTCTTGTAAGTGACCTGCAGGGCCACCACCATTTACTAAGCTGGGTAAAAAGGAAGGACCACTTTTCGCTTCTGTATCCTTTTAGGCCCTGAGAAATGGGTTTCGCGTTTGGCCTACTTCGTCTGCCCTTGTCAGTTCTAGAAGCAGGCAGTAGAGTCCCCAGACTTCAACCTGAGCCAGAGCAACTTTGGAGGTAGCAGTCCAGGTTGGACATTCCTGGCAGCCCAACAAGGAAGGCCAGAAAACTCAGGGTGCCTACGACCTGAGCCTAACAGGAACTTTGGACTTAGAATTTGGTCCTAAGTGACATGGGAACTGAATTAAACTGGGAACCTAAAAACCCTCCCCTCTTCAGAGACAATAAAGGGAGACTACGTACCTTGCTCTGCTTGGTAGGCTTGTTAGACTACTGAAGTAAATATTCCTTTGTTAAAGCAAGTCTGACTGTTAAGTGGTTAAATAGAACTGGGGTGCAGGAGACATCCTAAAATTGAGAGAACACTGTCAATAGGGACTTGAGACAATGGCAGAGAGACTAGACACTCAAACTTCCATAAGGGTACCATAGGATCCTGGGAGAAAGGTAGGATGTAACACACCCAGCTCTCAGGGAGTAGGGGCCATGGCAATCACTATTCCTTCCACTGGTACAGGGAACTTCTAAGTGAGGAAATTTTCTGTATCAGGGCAGGTAGATAGGGACCTTCTCTACAACTCTGAGACTCATAGAGAATTGCCTAGAGGACTAAGCAATTAAGTGACTTGCCCAGCGTGGCACAGTCAGTTTGTGTCCATGGCAAGACTTGAACCCAGGTCTTCCTGTTGACAGGACTATACCTGCTATGCTAAGCTTCCTGCAAAAAGGAAGTTAAGGGGGCAGCTGGGTAGCTCAGTGGATTGAGAGCCAGGCCTAGAGACGGGAGGTCCTAGGTTCAAATCCGGCCTCAGACACTTCCCAGCTGTGTGACCCTGGGCAAGTCACTTGACCCCCATTGCCTACCCTTGCCACTCTTCCACCAAGGAACTAATGCACAGAAGTTAAGGGTTTAAAAATAAAAAAAAATAAAATAAAATAAAAAGGAAGTTAAGATAGTTAAGATAACCTTTCAGCCTTATTCTTCCCCTGCTGCCCAGCATCACCACCCACCTCTAACTGAATTAGTGTTTAAAAAATTGATTTGAGGGTACCTTTCCTGCCACTTGCCTATGGTGGGAAAATTGCTATTTATAACTTGAATTGACCATCCTCTTCTCACTCTCTCTTTTTTTTTTTTTTGCTAAGGATATCTTATTTTACCAGTTACATTTGATGACAATTTCCCACATAAGTTTCTGAAGTTACATGATCCAAATTGTCTTCCTTCCTTCTCTCCCCCTTCCCAGAGATGGTAAACAATTTGATCTGGGTCATACATGTATTATCATGCAAAACATATCTCCATATTAATCATTTTTGAAAGAGAATAATCATATAAAACCCAAACCCCCAAATAAAAACCCAAATAAACTAAAGTGAAAAGTAGTATGCTTTGATCTGCATTCCAACTCCAACAGTTCTTTCTCTGGAGGTGGAGAGCATTCTTTTTCATAAGTCCCTCCGACTTGTCCTGGATTGTTGTATTGCCCAATGTAGCTAAGTCTATCACATTTGATCGTTCCACAATATTGCAGTTACTGTGTATAATGATCTCCTGGTTCTGCATATTTCACTCTGCATCAGTTCATATAAGTCTTTCCAATTCTTCCTGAAATGCTTTCTCATGTTTTTAATAGGAATGGGTGTTGCATTTTGTTGAAGGCTTTTTTCTGCATCTACTGAGATAATCATGTGATCTCTGTTTTTTTGGTTATTGATATGGCCAACTATGCTGATAATTTTCCTAATATTAAACTAGCCTTGCATTCCTGGTATAGAGCCCATCTAGTCATAGTGAATGATCCTTGTGATATATTGCTCTAGTCTCTTAAACCCGTTCAGTTTCTTCCTTTTTCTTTTTTAAATGCTTACCTTCTATCTTAGAATCAAAACTAAATATCTGTTCCAAGTCAGAAGAACTCCATAACTAAGAGCTATGGAATTGGAGTTCAGTGACTTGCCTAGGGTCACACAGATAGGAAGTGTCTGAGACCAGCACTCAATTTATTTCTCACCGAACCTTAGCATCATATAAACTCTTTGAGGGCAGATTCTTTTTTTGTTTTGTTTTGTTTTGTTTTGTTTTCCTGTCCCGGTGCCTACCAAAGTGCCTCATATGTAGTAGGCACTTACTAAATGCTCATTGGTTGGTGGGGACAAGTATTTATTAAGTATTTATTATATGCCAGGAACTGTGTTTAAGCATTCTACAAATGTCTTATTTGATCAGCTAACATCATAGGGAGGCAATGTGGTACAGGGGCTTCAGTTGGATTTGGCATCAGGCAAGACATGGGTTCTAATCCTATCCTCAACCCTTCCTAGCTTTTTGTCATTGGGTCAGTCATTTAATCTGAATTCTTCTAGCCCCAGAATAGGAATAAATGCTACCTCTATTCCCTCTTTCATGAGGAAAATGTTCTACAAACTTTAAAAAGCTGAACAAATGGGAATTGTTGCCAGAAGGCATGTGGATTGGCACAAAATTTTGAGTGAGCCAGATGGCAAGTTATGAAAAACCATGATAATATGATATTATGAATTATGATATAATTCACAAAAGTGCTCTCATATTTTGAGTTCGCAATCCCATCACTAGGACTTTATCCTAAAGATATGTTGAAAATGAAAAGTGGACCTCTCAGTACAAAATTGGCCACTGCTGCTTTACTTGTATTTTTCTGTGTGTCCAACAGTTGGAGAATAGCTGAATCAATGGCATTGTGTTGGTGTTTAGCCTTTAGACCAGTGGTTCCCAAACTTTTTTGGCCTACCACCCCCTTTTCCAGAAAAAATATTACTTAGCCCCCTGGAAATTAATTTTTTTTTAAATTTTAATAGCAATTAATAGGAAAGCTAAATGCACCTGTGGCCATCACTGCCCTCCTGGATCGCTGCAGCACCCACCAGGGGGCGGTGGCGCCCTCTTTGGGAATCACTGCTTTAGATGGAGGCTATCCCCTGCCTTGGGATGCATTTCCAAGGATACAAAAAGATGTCCCAGTGTACCAAGGGACCATTACAGACCTCCATGACTTCATCTTCATGGCTTGATAATGGCAGGAGAGCAACAGTCAGCCAGCACCACAAGAGAAAGCTGAAAACTTAGAAGAGAGAGTTCAAAATTTCTGCCAAAGATCTACACCTGAAAATTTCATCAATATGTGACCTCAAGATATTGCAGCAGAAAGTAAGGTTGACTTGTTGGATGGTCACCTGATCTTCAAACCTCCATTGGGAAATAGGCTGGAACAGAATCTACTCAGACCACATTTCCACTCAGGATAGAACCTTCCTTTTTTGCCATGCCCTCTCCTCTGATTCCTCCCCAACCTGTCAGGAGAGAGAGACAGAGAGAGAGAGAGAGAGAGAGAGAGAGAGAGAGAGAGAGAGAGAGAGAGAGAGAGAGAGAGACTTGACTTGTTGCCTCCAGGGCAGTACACCTGGCTCTGGCTCTTCCCTTCCTTCCCTCTTCCTTGAGCCAGAGTTGGAGACTTTTTCAGCCCCATCCAGTTATAACCACCAATAGGCTCAATTTTGTCCAGAAATGATGGCTCCAGATCCATATCAAATTCTCTTTCTCTGGTCTTTGGGGATTCTAAAAAGATTAATAGAATACAGGAAGAACTATTATTATTCATCTACCCTCAGGTTAAAGAAGAGATTTCTCACCTGTAATCATTAGACAAAGACTAAAATCTTTGTCTTAAACTAGGAAGACAACAAGGGTGGTTAGGTGGTAAAAGTGGTTAGAATGCTGGGTCTGCAGTCACATTTTCCCGAGTTCAAATCTGGCCTTGTATACTTACTAGCCATGTGACTGTGGACAAGTCACATTACCCTGTTTGGCTCAGTTTCCTTGTTTGAAAAATGAACTGGAGAAGGGAATGGCAAACTAGTTTTTTGAACCTGGGCAAGTCCCTTCACCCTATTTGCCTCAATTTCCTCATCTGTCAAAAGAGCTGGAGAAGGAAATGGCAAACCACTCCAGTATCTGTGTCAAGAAAATCCCAAACCCAAAAAAACTCACTTAAGAGTCTATATGCCTGAAATAACTAAGCAACAACAAAGAAATTTTAGCGAATCTCCTTTCATTTAGAACAATAGAGCTTTAGCTCCAGTGGCACCTTCTGACTAACAACCAAAATATACACAAGTAAATGCAAATGTTTGAGTTTATCATAGATGTTTTATATGAAGAAAACAGGAACCAGATAATAAAAATTAGGACAGAACAAAAGAACACATAACCCCTAATGGGCAAAGAGGGCTAAAGGAAAGAAAAGTTTTTCCAGTTCGAAGGGGGGATTGAAGGATCATGGGAGGCAGAAACTACATGGGATGGGTACAGTAGCTCCTGGAGAAGAAAGGGCTGGAGGTGCAGATGTTCACCAAATGCCAATGGCCAGCCCATTGCATAGTTATGGGAGCTGCTACTCCAAACTTTAGTATAACCGGGAGCTCTTGGGGCCCTTTGGGACTTCCTTAAAGAATGATCTGTTTGGCCAGAATTTTGTTAGCAGCTGTGTTGACCTAATGAATTCATGCTCTTTTCATTCCTTCCCCTTTCCCTGTCACGTCATTGCCCAGTTAATTGGCATCCCTCACCGATGAATTTCCTATTTCTTTAAGCTTTGCTCATTTGCTGGATGTTCTTTTAGAATGCATTTTGTTTCCAGATAAAAATAAGCTGATTTTTAGCAAATTCTCAACTAGTTTTGACTATAAGAGGGTACACTGTAATGGTGGAGGAAGGGGAGAGAACTCATTCCTCTGCCTCAAGGTAGCTTCAGGCAAACGTGGCACCAACCCCCGGAGTCACCTGGGCTCATTTTCTTTATCAGTTTCTCCAGGTTCAAAAGGGAAGTTCTAGGATATGACGTGAACATCTAAATATAGAACCCTCTCTATCTCACTGGTCATGCTAGAAAAAATTCTTTCCTCAATGGGTTTTGGCTTTCTCTCAATCTTACTCTGTCAAACAAACACAAAGTAAATGGCTGCCAAGATTGGTTGGTTGGTTGTTCTTTTTATTTACTTTTTTAACCTTAAGATGTAAGGGTAAGGGCTAGGCAAACAGAGTTAAGTGATTTGCCCAGGGTCACACAGCTAGGAAGTATCTGAGGTTTGAACCCAAGTCCTCCTGATTCTAGATTCTGCCCACTGTGCCACCTACCTGCACCCAGTTCTTAATGACAGCTTCAAGTAGCATAAAGGAATGAGTAATTGGAAGGGGACAGATGGCTTTCTTCCTTAGAAATTTTGGGGGTTCTGGGTAATGTTTGCCTGCTCACAAGATAATTTGGATCCACCAGGTTCTCCCATATCAATGACTCTAGAGGAGGAGGAACATTATTGAAAGAGAAAAGGTCTCTAAGGAATCATGGAAAGGCTTACATGGTCTTAAAAAATAAGAACAGAACCAGAATAACATACTCATTGATCCCCCCTCCCCCACCCACCCACAAAATCTTTCAGCTTCTATTCCAGACTTTTTTCCTATTAGGTTCCCTTTATGCTCTCTTCATTCCAGTCAAATTGGTCTATTTGCTTTGCTTGGAACTTGGCCTACCATCTCTCACCCTCCTATCTTTGGGCTGTGCTCTCCACCTAGAATGAACTCCCTTCTCAACATTGCCTCTTAGAAGCCCTAACTTCCTTCAAGGCTTATCTTTGATGTCATTTCCTACATTTACCCCTTATTGATTTTCCCCTACCCTCACCCCATTCTCTCCTAGCAGTCTCTTCCTGCTCAAATTATGTTGCATTTAGTTGTCCATCAGTCAATTGATGAATATCTTCTATATTCCAGATACGGGATTGGTGATACAAAGACAAAAATGAATGATTGGTGACTGGAGAGGGTTTACATTCTGTCAGGGCAGAGGAGCTAAGCTTACTCTGCTCTGTTCTAAATCCAGGCAGCTTCCTCTTCTCCATTTTTCATCCATTCAGCCCTCCCATAATCCCAGATTTCTACCTCTTTTTTTGAAAACTGGAATTATATCAACACAACCTTTGCCTTCTGAAAGGGCACGAAAATGAACCACCCTTTTATTCCAGTTAACATCCTAGGCCCAAAACTCCCTCCTTCTGGTCACCACTCCCCTAGAAGGGTCGTCTTCCTCATTAGAGAGAGGTTCCTCGAAGGCCAGGGCTGTCTCACTTTTTATTTTTTATTTCTAAAGCCTTACCTTCTGTCTTAGAATCAGTATTAAGTATCAGTTCCGAGGCAAAAGATCAGTCAGGGCTGGGAAATTGGGGTTAAGTGACTTGCTCAGGGTCACACAGCTAGGAAATGTCTGAGGCCAGATTTGAACTCAGGTTTTCCCATCTTTAGGCCACCTAGTTGCCCCGACTTATCTCACTTTTGTATTTGTATTGTAAGATTGCATATTGGTCCTTAAATAAGGTTGGTAATAATAGCAGGTTGTTGGAGCTACTTCTTCTGGCCTAAAAGCAAGATGACTACCTCAGGCCTGGATCTCTGTCAAACACAATCTGACTTCTTTTATCTTAACAATAGCTTTATTAATGTTGATCATTAGGATTGGGTAAGGAATGGAGGGCTAGGAGTTTCCCCAGGCTATCCAGAACCCACTGACCTTCAAAGGTCTCTTCAGTCTCCAACAATGTTGGAGCTACGCTATCTCCCTCTCTGCCTAATTTCCCTTTTGAGAACTCCGTTATCTCTTCTAAAAAAATCTGCCTTTTATACAGTTCAGGGCATTTAAGAGTGTTTTAGAAACCATCCTCATGGATGCTTCTGGAAAATTTTTGCTCCCCCTGCCGGCAAAACACGTAAGAGACAAATTGTGTAACTTCTCAGCAGATAGGAAAGGTGAGATTGTGAAGGAGAATATGGAAGTGGGAATTTTAATGTTTCTCCTTTGCCAAGAAGCCACCATGACCAAATGTCACCTTCCAGAACCAAACCTTTTGAGATAGGGCAACTGACCAATGAGGGCTTAGTCCTTAGAACAGGTACGAATTTGCACTTCTTGGTGATTATACAGAGAATGTACAATATTTCGTTTGGTTTCTGTCTGCCTTCCAGCCATGAGTGACTAAAGGGCTGGTGTGACGGTGATAGACGGCTGGGCCTGGAGTTGGGAAGTTCATATCTGGCCCCAGACATTTAATAGCTGTGTGATCCTGGGCAAGTCACTTAACCCTGCTTGCCTCAGTTTCCTCATTTGTGAAATGAGCTGGAGAAGGAAATGGCAAACCCCTCCAGTATCTTTGCCAAGAAAATCCTACATGGGGACAGAGTAGAATGTGACTGAAAATGATTAAAAAGTCTTTGAATTGGCCTACAAGCTGGAACTGAGAGCATATCTGCTTTCTTCTCTGGTGGCTTTTGAGTAAGGAAGATTGCTGTGAACCAACGGGTGGGGAAGGGCGCCTGTATCCTTGAGCATATGTTTCTTTTGTTGTTTCTAGTATTAGGTCAGCGAATATCCAGTGATAGAAGGGACCCAATTAATGACAACCTTGTGAGCACCAAAATGTCAGAAATGCCATCAGGCGGGCCCTCAGCAACCAGAGTTGGCAGCAGAGACCACAGGAGCCAGCAGCAGTCATAGCCCAGGTCAGGCCTACTTCATCCAACTCAACAGATTGACCTGTCAGCCAAGACAATGCCTACTACAAGGAGTCAGCCCAGCTGAACAAAGGGGCAACTCGCAAATTCCTACTGGTCCAGGAACCACAGGACAGGCCTGCACCCCATAAGTGACACCTCTGCACATGTGTCCAAATCCACTCACCCCCCAAGCAAGGGAAGGGGGGGGCATAGTTTGGGGGATGATTTGTAACTACTGTTCGTTCCGTCTCTTTGAAAAAGCTAGTCATTGCCAACTGGTTGATCGATATTAGGGAGCTTACCAGTCGGGGATACACGAAGGGCCAGGATTTCTAATCCTCTCATTCAAGAGCTGCAAAAATCAACTCGTTGCCTTCTGGGGCTTGGTCATGCCAATGAAGGGGTAACAAGTGAGTACTTTCAACCTGGAATAGATCGCTATGGCTGTAACCCTCTCAAGTCTACATAATCACTCTCCAAAGGCAACATTCAGATCCTACAAAAGCAATTTTATATTTGGTGGGCAAAGGGTCTGATCAATGTGAGTATTCCCTCCATTGGTGCAGGCAGCAACCCACAGATTTTCATTCTTTATGAAGATGACCAAGTCTGGGCAAGAGCCCTGGTGATGTTTTCTACAAAGATGGTGAACAAAAGCAAGGGTTTCACAGGAGAAAGGCAGGTTTGGTGCTCACGGGGTCAGAGACTTAAACCTGGAAGGTACAGGACATCCAATCCTTCCCCTTCATCTTACAAATAATCCACAGAGATGAGTTTGCCCAAAGTCCCAAAGGTAGTAAGCAAAAGAGCTGGGACTGGAAGCCAGGTTTTTCTAACTCCAAATCCAACGCTCTTCTTAGCTGTTTCTGAGATGGGAGCAGGCAATGAGGTTTACCTTGTACCTCTTTACAGAGAAGCAGGGGACTACGGAGGCAGAATAATGCATACACTGAGAGGAAGTCAACATATTGGTTGTTTCTGTATGTCTTGTGTGTGTGTGTGTGGGGGGGGGAGGAGTTCAATTCTGGGGAAGTGGGGGCAGCGCCACTATATCCAGGCAAGTCTGATATGAAAAGAAATGGTACCAATAAAACATAGCACTTTTTAGAAAGACGGTGCCTGAGAACAGAAATGATGTGTTCCAGGACAGAGCTAACGTGCGCCTGACAAAGGTTTACAGATCGAATCAAATGTATGACAAAACGACTATCCACCTGCAGAAGTGTTCTGTGTAATATAGGGAACATTATCTGACATGGAATGTTAGAAATTTTTTTATTATCATTAAGCACCAGCTTAACATTGCAAAAATTCTCAAATGATCCTTAAACCCCAACCTTCTTGATAAAGGGCTTTTCCAGTAAGGATGTGTCTCCTCTTTCTTAGTATAAAATTTCACAAAACGAAGGGCAAGTACTGTGTACATCTTGTTGCCAAATGTTGGATGCTGCTGCCCTGGGAAGGACTGCGTGAGATCCGGTCACTGCCCAGGCCCTGAAAGGCTCTTGTTCATGAACTGCCTCTTCACAAAGCAAGTCCACCACTAATGAAGGTAAAGGGGAAAAAGAATGGCAGAGTCAGAACTCAATGAGGTAACATTCTCATCAAGTCATTTTCAATATTATTTTCTCATAATAAAGTTTCCAAGCTAAACCCCCTATTCCCTTGGCTGGCAAATTTCTTCCTTCACCTAAGACAGTGTTTAGCATACAAAGACGTTAAGTCTTGCCCTCTGCCTTTAATTCAACATTTCAAGAATTTGGAGGTGTGGGACTTCTGTCCCTGCCAGCAGCCTGCAGCCCCTCCATAATGCAGTATATGGGCTTCCAGAGTTGCTGTGATTAAAAAATTCATCCCCCATAAGCCAGTCTGTTTTGAGTCTCTCTGAACTTGGAGAGACTAGGCTTAGACTATAAACATATCACCAGGACTACATCCCAGTCTTTTTGTCCATCCCTCTAATTTCAAAGGTGAATTCACTGAATTCCCAATGAGAAACTCTCTCTACGAAGGCCCCTTGGCACCTGGTCCATAACTTCTGCTCCCAGAGTCCCCCGGAGCCCTGAGAATTCAAGGTTCTTGCCCAGACACGGATGGTCTGTGTCCAAAGCAGGATCTGAAGTGAGGTTTATCCTGACCCTAAGGCCAGTGTTCTCTCTATTATGTTGTGCAGACTTTTCATATGGCCAGACCTAGAACGACTAAGTGCCCACTTTCCCCACTTAGTTACTCAACACTCTCTAGGACGCTAATGGAAAACTCAAGACAATCCATGTTTAAGAGTTGCCATAGAGACAAACTTTGAAACTGAATCACCAAATGGACCCCCAAAAAAGTGTCTCACCTTGCTAGGTTTGTCACTCTGAGGATCAAAGACCTTTTCACAAAGCCTCAACCCAGTTTCTTGCCGAAGCTGCTGTAAGTAGGCCCTCATCACTTCTGGAAGCAAACAGCAGGAGAATACTTAGATGGACATATCTGGGGACATGAGTAATGAACACTGAGATCTTGTTTTGGAGGTAACATGTTGTTATCCATTCTCATGGGGTAAGGAATCAGGATTACAATGAACATCTGTTGAGAGAGGATTTTTACTCTGGCTCAACAAAACTGTTCTACTGAAAATTCCACTGCTCTTGTTGCCAAAACTTACATCTGACTTGTGAGAGTGACTAATAGAACAATCTAAATGCTAATAGGTACACTTTCAATCTGTGTACTATGGAAAGAAGAGATGAGAGAACATGTGCAAAGGATGTTTTAAGCCAACTGGAGGATAAACCTTTCCAGCATAAGCAAGTTCAGGCCTAATGAAGGAGGTGGATGACCTGTTCTTACCATCTTCTTGTTTATTTGCAGGTTTGGCATAAATTGCATTAAGAGGGAAACCCGGTTCTCCGGGAATAGGAAAATTAGTGATTCCCAATGTATACATTTCTTTCTCTCCTTGGCTTTTTGAGTTGCACTGGAAAACAAAAACAAAAACCACACGTGTTTTATGGGACTTAGGGTAACAAGAAATCCATTCAGAACATCTGAATCTAAGTAACTAAAAGTTACTTTTCCCATTAGCATTTAAGTTAGTAAAGATTTGTACTCAAAGAAACAGCAACTAGTCACTAGGAAGGATCTTTCCAATAACCTAGAGGTACTCATTTCACAAAAAAAGAAACAAGGCACAGGAGGCTAAGTGACTTATTCAAGACACGGACTTCTTGTAATGTTACTTCCTCTGTGTTTTCTCTTTGGCCAACTCTTCCAGGCTTAAAGAATCCCTTTCAGGCTTTCTTACAAACTCTGGCCTCTTCAAGTCAGGAGATGTTTTTTGTTTATCCTCTGACTTTTAAGTAGATCCAAGATCTAGTCAAAGAGATGAAAAAGTACACTTCCCTCCTCTGCAGACATGGGGACGTGGGGGGAGAATTCTGAATATGCTCTAAGAATCCATTTATATGCTGGTTAATTGGGTTGAACTGCAGCTTTTGTCTTTTGCTCTTTGTCAGTGGTTCCCAAACATTTTTGGCCTACCACCCCCTTTCCGGAAAAAATATTACTTAGCCCCCCTGGAAATTAATTTAAAAAAATTTTAATAGCAATTAATAGGAAAGATAAATGCACCTGTGGCCATCATCACCCCCCTGGATCGCTGCAGCACCCACCAGGGGGTGGTGGCGCCCACTTTGGGAACCACTGCTCTTTGAGATGACTTATTAGTTGGGAGAAGGGAATTTGGAAAGCAGATGTGGTACAAAATATATCAATAAAAATACAAAGGGCCAGCAACATGGCTCAGTAGATAGGGTGCCAAGCCTGGAGTTAAGAGGACCTGGTTTTGAATCTGGCCTCAGCCAGTTTCTCTGTGTGCCCCTGGGCAAGTCACTTAACTCTGTCTGCCTAGCCCATGCCCTTCTGTCTTACAGTTGTTACTAGGACAGAAAGTAAGGGTTTAAAAAACAAATCCAAAGAAACAAAAATCACATCTATCTAGGAAGACAAAAACATATCACCAATTTCCATGAATACCCCCCCCCCCCCCCCCCAGCAAAGTCTCTCAAGTATAATTACCTTCTGGAGTTTCTTTAAGCATTCAGAAATGTAAAGAGTTATGTAGATCAATGTTCTATCAGCTTCATTCTACAAAGTAATGGAAAGAAGATAGTCAAAGTTTTAAAATAGGAAACATTAACTTTATATGAAATTAAGGAAACATCTACCTATTAGCTACTGAAAATGAACTTAATGGGTAGTAATGATATCCTCAATCTGTACAACATGAGAAAATGATAGAAAGTGTGAAAAACTGAGTCACTAAAATTCACATTCTTCTAAAATCCACTTTCACTTCTGCCCACTTCTGGGGAAGGGGCTGATTGCTTCCATATTGAGCCTTTTAATTTCTCTTCCCATTCCCCTTGGCCCCTTTCTTCCATTTTAAATAGAGCCTTATTCCCCAAGAGCTTCTGAGGAACTATGAAGGCAACATCCATCATCTTGCGGAGGCAGGAGTGATTGCCACTTCCTAGGAGCTTAGAGACCCCCTATATGTTTGGCTAATTCTGAAAATTCCATTTTCTTTGGGAGCCCTGCTGAGAGCAGGAACATTCCTGACTCTCTAAAGGGGAAGCATTTATTTCACATGTGACTCATTCTTGAATAGCTAGTCCCACTGCTTTGCCTAACCAGAAGGAAAATGTAGGAAAAGCTAATGGATGTTGACATTGTGCAACAGAATCATCTGGCCAAGTCTTACTTTGACTTAGCTTTAAAAATGAACCAATTCCTATTGCCTTCATTCTATTTTTAACAGCATAGGACCTTTAGTGATGGCAGAAGAAGAAACAAGTTCTTTTTTTTCAATTTGGAAAATTTAATTTAATTAATTAAGAATATTTTCCCATGGTTACAAGATTCACGTTCTTTCCCTTCTCTCCCCCCTCCCCTCCTGTAGCTGAAGAAACAAGTTCTTGATGCTTTAAAAGGTCCGTGCTTATAATTAGCATGGAGTTTCACTGCACTGCTGCAGGTTGTAAGCCCTCCCCAGCTTAGGAGATACTTTTTGTGGGTTGCTGGGGCCAAAAAAATCAATCAGTAGGAGATCAGTCTTCTGATACTGCCCATCTCCCCAATGAGCTGGACTGGTTTTAGGATGACAGGTGTGCAGTTTGTCCTCGAGGCCATTCCAGCTTATCAGAATTATAAGACTGAGACAGCTAGGTGGGTCAGTGGATAGAGTCAGGAGGGCCTGAGTTCAAATCTGGCCTCGCATAAGTTGTAGCTATGACCCTGGGCAAGTCATTTAAGCCTCTCTGCCCTAAAAACAAAATAAAACAAAAAAAACCCCTACTAAGATCATAGCTTTCAAGAGCCTTATCTCACGTCTATGCCATGACGAGGCATTCAAAGAGGAATTAAATAACAAGAGCAGGAAGCAATATTGGAATCTATCTAAATTATAAACATAATGTGTACAGTCTTTATTTAGTATAGATAACGTGATATATGTTTGGACTGTGGTCTGTATCTGAAATCTGAAAACAGTTTAAGTTCTATTTTGTTTAAGCACAAGAAGTATAAATTTTGATTTTAGAAACTTTAAGTCACAGGTTACAATAACAGTAGAATATTACCACCAACCTCCCTGCCAAGCAAATAGGATTCAAGGCTCTAGAGATGCAAAGATGTGCCTGAAGGATTACCAAATACATTAAAAGTGTGACTTACCTTAATTTCGTAGTTTTTGAAGAAGACATTGGCCTTGAAGTAATAGATAGCTTCATCCACAATATCTGTGTCTTTTGCTAAGTAAGAGGCAAGAGTGAAAAAGAAAAATCAACCAAAGGTAAAACAGTAAAACATATGTGTGTGTGTTGAGGGGAAACATTTCTAATGGGCTTTTAGGGGGAGGAAAAAATAAGATTTTAACTAAAATATGATTTTGGATATAAATCCTGGGGAAAACATATTCTTTAAAATAAACAATGTCTCTTTTGTGCCTCTGAAAGTGAACCTCAGTTAGGGCTTGCAACCATGATGAGGGGTATGGAAACATAATGATTAAAAAAACATGTACACATGCCCTCTGAAGTAGCCAGAAGTCTTGAGAATCGCCAGGAAGGCTATTGCAATAGAAAGATTTAGGTGCATGATTTCTTTGGTTATTTTATTCTTTTCACTTTCTCACTATTTACTTATTTATTTATTTGTTTGTTTGTTTGTTTTTGTTTTTTAAGCCCTTAACTTCTGTGTATCGGCTCCTTGGTGGAAGAGTGGTAAGGGTGGGCAATGGGGGTCAAGTGACTTGCCCAGGGTCACACAGATGGGAAGTGTCTGAGGCCGGATTTGAACCCAGGACCTCCTGTCTCTAGGCCTGACCCAATCCACTGAGCTACCCAGCTATCCTTTCTCACTATTTAAAAGGACAGAATCCTGGGGCCCTCAGCAATGCCAAAAGAGTTAATTCTAAGACCCCACTAGTATCTCTTATTTTGTAGAAAAAAATGCAAAATGATGCTGGAGCCTGACTACCCTGGAGCATAATTTCAATTAAATTCTATAGAGGAACCCCGTGCTGGTTCACAATGTGTTTTTCTCCAGATCTCCCCTAATCCTCTCTCTTAAAAATAGGAACACAGGCTCTGTGTTTTTTGTTTTTCAAACCCATACCTTCTCTTTTAGTATCAATTCTAAGATAGAAGAATGGCAAGGGACAGGCAATCAAGAGTAAGTGACTTGCCCAGGATCACTCCTCTAGGAAGTGTCTGTGGCTACATTTGAACCCAGGACTTTCCCTCTCCATACGTGGCGCTCTAACCACTGTGCTATCTAGCTGCCCTGAACATAGGTTCTTAAAATACATTTCTACTAGGTATTGACTTCTTTGGAGCACAAGGATGCATCTGGTAGCTAAGAGTTACTGGGAATATAATTCAATCTCCTACTCCTTATGATATTCTCCCATTCCCTAACTCCTTGGGCCAATTTTATTCTATCCATTCCCATAGAGTGATTAGTCCCTGTGAAACTGAGGCCTCTCCTACAATTCCTTATTCTACTTCCTTGGGGTTCTGCTGTTGAAGCTCTACACAGTTCTTATAGCTCTGCCCACAGGATACTTGAATAATCTGTGATTCTGATGGTGGAAAGAGAGCCCTCTATGAACCTATGAGCTTGAGTGGAAACAGTCTCTGAACTTGAGCTGCCTGGGGTATCCAGAGAGAGATGGGGATTTTCTCAAGGTCAAAGAGTGACAATGTAGTAAGAATTTTAATTTAAATCTTCTTTCCTCCAAGCCCAGTGCTATCCACTAACCTGCCTCCAGCTCTGCACCAATAATGATGAATTCTCTCTTATTCAATATGCTAAAATGGAATTTTTGTGTCCCGAGTTTCTCCCCTCACAGAATCTGGCTTGCTCTGAGTGCTTTGCAATTTTTTAATGTGTTATGTTCTTTTATGTGCTATCTTCCATCTGTTTCCTTTTCCTTCATCTCAAAATCTATTAAGAGGGATGACTCATTGAAATGTATTACATTTACAGAGCAGCACACTGGTGTTGAAACTAAAATTAAACTAAGAAGAGTTTCAAGATAAAAAGCCTGACAGAAAAACCCAACAAGGTCAGCATAAGATGGATGATTACAACCATAACCTTGGAAACACAGAATGGAATGAAAATCAGCATTCAGGAGGGCACTGGCCCTGCATGGTTCATGGGAACTCCAAATACACCTAACAAAGCAGGGCCTTTGAGAGGCCAAAGAACCCCAAACTAAAAAATCAAGAAAAAAAGTATATTTCAAAGTATATTTCATATAGAACCATTAAATAATCATAGGTGGTCAGAACGTGAACAGAAGGCAACTATGAAGCTGTACTGAGTTCAGCTGTAGCCATAGACTCTTTTCTTTCTTTTTTTAGTCCTTACCTTCTGCCTCAAGATAAATACTATCAGTTCCAAGGCAGGAGAGCAGTAAAGGCTAGACAACTGGAGTTTAAATGACTTGCCCAGGGTCACACAGCTAAGAAGTGGCTGAGGCCAGATTTGAAGCCAGGTCCTCCCGACTCCAGGTCTGGCTCTCCATCCACTGAGCTTTTCTAGCTATAGACTCTTGCTAACAGTGAGGATGTGTTGGTTCAAGGGGTGGCTGGATGAGGAAGTGGTTTTTGAGACTAAGAGCTCTAAAGAGGAAGAAAGGATGACGTACAAAGTAGCAGTCTATAGCAGTCTGGATCATAAGCTTTTTCTGGAGTCAAGCTGTTACTCTCCTCCTTCCAACTCCCAAAGAAATTTTGAACAAGGAAGTGAATGAGAATAAAGTACTTAATTAGGCAGATGGAATTTAAAAGTCATCTTCCCAGGCCTGGGATACAGAGTCACTGTAAGCAACCAGAAGGTAAAAACAGCAGCCTGAGCTAAAGAAGAAAGCAAAAATTTTCCATGTTCATGATTTACTAAGATCAAATGATTACTTACGTTCTTCCCTCCACAAAACTACTTTAAAAAAAAGAGAAAAAGAATATAAACTTACTCTCTCTCGGAGCTGGTCCTTTAAATTGACTTCTAATAGGTAATAGTGCCATGTTTCCAATTAGTTTGGTGTCAGGGTCCATGAGAGAGGAGTGGTATGCCTGCAATTTCAATCATGTAAGAATGCAAAAGGAGTAGGGGGACAAACACCACAGAATCACAGACACACTGAGAAGGAGCCTCAGAAGCCATCAAGTATAACCTGTACCTTGATGAGATTCTCCTTGACAATAACTTCAATAGTTGGTCATCAAGCCTTTGTGGATGACCTCTAGTGTGGGAGAAGGGGACAAGCATTTATATAATGCCTACTATGTACTAGGCACTGTGCTAAGTTTTACAAATATTATCTCATTTGATCCTCACAACAACCCTGGGAGGTGGGTGCTATTATTCCCATCTGTTGGGGATGCTAAGGTGGAGAAAAATCAAGTGTCTTGCCCAGGATCATACAGTTTTAAAGTGTCTAAGACACAATTTGAACTCAGGTCTTCCTATTTCCAGGCTGATAGGCATCATCTGCTCCCTCTAGTGGAAGGGAACCATTTAACTTCTAGAGAGCTTCAACTATTAGGAATTATTTCTTGACAGAAAGTCTAAATGTGCCTCTCTGTTTCTTCCACCTCTTTGGACATCCAGGGAAACCAGCCTTCCTAGCTCTCCTCCTCCTCCTCCTCCTCCTCCTCCTGCTCTTCTTCAGGCTAAACACTAGCAATTTCTCCTCTTGATCCTCAAATGACAAACTCCCAAGGCACCTGGTCACCCTCTTCTCGATGCTCTTCAAGCTACTGGTGTGGTTTCTAAAATATAGACGTAATACTCAACATTCAGGGCAGAGTCCAGTTGACCTAGACTCTCCTGAGTCACAGACACTTTCACTCACCCCTGCCTGCCTGCCTGCCTATTGCCTAAAAGAGAATTCGCTTTTTTGGTTGCTGTGTCCTTCTATGATTGATACTGAACTTATGGCTCACTAAAACCCCTGGATTTTCTTCACACAGTGGTCTAGATCTTTGAATCCAGGCCAATGATGTATTTTATTGAAGAAAAAAGGGCAACTCATCCAAGAGAAAAATACAGTTATTTCCTGGCTATAAAACATGCCAAGAAAACCCTAAATGGAGTCATAGGGAGTGGGACAAGGCTGAAATATCTGAAAAACAACAAAAATCTTCAAAGAATGAAAGACTATTAGAGCTGCAAAAAACTTTAGTGACCATGGAACCCAAATCCCCTGAAGGGAGAATTACAGAGGAGGGAACACTGGCTTTGGTTCTAGTCCCAGCGCTGACACTGGGTAGTTCTGAGCTTCATCTGAAAAAGAGAAACCATAGGATTTAGAGCTAAGAGACAATTAATCATCTAGTGTAAGCCTCTAGTTTAGGTGCACAACCTACCTCTTTGATTAGATTTTATCTGCCTGTCTATACATCTACTTCTTCACTTTCCTGGAGGAAAGAGCTCTGGAAACCTTAAATTGCTATAAAAATAGAAGTTGTTATTAAGGAATAGAACTCACTGTTCACTGAGTAAAAAGGAGGCTGTGGGTGGGTTTAGAGTAAGAAGTAAGGGAAGGAACAGAAGAGAAAATCTGTCTTAAAAAAAAAAAAGATTTAAAAAGACACTGGGAAGATCTTTGCTATCCAGTCAGACAGAGGATGGAGGCAAGAAAGAAAAGGAAGGAAAGGATTATAGAAACAGGGAAGGGAGATATATGAGGTATGGAGTGCAACTGGGGTATAGAGAAAAGAACATGTTGGATATGCCCTGAAAGGGTCTAGGCTCAAATTCCTGATTTGTATCTGATTTTCTGTGCGGCTCTGGAGAAGTTATGTAGCCCCTCTATGAAATGAAAATATTTGACTGGAGGAATTCTAAGATCTGGCTTGAAATCTCTTTTAAGTCTCTATTAAGAAGTTCTTCTACCTCTTCAGACTTCAATTCCTGATATGTCAACCTGCACTGGCTAATTTCTATGGGCCAGCTCTATTATTCCACTAAGGAGTTACTCTCTCACTTTTATGGACTTCAGACTCCCCATCTGTCAAATAAGAAAGATGGATCATATGACTTCCAAGCTTTGGCACTCAATTTATTTATGGCTATGTGAAGGGAGAAGAGTTCTCTCACCTATTAGGAATTAGTCTCTTTAACTGTCCACTGATGGGGCTGGATGGATAACCTCCATGTCTAGCTCTAACTATCACTAACTATTATTATGTGAAGGAGCCATTCACTTCTCCAGAACTCAGTTTCCTAGTATGTAAAATGAAGGATCTAGACTTTCATTCTTCCTTTTTTAAAAACCCTTACTTTCTATCCTAGTATCAATTCTAAGACAGAAGTTCTATAAGGAGTAAGCAATTAGGGTTACATAACTTGCCCAGGGTCTCACATCCAGGAAGTATCTGAGGCCAGATATGAATACAAGACCTCTTGACTCCAGGCCTGGCTCTTGATCTACTGAGCCACCTAGTTCTCTCTTTTAGTATCAAATCTTTTTTTTTTTTTTTAAACCCTTACCTTCTGCCTTAGAATCAATCTATGTATTAGTTCCAAGGCAGAAAAGTGGTAAGAGCTAGGCAATGGAGATTAAGTGACTTGCCTATGGGATCATACAGCTAGGAAATGTCTGAGGCCAGATTTGAATCCAGGATCTTCCAGTCTCTAGGCCTAGCTCTCAATCCACTGAGCTGCTGAGCTGCCCCACTTAGTATCAATTCTAAGACAGAAGCGGGGGGGGGGGGGAGGGAAGAGCTAGGCAATTGGGGTTAAGTGACCTGCCCAGGGTCACACAGCTAGGAAATGTCTGTGACCAGATTGGACCCAAGACCTGCTCTATCCACTGAGCTGCTGCCTAGCTGTCCCCCTTAGTATCAATTCTAAGACAGAAGAGTGGCAAGATCTAGGCCAATGGGATTAAATGACTTGCCCAGGGTCACCCAGCTAAAAAGTGTCTAAGACCTAATTTGAACCCCAATCCTCCTGATGCAAGGTCTAGTGCTCTATCCTGTGAGTCACCCAGCTGCCCTTAGATTCTATGTTCTTTAAGTTCCAGCCCTGAATCTAATTATCCACAAAAGAATTGCCCTCTACTTCTCTGTCTTCAGTTTTCCATCTGTCAAAAGAGGAAACTGAACTCAATGATCTTTAAGTTCTGGCTCTAAATGTATCACTCTTGGAGGAAGGAATTGCCTTAATTTCTACAGACCAGTTTATCTATCCATAAATGAAGGGACCAGACAGAAACCCAAGTTTCAGGTCTAAATTTACTATTCTACAAAGGAGCCCTTCCTCCCTCTCTGGGCCTTAGTTTCCCCATCTGTCAAATGAGAAGAACTGAACTGGGTGGCTTTTAGATCGCTATAAAGACACAGACACATCCTACCCTCTCAGGCCTCAGTTTCCCTGCATGTCAGATTATGGGGTCCGTGATCGCTAAGGCTCAATTCTAAATCTATTACTCTACAAGGAAATAGTTCAGACTCCTTCTCCAAACATAATTTCCCCATCTGACAGATGCCGGGTCGCTCCATTTTCTACCCTCTCTTCCTCAGTTTCCCCACCATCACCAGGGCAGCTTCTCCGCCCCAGGTCCCCGCTTCCAGTCGTCCATTCCTCCAGACCAGACCGTTTGAGGTCGGGGCCCTCCGCCTGCCGGGTCCCTTCCCCCTTCTCCCACGGCCAGACCCCCACCCCGGCCTTCTCCACCGGTCCCTCTCCCTCCTCAAGGTCGCTTCCCCTCCGCCCCGAGACTCTCCTTGTCCTCTCCCCAAGCCTCACCGGCATCTTGGCGGCCGGGCCTGGGCTTCGGGCGAGCTGAGGGTGCTGGCTCCTGTCAGAGACCCCGGTACTTCCGGTCTGGCGGCCGGGTGGGGTCTAACCGGAAGCGATCCGGAAGAGGCGGGGGTGGGAGGAGGGTGCGCTTCCGGCGTCGCCGCAGAGAACACTAGAGGGAACCAGAGAGTCAGGGTAGCGAAGCTGGGCTCTACGAATCTTGCGCATGTGCGGGAGTCCCATGTGGGTAGGGCTGGCGAGAGAACGAGGAGTGTCCATCTAAGGATTAGTGCTCATTGCGATGGTTTCTGAGGCTGCGCCTCACAGTCTCCTGGGGCTGGCTGTGCGTTCAGCCGCTTCACTTGGTAGTCCTCGGTTTCTATGGGTAGATCACTGGTGTGCCAGCCCCGGGGGCGGGTGGGGGGAGGGGTAAGGGAGAGTTGGGGGAGGAGGAGAAGGAGGAAGACCTTAGTTCAAATCCTACATCTTAGGGATTGTGTGACCCCGAGCAAGTTACTTAAGCTAACCCTCTGTGCTTTAGTTTTTCCATCTGTAAAATGAACATTTTATTTTCTTATTTTAAGAAAATCATCACTGGGAAATACAGAATAAGTTTGTTGGTACTTGAGGCTTCATTTCTCCCTGCAGCCGTATAGACATTTTTATAATAAAAATGTATTTTTAAAAATAAGCCTAAAAAAAATCCTTCCCTTCTCTTAGTATCAATTCTTTTTTTTTTTTTAAACCCTCACCTTCCATCTTGGAGTCAATACTGTGTTGGCTCCAAGGCAGAAGAGTGGTAAGGGTAGGCAATGGGGGTCAAGTGACTTGTCCAGGGTCACACAGCTGGGAAGTGTCTGAGGTCAGATTTGAACCCAGGACCTCTGGTCTCTAGGCCTGGATCTCCATCCACTGAGCTACCCAGCTGTCCCTTAGTATCAATTCTAAGACAGAAGAGCAGCACCCAGGGTCATAGGGCTAGGAAGTGTCTAAGGCTAGATTTGAACCCAGGACCTCCTGACTCCAAACTGGCTCTTTAGCCACTGTGCTTTCTAGCTGCCCCCAAAGTCAGGTCTAATATAAATAAGTGATGGAAAGCAAAAGGAGGGTTCTCAGTCCCGAAACTGTTCTTGTGAGCCTTGGGCCTGTGGGAAGACATCAGCATAAAATGAGAATCAGGAACTGCTGAACATGGGATGGGAAATCACTTAAATGGGCCACATGTCATGTGACTCCAGGAAGGATGAGATGTCCATTCTGTTAGGGTTTCTGTAGCCATGAATCCTCTGTTCTGACCCTCTGGCTTAGTAGGGAAAATGAATCCTTTTTTGTTGTTTGACCCCATTTGGGGTTTTCTTGGCAGAAATACTGGAATGGTTTGCCATTTCCTTCTCCAACTCATTTTACAGATGAGGAAACTGAGGCAAGCAGGGTGAAGTGACTAGCTCAGGGTCACACAACTAGGACATGACAGGTCTTAGGCACCAATATAATTAAGGGCTTTATAATCAATATAAAAACTGGCTGGCTGGGGTGTTTGAGATGTTCAGGGAGGACTCACACCTCTGCTGTGAAGACTTGTTCATTGTTTTCAGCTCAGTTTTTTAGGCTGCTCGTCCCCCTTTGGAGTCTACCTTTCACCCAACTTTCACCTTGTTGCCCCAAGAAGCAAGTGCAGCAGCCACATCCGGGTAAAACTGTCTTGGCTGATGCGCCAAAGCAGACTGAGGCTGGGCTGCAAACTCATCCTCGACTTGGGGCAATGCCTACCCCAAGCATGTGAAGACTTACTCCGGAAGAATGGGAAGATGAGAACAATTTGTTCCAGCTGCCATGAAGGCGGCTGAAACAGGCGATGTGGAGAGCCCGGAGCTTGGTCAGCCGTGGAAGACACCAGGGTCGTCCACTGCCTCTAGGGCCATCCACAGTCATCCTGACTTGGATCACTCAGGAAGAAGAGAGGCTGATGATTTTGTGCAGCTCAGCTTCACGTAAATCCAACTCAGGAGCAAGTCGAGACATCGCCCTGTGACGCCACAGGTCACATTCAAAATGAAGGACAAACAATAACCAGCGGGTTGGAGAATCCTTCACAGAGGAGTAGTTGGCTTTGAATAAATAAAAGGCTTCTGAAAGGAGATGAGGAGGGAGGGGACCCATTAAAATTTCATCCTACAATTCATGACTTTGGGAGAATGGGCCTCTTACCCCAGATTACTTTCCCTAATAATTATCTTCAACTCTCGAGAACCATTCAGGAAAACAGAACAGTTTTTCACTGTTTATTTTGAAACATAGTGTGTCTTTGAAAGCAGGGCAAGACGGTTCCCCATATTCATATACACCAAAAATATGTTCCAAATATTTAAAAATAAAATTGTAAAATCTATAACTTTTTTTTTTAAACCCTTAACTTCTATGTATTGGCTCCTTGGTGGAAGAGTGGTAAGGGTGGGCAATGGGGGTCAAGTGACTTGCCCAGGGTCACACACCTGGGAAGTGTCTGAGGCTGGATTTGAACCCAGGCCCTCTGATCTCTAGGCCTGACTCTCAATCCACTGAACTACCCAGCTGCCCCCAAATCTATAACCTTTTAATCCAATAGACCAGAGGGGGATTAACCTGGGGTCCATGACCTTTTAAATATTATAAAAACCACATTTCAGTATTATTGGTTTCCTTTGTAATCTTATGTATTTAAAACCATTATTCTGAGGGGTCCATAGGCTTCACTACATCTTTGACATATACTGGCCATTATATTATCTTGGGATAAAAGCATGAAAGATTGCTTTTTTTTTTTTTAACCAGTTTGATGTCAACAAAATTCTGGATAAGAAGAAAATTTAGGACTCATAATTTAATTTTTAATTTTATTTATTTTTTAAACCCTTAACTTCTGTGTATTAGCTCCTTCCATTTTGGAGTCAATACTGTGTGTTGGCTCCTAGGTGTTAGAGTGGTAAGGGTAGGCAATGAGGGTGAAGTGACTTGCCCAGGGTCACACAGCTGGGAAGTGTCTGAGGCTGGATTTGAACCTAGGACCTCTGGTCTCTAGGCCTGGCTCTCAATCCACTGAGCTACCCAGCTGCCCCAGGACTCATAATTTAAGAAAAGGCTTAAAGAAGAAAATCAGTGCTTCATTGATTATATCCTGGAGAGACTACCTCAAAACCCTATCCTCTGAGATCTCACCCTAGTCTAGGGGTGACCCAAATTGGGTTTGAATCCTGTCTTAAGACACTTAGTAGCTGTGTGGCTCTGAGCAATTCATTTAACCTCTCTTGGTCTCAATTCCTTAACTGGAAAATGAGGGAGTTGGACTCAATGACTCTTAAGGTCCCTCTGAAGGCCATACCGGGGGACCTTGAGCTCACGTAGGTCCTTGCCAAGCTGGAGCGGCTTTGCGTATAGTCCTGGGAATGGTCTCTAGGACCGTTGTCAGCGGTCATAACCTAGCCAGGTTGAGAGGCTCACTACTAGATTGGCAGCCTGTGGTAATTTTTTTTTGACCCCAACAAATCTAAAAAGACCAACTACCAAACCCATAGAGTATCGGCTTTCAACATCAGTGGAGAGAATACCTGGATTATGGATAACTGAAATGTGTTGAAGTATTTTAGGTAATGTGCCATCTTGGGTATTGAAAAAAACTAAAATCTGAGTGACACAAAACACACAGTATATTATTAGGTGAGGACATGGTGTGTGGATAGAGCACTAGGCCTGGAGCCAGGAAGACCCGAGTTCAAACCTGGCCTCAGACACTTCTTAGCTACGTGACTCTGGGCAAGTCATTTACCCTTGTTGGCTTCAGTTTCCTCATCTGTAAAATGAACTGGAGAAGTAAACGGCAAACCATTCCAGTTTTTGCCCCCCCAAACCCAAATGGGGTCACAAAGAGTCCATGACTAAAATGATTGGACAACATGAAAAGGAATATTATCTAAAACCAAATAGGATCCTTTAAGGTACCTAGTAGGTGTTCATTTATGGAATAAGAGCATTTAAATACTGAGAAAGGATGATCTTCAGTCTCCATTAAAGGAACCAATAACTGGCATAATAGAGCTATTGGCATTCTTTTATTTTTCTCCTTAGAAGCTGGAGGCTCCAGGTATTGCTGTCTGCTCCTCAGGATTCTCTAGTTACAGCACCTCTGGGAGAGATGTCATCCTGCCTAAAAGCTTACTAGTTGTGTGGCTCTGGGGCAAGAGGGGCTGGGCTTGACCTTGAAGGTCCCTTCTAGCTCTAAATCTAAGACTGGCCACTAAAGGCTTCTCTAAAAGAGCAAATTTGTGGTTCTATGAATTCACCGTCATTCTGGTTCTGTTTTCTCACTGGCAAAACAGGGGATGAAGTGATTTTTATGTGACTTCCATTAAGGCACCTTCCAGTTCAAAAATCTGTATTGCCCTGAGCCTAAAGGACATTATGTTTAATTAAGGAAGAAGGCTCAAGGGGAATTGCATGGGGGACACTTCCAGGCCATGAGCTCGGGAGGGATCAGGGTTCCAGAGTGGGGGATCTGTGGTCACAGGACCTGGGTTTAAGTCGCAGACTTGGGACGCTTTGGACTCCAAAGTGATTATACTTTTTAGGAGTTGTAAAAACACATTTCCCAGGTTCCTTTCACATGGCCTACCATCTACAGCTGCCCTACCTGGGGGCATGGGCCTTGAGGCAGTATTGGGCCTCTGCTACAACCATGAGGCTGTGAGTAACAGGAGGGCAGGGTCTGTTCTCTACTCCCCTCTTTCCCCCCAGCACTTAGCACAACACCTAAAATAATAGTAGGCACTTAAGGCCAGATGAAAGAAGTCTAAAAGAAAGATGAAAGCTTGACTCTTCTCAGAATAAACAAAAGGATTTTTAGATGTTTTGCACGGTCTGTCATGTTTTGGTTTGCTCTTCCAAAGACCATGATGATACTTTGGTTTTTTTTTGTAACCACTAAATTTCAACTGTCTTCATTCATCAAGAATTGTACTTGGTAAGAATTTTGAACAGGTAGCATGACCTCAGGGGCAGAGAACTGCATGGCCTGAAAGTCAGGAAGGCCTGGGTTCCAACACTGGTTCTGTTATTTACTGGCTGTGTGACCCTAGCAAAGTCACTTAACCTCTACAAAACTCAGGAAATTTGTTAATATGATAAGTTATCTAGTTGTCAATTTGCATCTGGTACAGGATGTTTAAGATTGGACCCAAAATGGGAGCAAGGATTTCAAAATAGAATTTGGAATATGAAAGGACTATGAGGAATGCTGACATGACAGCTCATTTCTTATTATAAAAGTAATCTTTAGCAATTCATTCTGAGGGAAGACAATTGAATCATTTTTCCAACAGCAAAATCACAGGAAAAAAATCTGAGACAGGAGACACCTGAGGTCATCTCATCCAACCTGGATCTGTAAAAGAATCTTCTTTCCCACATTTCAGCCTTTGCCGAAAGAGAAGCAAACCACAGGCTCTTGAGAGCACCCATGCCATTTGGGGCTAGCTCTGGCTGTCAGGGAGTCTTTCTTTCTTCACATCGAGTTGAAATCTCTCTTTGCCACTTCCACACCACAACAGAAACTATCCTTCCCCCCAAACGGAAGTAAATCGAGCTAGGGCTAACGATGGACAGCAGCACCAAAGGCTTGTCTGTATTCAACAGATAAATAGGAGCCTCAAACCAGCTTTTTACAAATCCAAGTTGTTCTTCTAAATGGGAATCCTGAATCATGTCATGTTTAGAGCCCAGAGCTTTTTCTCCCTTAAACAAGTATCTGGAAACATATGCCTGTAGATTTTCCAAATTACCCTTTTCTTTGAGGGGCTGAGGGGAAGGAGGAAGTGACAATGTTCAGATTGTGGATTAACCATAGTCTTTCTGCTTTGGAAGGATGAATCCTCCATTCACTTGTTCCTTGGGCTAAAAATGGGTGTTTGTAAAATTCTGCTCCCAAAGCTCTTCATGTTTTAATAAACACTAGAAAAATTAAATATGATCTTCATTCATCTCCTCGCTCTTGAAAATATTCATCAAACATGGATGATCTTTCTTCTTCAGATTCCTTTCAGCAAAGAAACAACAAAAAAAAACTTAATTAAAAAAATTTTTTTGACCTGGTCTTAAATGTGCCAATAGTGGCACTTATGGGTGAGTATTTCAGGTGATAATTGATAATGGGCTCATATCTGGCAATTCAATGTTTGGGGGCCAAAGCAACTGACAAAGACCGGCTACTAAAACAAGCAGAGTTTCATGTAGGGAGGGCCCAGGCACATACTGTCAAAGTTGCGTATTACCTAGAAAACTCTCCTGGGTACAGAATTCCAGTGGAGAGATAATAAGAGAGAAGAGGCTAGTGCAGGGGTTGGCAACCTTTTTGGCCGTGAGAGCCATAAACGCCACATTTTTTAAAATCTAATTTCGTGAGAGCCGTACAGTGCTCACAGTGCCGCTCCTGTAACAGTGCCTGAAAAAAATGGACTTTATGGCTCCTGCAGAAAGAGCCATATCTGGCCCTCAAAAGAGCCATATCTGGCTCAAGAGCCACATGTTGCCGACCCCTGGGCTAGAGGGAGGAAGAGGAGACAAAGGCCGTTTTAGTCATTTCCAGTTAGTTTGCTCATGGTTTACATTAAACAAGAGCAAGATACGAGGAAGTTAAAGGCAATTTCCTCATCACAATTTCATTCAGCGCCTTTTTCTTTTCAAGGAAGTAGATCTTTGAGAATACTTGCCCCAGCCAGTGAGGGTCTGATAAGAACTGACAGTGAAATGGGTCTTTGGCCCATTAAGTCAGAGCTGAACTGAGGGAGTCAGTAGAAGCTGCTTAAAGAATAGGCAGGCATTACATTCAAATATGGGGAGATGATACACAAATGTCCCCTCTTTTATCAGAGGTGATATAAAGTAATTATATACAAGGCCTAGAAGTGGTTCTGTTATGTCTTTTTAATCCTTACCTTCCCTCTTGGAGTCAATACTGTGTATTGGCTCCAAGGCAGAAGAGTGGTAAGGGTAGGCAATGGGGGTCAAGTGACTTGCCCAGGGTCACACAGCTAGGAAGTGTCTGAGGACAGATTTGAACCCAGGACCTCCCGTCTCTAGGCCTGGCTCTCCATCCACTGAGCTACCCAGCTGCCCCCTCTGTTAGGTCTTAATGATCTTAAGAGAAGAATGGAAAGAGAAGAGTAATACAGTGGAAGCAAAGGGAAAGGAAGATTAGGGAAAATTATCTCATTAAAGTGGGAAAGCAGATATTTTTACAAAATGAAAGGATAGGGGGAACAGCTGAAGAGTACAGACACATGCAATTAGGTACAGAAGTACATTTAACAGTGAAGTAGAAGGAAAAGGGGAGGGGGAAAATTGATCCTAAAGGATTTACAAACAGCTCTTTTGGAGTTGGCAGAGAATGGAGAATCTGAGGAAATTTCCATAAATTAGAGAATGAACAAGTTATGGTATGTAAATGTAGTAAAGTTTTCTTAAAGTTGTGCTGTAAGAAATAATGTAGGGGACGGTGTCAGAGAATTCTATTATATTCATACACCATTATCTGTTCAACCATTCCCCCATTGACACACAGTTAATAAATGCTGTGTACCTTTATTTCCATTTCTTAGAAGAGAGTTCATGGTGAATATCTTTTAAAGTCTCATGCTTATGGGAAATCACAGTTCAATCATTCTCTCCTCTACCCAAACAGTTATGCAGATTCAATAAAGAATATTTTATTGTGTTTAAAAAAAAAAAAAAAAGAATAGGCAGGCACAATCCAAACCTGCGCATGTTGCCTTCAGTGACTGGCCTATGGACAGGGCAATGGATAGACATGTGGGTGATGGACACATGGGGCATGTGGGTAAAAGGGGGGGGGGGAGAGATTTCCTCTCTCAGAGCCAGAGTGTTATGATGATAATAACAGATAATTTGGAGAAGCAAATAAATGTGTCAGGGCCAAATAGAGCTTCAAGTCAAGAGCTACAGATTGACAGGCTTCAGTGAGGAAAGGAGGGGGCTAAACACTCCTGGATCTCAAACCCCTCCCCCTCTCTAACAGTTGCTGCTTCAGGTGGTAATGAAGGCAGGAATGAGATTCTTCTGGTACGTTTCTGTTATAGCTGAAACCCCAATGATGTTCCTTTTCTTTAAGTTATATTCCTCACAGGTCTGATAGATGAGTAAATGGAAGCTAGCTATATAACTGTTGAGGACAGAGATGATCTTCTTAAAACTGGCAGCAGACAGGATTCAAACTAGATGTCCAGACTTGAGTTGTGAGTATTCCCCAAATAATTTCCAGGCACAGATTTGAAGGTAAAGGTTATATTAGGAAATAACAAGGAAAACTAGAGAGGTTAATGAGGGTTTTAGGATAATGAAAGGTAACCCTGAGCTGTTAGGTTGAAGCTGCCCTTCCCCTCTCACAGGAGGGGATGAAGGCACTTAACTAAAACTGGCTGTCTTGCTATTAATGAATATCTTTACTTCTCTAATCACTAAATATTTGTTGTATTGAAGTTGATAAAAACTAACCCTATTAAACAGGCTAATCCTTATGTAGTAACCACATTGGTTATGCCACAATGGTCACCCAAGTGAACCCCAAGTCTGGAGTAGTAAGCAGAGTGTCTGCTCACTTCAACCTCCACAAAGTAACTGCTCAACTGCCCCCTCACCCAAAGTTCTCCAGGGGGGTCCCCTGGAATTCTGGGTGAGGCTGTCCCTATATCTTTGCAGGGATTCCATGCTTTCCATCTCCACATAACAGAGGTCTCAAAGGTCTTAAGCTAAGCCCCCAATCTGGCAATGGCAGTGTGCCCATGTCTATTCTGTTTTCACTTGTGAGGCTTTAAAAACATTTTTTGGGGTGGGAAAGTAGGAGGCTACAGAGCACCAAGTCAAGGGGCAGGAGTGGAGGGGAGAGTGGGAGAGAGGGAGAGAGACAGACAGACAGACAAACAGACAGAGAGGGGAGAGAGAGACAGGGAGAGAGGGAGAAGTGTTTTTTTGGAATGTGGATTTCTTTCAGAATTCTTTACATAAAGAATGTGTATAATGTGAATTTACATAAAGTGAGAATGTCTATATTAACAGGGTAGAAAGAATTGAAGAGGGTCCTCATGTCTTGGAACTTCAGAAGAATAAGGATACACGAGCTCAACGTCCACCAGCAGAAGTCATGCAATAACATAGAACCTAAACAGGGAATTCTTAGAAAAAAGCTATTAAACTGTTTATATTCTCAGAGCCAGTGATTTTGCTATTGGGTACGGAGAAGATGCTTATAAGACAGTCACTTTGTTGGTTGTTTTGCTAAACTGTTCTTTTTTGTTCTTTTATGATGGCGGGTTCAAATGGTTGAGGGACTAACATTTTTACAAAACATATTAGCTAAGCTCCCAAATTACCTTCGGTTCTTTAAACTCCAAGTCTTCTCCATACTGAATGGTGAAGTCAATATGCTGTAAGACGATGTTCATACTTTCTTCGTCTGACTGGTCATATGGCAAAAAACGGACCATACTGTAGTCATCGATCTGCAAAGAAGAGATCCATCTTTGAGAAGAACAATAGCTGAAAATCAAAACAACTGTGAGGTACCACCTTACATCTAGCAGAGTGGCTGATATGACAGTAAAGAAAAATAATAGATGTTGTAGGGGATGTGGCAAACTGGGACACTAATGCATTGTTGGTGGAGTTGTGAATTGATCCAACCATTCTGGAAGGCAATTTGTAATTATGCAGAAAGGACTTTAAGAGAATGCTAGCCCTTTGACCCAGCAATACCACTACTAGGCTTACATCCCAAAGAGATTAAAAAAAAATGGGTCAGGATCTGTTTGCACAAAAATATTTATAGCTACGCTTTTTATGGTGGCAAAAACTTGGAAAACAAAGAGGTGTCCCTTGATTGGGGAATGGCTGAACAAACTGTGATATCTCATGGTGATGGAATACTACTGTACTATAAAGAATAATGAACTGCTTGATTTCTATATGAAATGGAAAGACCTCCATGAACTGAAAAGGAGTGAAATGAGCAGAACCAGGAGAGCATTGTACACAGAGACTGAAACACTGTGAGGCGATCATATTAATCGACTTTGCTACTAATAGCATGCAAAGATCCAGGACAATTCTGAGGGACTTATCAGAAAGAATGCTATCCATATCTAGAAAAATAACTGTGGGAGTAGGAATCCAGAAGAAAACATGATTTATCACTTGTTTAAATGGGTATATAATTTTTTGATTTTGGTTTTATTTTTTATTTTGGGGAGGGTTTTGGCTTTAAAAGATTATTACAAAAATGAATAATAAGGAAATGGGTTTTGAGTGATAATATTTGTATAATTCAGTGAAATTACTTGTCAGCTCTGGGAGGGAGATAGCATGAATCATGTAATCATGGAAAAAATTTTAAATTAAAAAACAAACAAACAAACAAAACCGCTGACCCTTATGAAGGATTTCCTAAGCTCATCTGGAAGTACAGGCATGGCCCAAGGGATAGATCAACGAAACTGTAACAGTCTCTGGTGACCTAGGGCCTAGATTCTATAGACAGAAACAACATGTATCTAGAAAGGCAAATATGAACTATATAATAAATAATATTGCTTGTGTGTACGAGGTTGGCCTCTAGTTAGCTTCTGCCCCCTAGGCCAGGCCAGAAAACTCTCTCAGGACAACTGATCTGTTAGGGACAATAGAAAGAACAATAGGAAGCAATGGAGACACGCATGATGCCCTATTGTATGAATTATATATTTAGGGGAATCCTCCCCCCCCCCCCAAATCCTGGAACTCACCTAATAGAGCATCAGAGTCATGTGTCTTAATTTGCCAGTTGTGGCAGGCAAGATTCCTGATCAGCAAATGTGACATGTAGGACCCGAAGTGAAACCCCAGCCAATTAGAATATCTTAGGGAAAGGGTTTAGTTAAACTTTAAAAGCCAGCTCATGAAGCGGGGAGTTCTCTGCCATTTTTTGGCTTTTGAAAGAAGGTCTCTCACTGGAAAGCAGTCCTGGTGCTTATTTATATAGGCCATTTCTGGCGAGCAGAGCACAGCACAGCATGGGCTAGCGGGGACCACGGCCCAGCTGGGAATCCGGGAACTCGGGCTCTCCTCTTCAGCTCCAGGTCCTTCTTTGGCTGGCCTTAATTTGTCTGGCCCAACCAGGTGGTTAGCTGGGCCTCTTTGCCACTGCTTGTGAAACGGACCAGGCCCATGGACCTGATGAAGCAGAAACAATAGCTGGAGACTTTGGGTAGGTAGGCTGGTAGTATCTTCTTTCTCTATACTATAAGTACTTATAAATTTAGTATAAAGTCTCTGAGATTAATTTTTATTTGTTACACTCATAAATGTAAGGAAAAATGCCTGTTTGTTTTCACTGCCTTACAACACGCGTTAGGATTTTTAAATAAAGTTTCCAGGATAACTTTTAAAAATAATTTGAAAGCTTACCAATCCACAGATGGCGTTAGTCAGCTTTTTGAATTTTTTGCTTCTTAAGATACCTGTAGAATCTTCTATCAAAGAATACATGTCAGGGTCAAGGAACCTTAAAAAGGAGAGAGGGAGAGAGAGTTGGTGAAAGAGCTAAATGAATAATTTAGCAACTGCCTGGGTTTTCCAAGTCTCCTAGATTCTGAGATGGAAGGGATTTTTAGAGACCTTCTAGTTCAACTTCCTCCTTTTATAAATGAGGAAACTGAGGCTCAAAGAGGCAAAATGATTTAGGCTTATAGATATAGAGCAGGACAGGTCCTCTGAGGTCCTCCATTGTGTACTATCTTTCGTTTTATAGATAAGGAAACTGAGGATCATACAACACATGGACATTTCAGCAGTCTTGGCTCTTGGGACAAAAGCTGCACCATGGAAGAACTCACTTTTCTATTTCCTTTTTTGCCTTCTTACTCAGCAAGTCCATCTTGGTCATAATGTTAATTTGTGGGATTTCCAAAGACACCATCGCGCTGAGGGCTGCCATGACTCCGGAGATAAACTGTAGGAGGAAAGAGACAAGGAAAGATGAAATGTGCAGCTTCCTCTGGTTCCGTTCACTGATAAAAGCAATGAGTGCAGGCCTTCTGCTCCTGACCAGCCAAGGTTAAAAAAAAAATGACCTAGGGGCAGCTAGGAAGCATGGTAGATATATCGAGTGCCAGCCCTAGAGATGGAAGGAACTGAGCTTAAATCTGGCCTCACACATTTCTTAGCTGTGTGACCCTGGGTGAATCATTTAAACCCAATTGCCTCTTCCTTGATGCTCTTCTGTCTTAGAACTGGAACACAGATAGAAGGGTTAAAAAAAAAAATCAGCTAGTCAATCATCTCTTAGATACTGGAAAAATCTGAACATGTTCAATTAAATGCACCAAGCAGTTATTAAGTGTCTACTGTGGAAGCAGGCCTTAAAAGACCTTGCCCCTTCCCCCCTTTAAGGACAATCTTAAAAATAGATGTTAGCATCCCACTCTGAAATGGGCCACTAAGTTACAACTGTTTTTAAGCAAATCAAAACCTCGAACCTAAACTTTGTAGCCTTGTTTAATCCTGACTGTGGAATATGGCCTTTGTCTTCTGAATCCTCTAAATTGTAAGCAGAAAATGGCTTGAGTCAGAGAGGTTTTCCAACAGCAGGACTCTCTCTCTCTCTCTTTAAGCAGAAACACTTAGATTTCCCCTCCTGATTAGAGGGGATCAATCAAATCAATCAAAACATACCTAGCAGACTGGTCAATATGACAGTAAAGGAAAATAATAAATGTTGGAGGGGATGTGGCAAAATTGGGACACTAATGCATTGTTGGTGGAGTTGTGAACTGATCCAACCATTCTGGAGGGCAATTTGGAATTATGCCCAAAGGTCTTATGATCCAGTAATACTATCACTACTGGTTTTGTACCCCAAAGAGATTAAAAAAATGTTTGTACAAAAGTATTTATATCTGTGCTTTTTGTGGTAGCAAAAAATTGGAAAGCAAGGGGGTGCCCTTCAATTGGGGAATGGCTGAACAAATTGTGGTTCATGATGGAATACTATTGTGCTGTAAGGAATGATGAACTGCTTGATTTGTATATGAACTAGAAAGACCTCCATGAACTGATGTGGAGTGAAATGAGCAGAACCAGGAGAATGTTGTACACAGAAACTGAAACACTGTGGGATGATCAAATGTAGTAAACTCTGCTACTAACAGCAATGCGATGATCAAGAACAATCCCATGGAACTTGTAAAAAAGAACACTATCCACAGCTAGAGAAAGAACTATGGGAGTAGAAACACAGAAGAAAAACATATGATTTATCACTTGGTTATATGGATATGATTTGGGGTTGTGGTTTTAAAAAGACCGCTCTATTACAAATATGAATAATATGGAAATGAATTTTGAATAAGACATGTATAAACCAGTGGAATTGCTTGTCAGCAGAGGGAGGGAGGATGGAAGACGGGAGGGAGAGGACATGAATAACGTAACCATGGAAAAATATTCCAAAAAAATAAATAATATGGGGGGGAAGGAAATACCAAAATTTAGATCATTAGTAAATGTCAGTAACGGATATGTCAAATGAGCAGGGTGTATCCACAGGTCAGTGGTAGGAGCCACCAGAGACAGAGAGCTCCCCTGCTCACTGCAGACACTTAAATTCAATAAGATGACAGCCCCAGCCCCTGGAAGATCTTACACCATGGCCACATAAAACACCAATATGGTGAGAATGATGATTTGATTCCTGGGGAGGAAGTCAAGAGGGTCTTCCTGGAGGCTCTGGCCTTTAAGTCAAGGAAGCTCAGGCTCCTGGGATGTCCTGAGGATGTGCATTTCAGACAAGAGGGACACCTTGTACAAAGGCATGGGGATGGGAAATGGGACACAGAATCTGGCAAACAGCTACATTTATAACAAGTCCAGAACAGTCCAGTGGTCCTAGTTTTGACCTCCTCTCTCGTAAAAACTTTCCTAGGAGCTACCAACCAGAAGCACAGTTTCTAACTTCTAAGAGATAATGTCTATAAAGCATTCTGAAAAGCTCAAGGTACTCCATAAATCCAACTATTATTATTTATTACTCTCAATTAGGTGGTGAGAGGAATAGAACCATCAATGACTAGAGAAACTGTCAGCTACATGGTGTGGCACTTACTATCCCTATAGCAATAAGAGGAAATAGAGGCTCAGGGAATAAAAGGCCAGGCCTGTCATGCCCTACTACCTAGGCCACACAGGCCTACTGCTCTCCCCTCACCTAGCATTCCTTGTCACAGGCTGGCCCAAACACTGAGAAGTCATTCTCTCCTCCTAAGTCTCAGAATCCCGTTTCCCTCAGTTGGACCTCCTGTAGGCAATCTGTTTGTCATTAATGTTCCCTCAAGGGAGATACAAATCAGCCAAATGTAAGGCCTGACACAGAGCTGTTTTCCTTCCTCTGAAGGGCTCCAAATGACATAAGGGCTGGTGTCTTGACTTGCACAATGAATTGGATTTTGGTGAGGCAAAACTGCATAAAGTCATCAGCCTCACTCTCAGTCTCTTTAACCTTCATTTTCTCCAAATTTTGAGCCAAATTCTTCCTCTTCCTCCCTTCTTCCCTCTCTGAGACAACAAGCAATCTGATATAGATTTTATATGTGTAATTATATAAAACATTTTTCCATATCAGTCATTTTCTGGAAGAGACCTTTAACAACAACAAAAAAATGAAGAAAGTGAAACATAGTATGTCTCAGGCTACATTCAGACTCCACCAATTTTCTCCAGAGGTGGATGGCATTTTTCATCATTCATCCTTGAGGACTGTCTCGGATCATTTTATTGCTAAGAAGAGCTGGTCATTCACAATTGCTCATCGTACAACATGGCCATTATTGTATATAATGTTCTGGTTCTGCTCACTTCATTTGGCATCAGTTCATGTAAGTCTCAGGTTTTTCTGAAAACATTCTGCTGCTCATTTCTTACGGTCCTATATTTCATTACCATCACATACCACAACTCGTTCAGCCTTCTCCTCCCTAGCAGTGCCAGGATTTTTCTGACATGAAGTTGAAGGGTATCCCCTCTATTTCCAATTCTTCGTCATCAAAAAAAGAGCCGCTATCAGTATTTTTGTACTTTCCCTTTTTAAAAAAATCTCTTTGAGATACATACCTACTAGTGGCAACCTCATTCTCTTCCAGAGTCCTCTAAGTCCAGTGATAAGACAAAAGTCAGCATGCATACTGTGGCACCTTGGATGTCTGACCAAGTCCTAAGTCCTCCACCAGGCCTGCTTCAGTCGTCTTCATGGCTCTTGGAATAAATTGTTCTCATCTGCTCATCACATGCTTGGGGTAGATATCCCACTAAGCCACTGATGGGTTTGAGGCCTGTTGGTTACCCTTGACCTGGCTTAGCCAACTGCTAAGACAGCACACAACAGGTTCTTAATAAGCACTTATTCCCTTTCCTTCCCTGGCAGAGCCAGGATTTTTCTGACATGAAGCCTAGAGGCTGGGAAGGCTTGTCCAAGCCTCCCTTGTGGCCACAGAGCCTCCCAACCTCAATTCAATTCCATAGAATTTATTAAGTACCAGCCATTACCAGGCCTCAGGGATACTAAGGACCAAGGAGCTAACATTCTAGCAACATTTAGAGACAGTTAAGTGCAAAGGAGAAGGAGGAGAAGGGAACAAATCAATTACGTGCCAGGCTCTGTACTAGGTGCTTTACAAGTTTTAGCTCATTTGGTTGACTCCATTATCTTCCTTGAGGAAATGTTAATGATGAACAGATCACCTGTTGGAAGTGCAACTGAGGAAACATGATTCTGAGACTTAGAGGGAGGAGAGATTGGCTTCTCAGCATGTGGGCTAGCCTGTGACATGGAATGCTACGTGAGGGGAGAGAAAGCAGGCTGATATGACTGGAACATAGTCTCTGGGTGACTGGGTGGGGAGGGGGCAGTGCTACTGATCTCTTTATCCACAGCACCCCCTCCAGACAACTTTATATAAATATATTTTATAATGACTTTTCTTTTTGTTGTTTTTATTTAAACCCTTACCTTTTGTCTTAGCCTCAATTCTAAAACAGAAGAGAGGCAAGGGCTAGGCAGTTGGGGTTTGCCCAAATCACACACCCAGGCAGTATATGAAGCCAGATTTGAACCTAAAACTGTGCCTCTCCCCTGCTCGAGAAACCCCAGTGGATCTTTATTTCTGAAGGAATGGTGTAATGACATGACTGAACAACAACAAAAACGAACTGTACCTTGTGCTAAGTGAAATAAAGAAAGGCAAAAAAGCCCAGGAACTTTAAATAGCGCCAGTGAGAAGTTGTGTCCATTCGCAGGCCTGAGACCCTTCAGAGGCACAACAGGCTTTTCCTTATTTGCCCATACCCATGAGCAACAGGTTAAGGGACCCATGGTTTCATATGTTTGGGTCGGGGCTCTCTTTGCTGAGGCAGATTATAACATCCACAAGTCACGGCCTTGTCAAGGGCCCCAGGTAGGATTTGAACCCAGGGGCTCCTGACTCCAAGCTCCAATACTCTACCCACAATGCTGGGATGCCTCTGGCCTACACCCATGTCTGCATAAAATTCCAATTTGCCTTCCAATCCTACCTTAAACGATTCCACCATAAACTGAGAATCAACCAGAAACACCCCACAGACACGGAACTCCCACTGCTGCAGGCGCTCCACCAACTGCTTCATCACTGGCAAGTGTGTGTAGAGCTCGATCTGGCCTGCACAAAGAACTCAGGAAAATTAATGCCTTCGGGGAGAAATGGGCCAGAATGTGAAATCAGCTCAATTCCACAAACCCCTGCTCAGTGTGAGGTGCGACATAGGGCACCAGGAATGCAATAGAACATAGTCCCTGCCCTTAAAGAGTTTTCATTCTACTCGGAATAAAAGAAAAACAAATTCTACAATATGATAAATGATTAGATGCTAGTAAGGTCCCTTCTAACCTGAACACTCTCTTAATTCCTCTGTTTGGTGGTACTAAGGCCAAGCCAGCTCTGAATCAACCAAGCAGCATCTTTCTCCCCCTCCCTCATTTCTGTTTTTATGACAACTCTAAGACAGAAGGGTAAGGGCTAGGCAATTGAAGTTAGGTGACTTGTTAAGGGTTTCAGAGCTAGGAAATGTGAGGCCAGATTTGAACCCAAGACTTCCTTTCTCCAGGCCTGGTGCTCTATGCTCTACTGAGTCACCTACCTGCTCCCAAAAGTGATTTTTTTTTAAACCCTTACTTTCTGCCTTGGAACCAATACTGTGTATTGATTCCAAGGCAGAAGAGTGATGAGGGCTGGGCAATGGGGGTTAAGTGACTTGCCCAGGGTCACACAGCTGGGAAATGTCTGACACCAGATTTGAACCTAGGTCCCATCTCTAGGCCTGACTCTCAATCCACTGAGCTACTCAGCTGCCCCTCCAAAAAGCAATTCTTAAGTACCTACTATATGCTGGGGAATATGCAAAGGCAAAAGTGAGGTGGACTTTGCTCTCACGTTTATAACCTAAAAAGATCAGTGGCTCCAGAGTCAGAGGATATAGGTTCAAATAGCACTTTTGACCTTTAGGTGCTATACGACCTTGGGACATTTAACCTGGCTGGACCTCAGTTCCCTCAGTAAAATAAGGAAATTTGACTAGATAAGTTTGGAAGTCCTTTCTGCTTTAACTCTGTGATCCTATGCTTTAGCCAGGAGCATATAAATACACAGTAATATAGATACACACATATACATTTTATGTATATAATATGTATTTCTAGCAATAAGATGTGTACATACTTTCTATTCATATTACATATATGCCACATATATAAAACATACTGTATGTACAAAATAACATGTTTTGTGTATACATATATATATATATTAGTACAACATATTTACAAAATGGGTACAAGGTAATGTTATCAGGAGAGTCCTAGCAGCCTGTAAAATCAAGGATAGTTTGCCTTCTCAATGAAGGGATAGCGGAGAGAAGGAGAAAATCCCTTAAAATAAAAAAAAAGTTTAAAATTGTTTTTACATATAATTTGAAAAAATAAAATATTTATAAAATTCTCTGCTTGACTTAAAAAAAAATCTTGCCTTGTGTCTTAGAATCTATACTAAGAATCAGTTCCAGGGAAGCCAAGCAGTAAGGTTTAGGCAATTGGAGTTAAGTGACTTGCCCAGGGTCACACAGCTGCGAAGTGTCTGAAGCCAAATTTCAATTTAGGACCTCTGGTCTGCAGGCCTGGCTCTACTAGGCCACTTAGCTGCCCCTCTGTTTGACTTTTAAAGCCTTTCATAACCTCAGGCATTCCTACCTCTAAAATCTCACCTTCTCCAAGAAATCTCTTCTGGTATCCTTAATGTTGGTATCTTCCCTCTGAGGTCATCTCCCATCTCCCCTGAATTTATCTTCCATGTATCTAGTTGCTTGCATGCTGTCTCTCCTATTTGAACGTGAGCTCCCTGAGGATAGGCACCGTTTTGGGGTTTCTTTATGCTACATGGCCTAGTAAGTAGTAGGAGCTTAACAAATGCCGGTTAACTTGACAACCACATACAAAGGTCTGTGCTCAATGCTGAGGTACAAAGTCAAAACTAGAATGCTTCCTGCCCTCAAGGAGTTTACCTTCCACTGGGTGGTGGGGATAAGGAAGCACCAGAATAATAATGATTATAACTAACATTTAAATAGTGCTTTAAGGCTTACAAAGCACTTTACAAATATGATCTCATTTAATTCTGACAATGACTCTGTGAAGCATGTGCTATTGTAATCACCTCCATTTTCCAGCTGAGGAAATTGAGGCAAACAGAAGTTAAGTGGTTTGCTAAGGGTCATATAGCTGGCAAGTATCTGAGGCAGATTTTGAACTCAGGAATTCCTGAGATTTCTATCCATTGTATCATCTTGCCCTCTAAAACAAAACAAAACAAAACAAAACATGATCTTTTGTAGAAGTTGGGGTTCTTGGATGCAGCTGTGAGTACTTGTCACTGTGGAGGCTGCATTCCTCCTTCCTGTAGACAACTGCTCAGCTATACCTCCCTTTTGCTGGAAAGTATTTTGTGTCAAAACAAAATACGTCAATAAATTTAACATATGGCCTTTCTCCACCATACTGTAGCTGTTGCCACTGGGCTTCAGGGTAGACTTAGTCAAGTTCCTTCTCTTAATGCCCATACAACCACGGTATGAGAAATTCATACCTACCTGGGCAGTCAAAGAGGATGTAGTCATCTTCCACATGCCCAAGGCAGCTCTCCAGCCAGTCAAAGTTATTCGCAAAGTATTCCATGCAGAAGACCAACCCGCCATTGGGGCCAAACCTCAGAGAGTCGTCCTCCATGACATCATCCACCTCAATCAGCTCTCGGATATCTGAAAGGCCCAAGCCTACAATGCTCAGAGTCGAAGATCGCCCACCCCAAAGGTGGCTCTAGCATTGCTACTGACAAAGCGAATAATCAACAATCAACCAAGAAGCACCCAGAGCTAAGCCCTGATTAGCACAAATAAGGAATTCTGTGAAGTGATCGCCTCATCAAAATTCATGAGGAATCCCAAGAAGTGGTTACATTACTCAAATTCATACTCCAGATTTCCATTGGGTGGAACTAATGACCACATTTTTCATAATCATGACTCTGACTAGTTCACATCTGAATAAATGTAACTATGTCATGGGATTCATTACTTGTAAAATGGGATTTGGTTTGTTCCAGTGCTAAGTAAGCATTGCTCTGGTGATAGAGATATAAAGACAAAGAATCGTACTAGCCTTGCCCTCAGGCAGCCTTTGTTTTATCAGGGTAAATAACTCATAGAAGTATAACTATCAGGAAGTTAAAAATATGGACAAAAGAAATACAAGGGGGATCATAAAGACCTGCAAGTAGAAGGCTCAGCTTGAGCTGTAAAGGAAACTAGGGAGGCTAAGGGCTGAAGGCAGCAGAGTGGGAAAGGCATTAGAGATAGCCCACAGCAAAGAGCCAGGGGATGGAAAACTGCCTCCGGCCAGGAGGTGGGCCAGTCTGACTCTAGTGTGTGAAAGGAGAGTAATTTGTATAAGCCTGGAAGGATGGATGAAGACCATGAAGGTTCTAACAGCCAGGGACAAATATTCATATTTGATCTCACCTGCCATCACGGGATAGCTGAAGTGCTCAGCTGCGGGGTCCAGGTTCACTACTTGGACAGAACGGTTCAGGGTTTCACAGTGCTGGACCATGGTGTGACAGTAGGTGCTCTGCAATGACAGTGAAGCTACTGTGGGGGGAGCAGATGAAGTTACAGAAATTATCCAAAGCCTTCAAAGGCAACGGATGGGACAGAAGCAACAGAGAACATAAGGTCGGCCAGACTGGACAGGGCAAACAGACAAGACAGAGACAGACAGGACAGGGGTAGACAGCTGGGAAAGGGGCAGACAGAGAGGATGGGATCAGACAGGTGGGGTGGACAGTTAGGACAAGGACAAACAGGGCAAAAGCAAATAAAGTCAGCCAAAATGGATGGGGAAAAACAGACAGGACAGAGACAGACAGGAGAGAAGTAGATAGATGGCACAGGGGGAGACGGGCCAAGGGCAAACAGACAGGATAGGGTCAGATAGGACGGAGTCAGACAAATGAGACAGGAGCAGACAAGACAAGGGCAAACAGAGAGGGCAGCCAAATGGAGAGGGTCAGGCAAGTCAGGATCTGACAGAAAGGTCATGGTCAGACAGGATGGGGCAGGCAGATGGGGCCTCCTATATCAATTTCTATTCTAAACCTATTTCTAAGGGATGACACTTCTGAGTACACTGGACAGTTCCCAATTAGCCCACTGCTATAACAGGGAAATATATTTTCAAAGCAGTTGGCTAACATTTATATATGTGCATTAAGGTTTGCAAAGCAATTTACATGTTATTTCATTTGATTCTATTCAGAGTAGGGGAGAAAAGGAAGAGTAACAGTCTGAAGACCTAGGTTCAAATTCTGGCTCTGCTACTTGGGTGAATTGGGCAAATTAATTAACCTCTCCTGGCCATGGTTTCATATTTGCAAAATGGAGATGAACTAGTGGAGATAGGGCTGGACCTGGCCAGGTCTCTGGGAGTGATCCTAGGCAAGTACTTTACCTCTCTGAGGCTCAGTGTTCTCATCGTGAAATGGGGGTGGAGGGTGGGGAGGGTAGTAGGACGATATCATTTCTAAGGTCTCTTCCAGGTCTAAATTTGGTGACTTTTATTGATCTAGGGCAGGGGTTCCCAAACTTTTTTGGCCTACCGCCCCCTTTCCAGAAAAAATATTACTTAGCCCCCTGGAAATGAAAATTTTTAAAAATTTTAATAGCAATTAATAGGAAAGATAAATGCACCTGTGGCCATCACTGTCTCCCTGGATTGCTGCAGCACCCACCAGGGGGCGGTGGCACCCACTTTGGGAATCCCTGATCTAGGGCATCTGAAGTCTAAGTCAACTCTCTCATTTTGTAGTTGAGCAAACTGGGGTCTAAGAAGGTTAACTAAGTTACCAAAGGTCACACAGGTAAAATATTCAAAGACAGGATTTGAACCTGGGCCCTCAGCTTCTGGAGCTGCTGCTCCAGCTACTGTCTCATGTTCAATGTCAGGCATAAGTTCTCCTCTGCTCTCTAGAGCTGAAGATCTCTCTTTCACTTAAACTCTCATTCTTTCAGAGACTCAGCTCAAAATTCACATCCTTTTTCTGACCCAACCCAGCCTCACTATGTATGACCTGGATGACAGAATCAAAAACCAGAAGGAAGTGATTAAGAAGGGGCAGCTGGGTGTCAGTGGATTAAGAGCAAGGCCTAGAGAGGGGAGGTCCTGGGTTCAAATCTGGCCTCAGACACTTCCTACCTGTGTGACCCTGGACAAGTCACTTAACCCCCATTGCCTAGTCCTTACAACTCTTCCGCCTTGGAACCAATACACAGTATTGACTCCAAGATGGAAAGTAAGGGTTTAAAAATAAAAAAAGGAAGAAAGAGAATCTATACTGTGTGTGACCCTGGGCAAGTCACTTCATTCCCATTGCCTAGCCCTGACCACTCTTCTGCCTTGGAACCAATACACAGTATTGATTCTAAGATGGAAGGTAAGAGTTTAAAAAAAAAAAAAAAAAGAAGTGATTAAGAGCTTCCCATGTGCCTATGGATTCCTGGGCAAGTCACTTACTTCTCTGAGAATGTTTCCTCATCCATAAAATGGAAATGATAATCTCTGTAATACGTACCTTGGAGAGTTACCCTGAGGCTCAAATGAGACAGTGTCTGTGAGCTATGAATGACATTTTCTCCTGTACAATTTCATACCCTTTACCTTTAAGGTCTGGTTTAATTCATGGGGTTCACTGAGGTATTTCTTTGAAAAATTTTATTTAATTCTAAAATTTAGAATATTTTTCCATGGTTACATGAATCACGTTCTTTCCCTTCCCTCTTCCCTACTCCCTTCCATAGCCGACGTTCAATTCCACTGGGTTTTACATGTGTCATTGATCAAGACCTCACTGAGATATTCCTAACATCACCTACATGCTCCTTTTTTTTAAACCCTCACCTTCCATTTCAGAATCAATACTAATTATTGGTTCTAAGGTAGAAGAGCGGTAAGAGCTAAGCAGCTGGGGTTAAGTGACTTGCTCAGGGTCCACAGCTAGGAAGGGTCTGAGGCCACATTTGAACCTACGGCCTCCCATCTTGCCAGGCCTGATGCTCCATCCACTGAGCCATCTAGCCAGCCATCCTAGGGCTTTCATTCTCAAGGGCAGGAACAATGTTCTACTTTATTCATTTAATCAACATTATAAACATTTACTATATGAATCATCTTCACCAGTGGGACCCTGGACAAGTTGGTGGTGCTCTCAGCAATTCACTATGACTGGGGTAAGAATGCTGGATTTAGAATCAGAGGACCTGGTAAGTAAATGACCTCGGGCCTCAATTTCCTCAGCTCTAAAATGTAGCACTTGGTGTAGATGATCTTAAAGATCCTTTCTAGTCCTTAATCTATAATCTTTAATCAACAAAGTCCCAAGGGTAAGGTCTATATTTTTTGTTTTTCTCTCCCAGGCCTGAGCACACTCTCTGGCACCAAGGACAGCAGTTTGACTGGAATAGGGAACTCCTGCCAGTGCAGGTTGTCACCTCTTTGAATTATAGTCTCAGACAGAACAAATGTTTAATAATTGTGGCCCAAGTGAACATGTCTGCACTTAGCTGGTTAGATGTTTGTCTATAACTCATGTTTGTCTTTGTATCCTCCAGCATTTCCCAGTAGTCCCTGACATTCAGGAGGTGTTTAATAAATGCTTGTGGTTTCTATGTTGCTAGCACTCAGCACATTGTAATCATTTAATAAGTGCCTGTGGACATGCTGATACTTGGCTTGGTGCCTCTTGTGTACAGAAAACAATTAAATGTGGATTGACTGGCTACTGCTCACTACTAGAGACAAAAAGATGGAATGAGCTATGAAATGATGAGTTTCACATGACTTAGGGCTGGAAGAGACCAGGGAGATCATTTACTCTAAACCTTGGAGTTTACAGATGAACAAATATATTGAGGAGGCAGGAGGCCCAGGAAACTGAAGAGTCATTTAGCTAATCAATGTTTATTAAGTGCCTATTTTGTGCTGGGCACTGGGGATATGATAAAAGGTAAAAGACAGTCCTTGCCTTCAAGGAGTTTGTAATTTAATGGAGAAGATAACAAGGAAACAAATGTAAATGTATAAAAAATGTATAAATAAGAAAATTAACAGAGAGAAGGCACTAGAATTAAGTGGAACTGGGAAAGGTTTTTGGAGAAGATGGTATTTTAGCTAGGATTGAAGGAGATGGAGAGTCTTAATGAGGAAAAGCCAGGAGACCAGTGTCACCGCATTGAAAAAGAGCACATGTTGGGACCATCAGATATAAGAAGACTGGAAAGGTATGAGGGCACAAGGTGATAAAAGGCTTTTTAGTACCAAGCAGAGGATTTTTGGATTTGAACCTGGAGGCAATAGGGAGCCACTGGAGGTTATTGAGTCAGGAGGAGGGTGACATATTCAGATCTGTGCTTTAGGAAAAATCACTTTTGGTGATTGGACTGGAGTGGGGAGAGCACAGAAGCAGGTGGACCCACCAGCGGTTATTGCAAGAGTCTAGGTGCAAGGTGGTGAGTACCTACACCAAGGTAGAGACAGTGTCAGAGAGAAGGGGGTATATTCAAGATGTTACAAAGATAAAATTGGCAAACTTTGGCAACAGCTTGGATGAGAGTGGGGGTGAAGGAGTATAAGGTGTCCAGGTTGACTGCTAGATTGGGAGCTTGAAGGACTAAGAGAACTTGCCCTTCTTAGACGGGCCAGATTTGAACTAAGGTCTTCTTGGTTTTGAATCCAGTACTCAATCTTCAATACCAAGAAGCAGTATTTCCATTTTCTTTTTTATTCTTGCCTCTACGATCCCTTCTGATTTTTTCAATTATGTCACAATTAAAATAGCCCCATGGAACCTCTTCAGGTATTAGAAATCTACAAAGTTATGAGAAACTGAATGATTAAATCCTATAGCCATCGTGTCACAGAGATAACTGTAATCTGGTGTCACTATTTCTACAAAGGAAGAAACTGAGGGGAGGTGGGGTGGTGTGTGATGTGCCTAAGATCCAACAGGCTATAAGCAGCAAAGGCAAGACTAAGGCACAGTGCAGTAAGAGACCTGGATTTGAAGTCCTAAGACTCTCACCTCTGCTCAAATCCTGGCTCTTGGCTTGGACAAGTCACTTAATTTTCCTGAGTCTCAGTTTCCTCTTCTGTAAAATGAAAGAATTGGACTAAATAATCCCTAAGTTCACTTCCAGCCCTAAAATTTTGACATTATGACCTTATCATGAAAAATTTAGCACTTTAGGTAGGAGCAACTGGATAGTGCCTGCAGGGTCTCCAAGGCTGTCTCCCCACTGTGTTAAACTTTAGGCAAGGGGGCAGGTAGGTAGCCCAGTAGATAGAACACCAGGCCTGGAGTTGGGAAGACCTGGGTTCATATCTGGCCTCAGCTACTTCTGTGACCCTGGGCAAGTTCACTTAATCTTGATTGTCTAGCCCTTGCCTTTCTGTCTTAGGGCTGCTACTAGGATAGAAGGCAAGGATTTTAAAAGAACACAACAAAATGCTCAGGCAAGTTTCATCAAATAGGAAAGACTCCTCCTACTACAGGGCAATAACTGGCCTTTCCCTGGTGTTTTAAGGTTTGCTACCAGTGTACCTCCTCATTTAAGTTTCACAAGAACCCGGAGGTCTAGATTGTTATTAGAATCCCAATTCTACAACAGAAGGAAAATGACCTGCCCACAGACACATATCTAGGAAAGTATGTAGTTTTGGTGGTAGCTCTTTGAAGGTCAAGACCCTCTTAGGTATCTCTAGGGCTTGTGGCAGTCATTTCCTTTCCTTTTAGATTGCTTCCCCCAGTCTTAGCACTGGGCTGGTCATATAATAGGAACTTAATAAATGTTTATTGATTATTTGGTTATTGAATTGGTTGTAGGTAGAGTGGGGGTTGGACCTCCCAGGGTGGTTTTGCTCTCTGCCTAAGCAGATCTGGCAACTTTTTGAGACGTGACTGGCCTAGGGTCCCACAGCCAGTCTGTCAGAGACACCCCACCCCACTCCCGCCCTCTAGGTCGGCCGTGCCACACTGCTCCTACTGGTGCTATACAACTATTAAGCTATTCAGCTTAAACAAAGAATGTCCATTGCACTGAATGCCGTTTCGAGTTCTCTAATATTTCTATCTGCGTTCCCAGGAAACTAAAGAGAAGTCCCCGACCCACTACTCGTCCTGAAGCCCCAGGCGTTCTGCCTGGAGTTGGGGGGGGGGGGCGGCTGTAGGATCCCCGGCCTGTGGTTTGTGTTCGCAAAGGTGAGAACGGAACACGCTCTCCGCCACCCGGACAGTTACCGGAAGTTTTAAACTTTCTATCCCGTTTCCAACAGCCTCTGGCCAACACTGACCTTTCCGCTGCCTGCCGGACCCATCACCAGCTGCGCGTAACGAGGCATGTTGACCCTAGTCGGCGCCCGCCGGCGGATAGCGCCGAAGAAGCAGCAGCACGCCAAGAACGTCCCGGTAACTGCGAGCTGCGCACGACCCGCAACTCGACTTCCGGAAGGCAGGATGGCCAATCGAAACCTAGGGCCCGCCCTCTGTCCCTGCCCCGTCCTACGGTGAGCAGCCCCGCCTCCTACTACAGGTCTGCAGGAGGACCATGCTTCCTAACGTGTAAGGAACTACGCTAAGGTCGACCGGAGTTCGCCTAGCGGCTCGCCGCGTACGCAGGCGCAGAACAGACTAGGACGGACCCAGGGATAAAGGCTGACTCCTTAAACCAAACATCTTTGCATCCACCTGCGGGCGAGGCGCGAGCGCATCCCTCCCTCGGGCTGCCGCGAGCCACCGCCTAGCCTAGCTTCTGGCAGATCCTGGGCATTGCCATTTGGGGTGATGTTTGGAACGTAAAACGTAGCGGCACGGTTTTTAAACGTTTTAAATAATTATAATAAGTATTATTACATTATTGTTATTGTTATATTTCCAACTAAGGGATCCGGTAAGGAGGCGTGCCCATACGTCCCTGCTTAGGATGCACTAGGCGTCATCGCCCGCTTAGGATGCGAAAGCTCCTTCCGTTTAAGGGGCATCCTCTGCCCCGAAAGATGCAAACGTGCCCCTTTCCTGCGTTCTACGCCTAGCCAGCGGGAGCCCCCGGAGGAGTGGGAGGGAGGGAAGGAGCCGGGCAAGTAGGGGGCCCGGTTGGGGCTGTGTCGGGTCCTCCTAACATCTTCCCCGCCCGACGCACGCACCCTAAAGCCGGGAGGGAAAGCCAGGGAAGCTTTTTTCCCTTCCTGCTACGGACGTCACCGTCTGGGACCCCTTGGAGAAGATGCCGGACCAGATGCAGACGCCCCCCTGGGTGGAGGAGGGAGGCCTGGCGACGGAGCTGTCTACAGCCGCTGGGAGCGGAGGGTGAGGCTTAGGGGCCCGCAGGCTTGCTCGGAGGGAAGGGTCGGGGGACAGGCGGCCTCCCCCTTTTCTGCCCTGTCCGGAGGGCACGGATGGATTAGCCACGGGCGAAGAAGGTGGAGGGGATTCTTGCAGAGGGCAGGCGATCATCCTTTGCTGCTGGGGCGAGAACTGGGAAAGGACGGCGTGACTCGCACTGTCGGATGGGGTGGGGGTGGGGAGAGGGCTGGGGGGTAACTCCCAGCAACAGCGGGGGCGTTTGGTGCAGTGACTCATCTGGGTGGGTGCCGGGGTGGAGGGTCTGCCCAGAGGGGGCGCTGGGCCACCGGTCTACATCTTCCCAGAAGAAAGGCAGGGATGGCCAGCTTCTACTAGAGAGGTTAGAAAACAGCAAGCCTTAAGACAATAGCCTGGGAGGTAAGACTCCTGGGTTCTGGTCTCTGAGGCGAGCTGGGTGAAAACAGATGTGTGTTTCTTTTGCCCTCTGAAAAATGGGGGAAATCCTCATTTGGGAGAAGAGATAATAAAAGGTGAAATCATTTAAAAATAGCTTTTTATTATATTTCATTCATTCATTCACTAAATAAGTTTGTTGAATGAGTGAAAGAATAAATGAGTTACTTTTAGCTAATTCCTAATTCCACACTCGAGGGCCTTTTCCTTGCAAAATAAGGTTTATGTCTTGAAGACCTGCAGGTAGCTCAGACTAGGGATAGGTAAGGCTTCTGGAATAAGAAGAGATAAGAGTTTTGAGTCATTCTTACAAATAAGTGATTGTAGATCTGAAAAAAAGGCATTAAGAAAACTTTTAGAAAGAAGAAAAATATCTATAAAAAGAGATAAAATACCTATGGGTCACGGAATGTGGAATTTAATATTCATGGGATGTTAAATAAATTTATGCCTTAAATCATATTAAAACAAAATACATTTATATTATATATGATTAAAATATATTTCATAAAATATACTCATAGGCTCACATAGGGATGGTGAAGATTAGACTAGGTTGCCCTTAAGGTCCTTAGGTTCAACTCTAAACCAATATGCCCAGCAAGACTTTAAAATATTTCAGGGCTTAATTGGAGCTGTTACTTCAAAGATTATTACTTCTATTGTTACCTCTCCTATTGTTAGAGATAGTATCCCATCCAACCAGTTTACCAATTCTGCTCCATATTGTACTCTTCCATTTATCGACTTAGTAGATATTTATTGACTGACTGAGGATGCATCCATTGTTCAGGAAGTCTTCCTCTGGGCCTTTTAAAAAATATCTTACATTTGCTGGCAGTCCTGGAGTTAGCCTCAGTAAATGATTAGTCCATTTTCTTTTCTGATTCTGATTTTTCTTGAATTATATTCTGTATACCCCATCTTGTGCACAGGTCCTAATTTTGCGGCCAGTTAGGCCCACCATTTGTCTTTTCCATTGTCCTTGGAGTCACCAACCACAGTGAGCCATTAGAGGTTGTTGCCTTCCAAGATTCAACAGTCTTCAGTAACACAGGGAGTATATTTGTACTATACAAACAGAGGTGTGTGCACATGTGTGTATACGAGCGTGCATATGTATGTGAGCATGCACACATGCATGCGTGCATGTGTGTGTATGCACACAAGAGAGAGCAGCTCGGGATTCTTAAGACATTGTGGGATTTCCAAAATGTAACTCAATCTAATTGTTCAACAAGCATTTAATAATATGTCAGATGCTGGGATACAAAAAGAAAAAAAAGTGACAATTCTCCTTTTGCTACACTGTAGTAGAAACTTATACTCTCCAACCTGTTCACCTCAGGGCCCAGAACACTATCCATCTCCACTTCCTATACAAGACATACTAGCCATCTGTGTGCCGTAGTTTAGACAAAAGACATCTTTTATTTCATTTTCTTTGTATCGATTATTATGCCGATGTCTTTTGAGTTATCCTGGATCTTTGAGGAGTTTTAGTTTTGTTTTTGTACTTATTTTAGTTTACCATTCTGGGTTTTGATGTGGTCAGTGCAATGTCATCCACAAACACCAGCATCTGGCAGAATTCACCATTTATAAGGAACGAATTTCTTTTCTGTCTGGGCTCTCTGTGGAACATCGTCCACAATTGCATGATCTCATATATGTAAAGGAATGCATTTTAATATTTAAAAGTAAATGTGAATATTTTTAACATCAGAAAATTCCATATTCCATGACCCCTACGTATTTTTCGTCTGTGCTTAAAAGAAAAACAATTCCTCAAAACCAACTCCCAAAGTGACCTTGTCTTACACTTTACACAACATTTTGCACTCTACTGAGAAGAGACAAATGGGTTCATTTCCTAATCAGTCTTTTGGACCAAGATTGGTTATTTCATTTAATATGAATTCTGACATCTTTGCATTGTTTTCATGTATATTATTACAGTCATTATGCATACTGTTATCTTGGTTCTGCTTTTTTTACTTTGTATCAATTTATACAGTTTAAATATAGAAGTCATGTCTCTCTAAATTCCTATATTTGTCATTATGTGTGTGGGGCAATAATCTATAATATTCTTTTTTTAAAATAGCTTTACCTTCTGTTTTAGTATGAATTCTTTTTTTTTTTTTAATAACCCTTACCTTCCATCTTGGAGCCAATACTGTGTATTGGCTCCAAGGCAGAAGAGTGGTAAGGGTAGGCAATAGGGGTCAAGTGACTTGCCCAGGGTCATACAACTAGGAGGTGTCTGAGGCCAGATCTGAACCCAGGACCTCCCATCTCTAGGCCTGGCTCTCAATCCATTGAGCCACCCAGCTGCCCCCTTTAGTATGAATTCTAAGAAGAGCAGCAAGGGCTAGGCAACTGGGGTTAAGTGACTTGCCCAGGGTCACAATGCTAGGAAATGTCTGAGGCAAGATTTGAACCTAGGACTATCCCATCTCCAGTCCTAGGGCTCTATCCACTATACCACCTAGCTGCCCCAGTCTATTACATTCTTATACCACAATTTGTTCATTTGTTTCCTAAGCATAGTTGTGAAAAGTATTTCCTTCCATTCTCTACATTTTTTTAATTTAAAAAAATATATTATTTTATATTTGGGTTGCTTATCCATGTAGAATTAAAAAAAACAAAAACCCTTACTTTCCATCGTAGAATCAAAAACTATGTAGTGGTTCTAAGGCAGAAGAGCAGTAAGGGCTAGACAATGGGGGTTATGTGACTTGCCCAGGGTCACACAGCTAGGAAATGTCTGAGGCCACATTTGAACCCAGGACCTCTTGACTCCAGACCTGATTCTCCATCCAGTGAGCCACCAAGCTGTACTAGTCCCCAGTGGGCATTCTTTAGATTTGTTTTGATACTCTGAAAGTTTTGTTCTGACTATTTTGGCACATATGAGATCTTTTTACCACTGACTTTCCTTGGGATATATGCCAAATAGCAAGATTTCTAGGTCAAATGCTCTGAATAGTTTAGTGAAATTTTTTTTTGTATTATTCCAAATTGTTTTCTGGTATAGTTGGGCCAATTCATAGAGTGAACAACTCAGAGTGTGTTAACGTGCCTGTCTTCTCATGGTTCCTCCAATATTTTCTGCCTGATTCTTTGCTGATTTGATGGGCATGAGGTGAAATTAGGTGAAAAATATTTACTAATACTGTGTACCAGGCACTGTGTTAAGTGTTGGAAATTCATATACAAACAGAACAAGAATATCTGTTCTCAAGAAGTAGAGTCAAGAAAGGAATAAAGGAATGAAGATAGTATAACTGGGTACTTTCCTTAAAGTGGAAGTTCCAGCAGGAATTACCCAACTGAAGAAGGGGCTCCAGGGGTGGGAGTGATGGATCTTCCAAGGTACCAGAAGGTTGCAGGGCTGATGGAAAGTCTCTCAAAAGAGAGAAGGCTGGGGGCAGCTGGGTGGCTCAGTGGATTGAAAGCCTGGTCTAGAAATGGGAGATCTTAGGTTCAAATTTGACTTCAGACACTTCCTGGCTGTGTGACCCTGGGCAAGTCATTTAACCCCCATTGCCTAGCCCTTATCATAGTATTGATTCTAAGACTCAAGGTAAGGGTTTAAAAACAAAAAAGGGAGAAGGCTTCTATGGCATTATAGAAAAAGAAGTTGAGAGAGTCAGGAGTGGGGCCCTGGTCTATGTTGAAATTTTAATTCTATTATATACAATTCAGAACATTTTTTATAAAATTGTTAACGGTTTTCATTTCTTCTGAAAACCATTCATATCCTTTAACCCTTTATATATTGAGGAATTATACATATATGTCTATGTTTGTATATATTTATAATTTATAACAGTATGTATTTATAATTACATTTATAAATATTTGATCTACATATAAAGTCCAATATATTTACATGCCTCCTCATATACCTCTTAGTGGAGATTTTGTCAGAGATGTTTGGTACAAAGACATCATTTCCCACTTAGCTTTTCTTATTTCAGTTGCATTGCTTGTGGAAAAGCTTTTAAATCTTATACAATCAAAATTCTTCATTTTGTCTTGTGTAATTGCTTCTAGACCTCGCTTAGTTATGAATTTCAAGGAGGAAATCTGTGTGAAAGCTCCCTGCTATCCTAACTCAACTGTTCATTTTTTAAAAAAGCATTTTCTATTTTGTTTCGAGTCAATAGTCCCTTCCCAATAACAGTCCAAACTCCCACTCAGTAGAACCTTTCCTTAAAAAAAGTTACTACTTTAACTTATTATTTTTATTTTTATTACTTTATTATTATTATTATTACTTTAACTTCTTATTATTTCTGAGTCACCCTAATGCTAGCACTGCAGTTCAGAGAATCATTACAAAATAATCAAAAGTCCATTGTACACCTTAATTACTAATTGTGAAAAATGGCAATATTTAGCCTTTTCCTTGGCAGCCAGGTAGTTCAGGGGATAGAACACCAAGCCTAGAGTTAGGAGGACCTGAGTTCAAAGCTGGCCTTAGATACTTCCTAGCTGTGTGACTCTGGGCAAATCACTTCATCTTGTTGGCCTCAGTTTTTCCTCTTCTGTAAAATAAGCTGGAGAAGGAAATGGCAAAGCACTCTAGTATCTTCGTCAAGAAAACCCCAAAAGGAGTCACTAAGAGTCTGACACAACTGAAAAATGACTGAACAACAGCTTTTACCTTAAGGAACAGCCATGGTGAAGGGGAAAGAGCAAAGGACTTTGAACACTTCCTGGATATGGGCCTAGGTGTACTCTCTGCACGTCAGCTCTTTTATGTATTAAATGGGGTTAAATCTTTTTTTTTTTATAAATTTCCTTATTTAGTTAATTAATTTAGGATATTTTCCCATGGTTCCATGATTCATGTTCTCTCCCTCCCCTCCTTCCTTCCCCCTCCCGGAGCCGCCCAGCAATTCCACTGGGTTTTACATGTATCATTGTTCAAAACCCATTACCATATCATTAATATTGTCAATAAGGGAAGCAGCAGTCAGCCAATAAATATTTATTAAGAATCTGGCACTGTGCTCCATGCTGGGGATACAAAAAGAGTCAAAAGACAGTTCCTGCTTTTGAGGAACTCAAAATGGAATGGTGGAGACAACAAGCAAACAAATAAATACAAAGCAAGCTCTATACAGAAAAAATAGGAAGTGATTAACAGAGGGAAGGCCCTGGAATTAAGAGAGGTTGAGAAAGGTTTCCAGTTTGGCCCGTGACAGAAAGAAGTTTGGAAGATGGATGGGTTTGAGGTGGGAGCAGACAGAAAGATGAGTTCAGTTTTGGATATGTTGAGTTTGACATCCAGTTCAAAATGCTTTGTGAAATATTTGGAAACATGAAGCTGAGAATCAACAGTATATCAATGGAGAGTTATGTATCTTATACATCTACCATGCATCTGTCTCATATAAAGATCATTTGCCCACATGTCACAGGCCTTTTGATACCTTCCAGCCACCAGGTTCAAACCTCAGTATTTTTCTTCACTCCTTTCATAGCTTTAGATAAAATGCCGGGTCTGGAGTTAGGAAGACCCAAGTTCAAATCCAGTGTCAGACACTTACTAGCTAGGGGACCGGGCAAGTCCCTTAATCCTGTTTGCCTCCTCATCTGTAAAATGAGCTGGAGAAGGAAATAGCAAATCACTCAGATATCTTTGCCAAGAAAATCCTAAATGGGTTCATGAAGAGTTGGACACAACTGAAATGACTGAACAACAACCTCATTGTTACTCCATATATCCTTTCAGCTGCCAAATCTTGTCATTTCTACCCTTGCAACATCTTGCCGGTGTGGCCTCTTCTCTTCACTCACACAGGCCCTTTTCTTTTTTCTTTAAACCCTTACCTTCTGCTCCAAGGTAGAAGAGTGGTAAGGGTGGGCAATGGAGGGTCAAGTCACTTGCCCAGGGTCACACAGCTGGGAAGTATCTGAGGCTAGATTTGAACCCAGGACCTCCCGTCTCTAGGCCTGGCTCTCCATCCGCTGAGCTACCCAGCTGCCCCACACACAGGTCCTTTTCACCTCTCACCTGGATGCTTCTAGTAGCCTCCTAATTGATCTGTCTCTGCATCAAGTTTCTCCACCTAGCTAAGGATTGATTTTCCCAATGTATGATTTACCTGAGTGTGCCATTTCTCAGTAAACTCCATTAGTTAAGTATTACTTCTATAGGATCAAACATAAACTCCTCTATCTGGCATCTGAATACCTCTAAAGCCCTCACAGTCAGTCAATCAGTTAATATTGAATAAACACCTACTACACGTCAGGCACTGTGTTAAAAACACTCATCCACCTTTTGGGGTTGGGTTGTTTTAGTCATGCTCAACTCTTCATGGTCCCGCTTTAGGATTTTCTTGGCAAAGACACTAGAGAATGCTATTTCCTTCTCCAGCTCACTTTACAAATGAGGGGAAAAAACAGCATTTAGGGACTTGCCCAGTTGCGTGGCTAGTAGGTATCTGAGGCCCACTTTGACCTCGTGAAGATGAGTCTTCCTGATTCCAAGTCCAGTGCTCTAGCCACTAGCCACTGTGGGCTTGCCCCTACCTTACCAACCTCATTATACATTGGTCTCCTTTCTGTGTTACCTAATCTAGTCAAACTAACCTTCTTACTATTCCTCTCTCCCAGCACCCACCTCCACCTTTCTCCTCCTCGTCTTTTGTGCCTCTAATGCAGTCCCTCATTCCGTTTACCTCTCTGAATCCCTTGTTTCCTCCACAGGTCACCTTCAATTCCACCTCCTATATGAAGGCTTTTCTGCTGCCCACCCAAATCACCTCGGATGTATTTTTGTATATTCTGCTCAATGTACATGTTCTTTCCCCTGACTAGAATGTTAAGTTCTTAAAAAAAAATTTTTTTTTTTAAACCTTCACCTTCCATCTTAGAATCAATACTGTGTATTGGTTCCAAGGCAGAAGGGCAGTAAGGGCTGGGCAATGGGGGTCAAGTGACTTGTCCAGGGTCACACAGCTAGGAAGTATCTGAGTCCAGATTTGAACCCAGGACCTCCCATCTCTAGGCCTGGCTCTCAATCCACTGAGCTACCCAACTGTCCCCTAGACTGTTAAGTTCTAATGCAAGGACTGTTTCAGTATTCTTTCAGTGCTTAGTGTGGAGCCTGGCACACAGTAGGTACTTAATAGACTCTTGTGGATTGACAGACTTCACAAGTATGGTTAAGAAAACAAAATCTCAACCAAGTCACTAAGAAAGAGCCTTTGAGTGGTATCATCTAAGAGCTACTTACCATGCTGAGAAAACATGGAGGCGTGGGTGAAGCCCAAGAAAAATGGGGCCAGAGGAAAAACCAGCAAAGTGCAATTAACTAAATGCTCTTTCCTTTCATTTCTCTCCCTTTTCTGGACCTACGAAACTGCCGGTGATTATATGCTACTATTCATGCTGTTTTATTTTTAACAGATCAGCTGGGGATCCTTGTTACCAGAATCCAAAATGTCCTGGTAAGTACAGCATACGGAGCTGATAATAAGTATAATTAAGATAGTTCAAAGAGGACAGTTTGCCTGTAACTACTCACACAATGGACTGGAGTTGGGGTTTTGTGAGATATACTTTGAGCTTGGTCTTTAAGATGTATCCAGCAGAGTTTTTTTTCTTTCTGCTGCTCTTCCTTATGGGCAACCCCCTTCCCTCTGAAAAAATATTCTAAAAGTTTAAGTCAAGAGCCAAAGAGAACTGATTTTATATTATCTGAAGCTCAGAGGCCAAGTGTATTTTGTATCCTGCAGGAAAAAATATACAATTGAGGGGGCAGCTGGGTAGCTCAGTGGATTGAGAGCCAACCCTAGAGATGGGAGGTCCTGGGTTCAAATCTGGACTCGGACACTTCCTAGCTGTGTGACCCTGGGCAAGTCACTTAACCTCCATTGCCTAACCCTTACCGTACTTCTGCCTTGGAACCAATACACAGTATTGATTCTAAGATTGAAAGTGAGGGTTTAAAAAAAAAAAACCTACCAAAGAATCATAGAAATGGCAATCAGAGTGGGAAAAGATTTGAAAAACATTCTTTACAAGTGGGTCTCCAACCTTTAGGTTTCCTTTTATTTTATTTTATTTTTTTTAAACCCTTAACTTTTGTGTATTGGCTCATAGGTAGAAGAGTGGTAAGGATGGGCAATGGGGGTCAGTGACTTGCCCAGGGTCACACAGCTGGGAAGTGTCTGAGGCCGGATTTGAACCTAGGACCTCCCGTCTCTAGGCCTGACTCTCAATCCACTGAGCTACCCAGCTGCCACCTTCCTTTTATTTTAAAAGTAGTATGTAATTTTGAAATGTTTTTTAATGTCAAATATTCTCCCAGTGAATTTTTTTCTGGGACTAATTTTCATGCTAATCAAAGTATATCAGAAATAGGGGCAGCTGGGTAGCTCAGTGGATGGAGAGCCAGGCCTAGAGACGGGAGGTCCTAGGTTCAAATCCAGCCTCAGACACTTCCCAGCTGTGTGACCCTGGGCAAGTCACTTGACCCCCATTGCCTACCCTTACCACTCTTCCACCTATAAGTCAATACACAGAAGTTAAGGGTTTAAAAAAAAATACCAGAAATAGCAAGAGAGTTTGGCACTCAAGGATTGTTGTATTATCCTTGTGAGCCTGGTCTTAAAGTCTATTACTTGGGTACAGTTGTATGTTATATATTACAATTATATCATGTATATAATTGTTTCAAATATAATAGTTAACAAGTATATGTATTATTTTAACAATTATTATTTTATATTTGTGACAGGAATGCAGGTTTAACTTGCATGATTCAAATCCTATATGACAAAGATAAAATCATCAACTTTCTTGGCAAAACTCTAACATACATTTAGGATGATCTAGCCAAAGGGCCCATTGTTCTTCATTGTCTAGGGCTCATATTTGAATGTTATATATTTTTGAATTCTTCTTTAAATGTCTGTGTACATTTTAAGCCATTTGAATGCCCTAAAATCAGAGAGCAGAAAACATAGATTCAGGCATAATGGCCTGACATGGAGGAATGGCCAAGATTAGCTCTTCCAGGACCCTTGTTGGCATACTGATGTTTATAGATCTTGCTGATTAGATTTTTGATTTATTTTCTTCTTCTATGACATTTGCATTTAATATTCTTTTGGGCCACAGATAGAATTGAAGAAGAACAAAAAGTAGAACCACACATAGCCAGGCTGCAGGAGTTATGGAACACCCCTCAATTCCAAACTGTTCATATTCCGAAATCAATGAACTCTCCATTTCTAAAGGTATGGGAAGGTAATGGGTAAGTGAAACTTTGTTAGAAAAGAAACTAACTCTCTCCCTTCCTTCTCTCCCTCCCTCTGTTCCTCTCTCCCTCCCTCCTTTCCTTCATCCCTCCCTCCCTCTGTTCCTCTCTCCTTCCCTCCTTCCCTCCCTCTGTTCCTCTTTCCCTCCCTCCTTTCCTTCATTTTTCCCTCCCTCCCTTCCTTCATTCCTTCCCTCCCTCTGTTCCTCTCTCCTTCCTTCCCTTCCTCTATCCCTTCCTCCCTTCCTCCCTCCCTCTGTTCCTCTTTCCTTTCCTCCCTTCCTTCATTCCTTCCCTCCCTCTGTTCCTCTCTCCTTCCCTCCCTTCCTCCCTTCCCTTCTTTCCTTCTCTCCCTCCCTCCCTTCCTTCTTCCCTTCCTTCCTCTTTCCCTTCCTTCATCCTTACCTTCAGTCTTAAATTCTATATTAAGTGTTGTTTCTAAGGCCGAGGACCAATAAGGGCTTAGCAATTATCATTAAGGGACTAGCCCATGGTCACACAGATAGGAAGTGTCTGAGGTTAGATTTGAACACAGGATCTCCCTTCTTCATGCCTGGTTCACTATCCACTGAGCCACCTAGCTGCCCCCAAGAACAAAGGAATTCAAGGACAAGGTGCTAAAAATAGTGAACAAGATCCCCTGAAGGGTATTTATACCCAGCACGACAACTTGAAGCACCCATTTAGACAGAAGTCAGGCTTGGGGTCAGGAGGGCCTGAGTTCAAATATGATTTCAGATACTTCCTAACTGTGTGACCCTGGACAAGTCACTTAGCCCCTATTGCCTAGCCCTTGCCGCTCTTCTACCTTAGAACTGATACTAAAACAGAAGGTAAGGGTTTAAATAATAATAATAATAACAACAACAATAATAATATTTAGACCCAACAGACAAGAAATCAGGCAGGAAATTAAACATTTCTAGCATAATATATACTTCTTGCTCTGCACTAATCAACAAAGCTCCCAGCTGTCATTGCTACATAGCTGGGAGGGTAAATAGGGTTACTGAAGATTTTTTGGAATATAGAGGAGTCTTCCTGAATTTTTTTTCACAAGGATACTCAAGTCGATCTGTCTTCTCATGAATGTGGACGTGTTGTGTTCAGCAGACGCGGATAGAACTTCACTGAGAGTGCTGTGAGACTTCCTTACTTTCTCCTGACCTCTGTGAGGATACTAGTGGGCCATCCGGGCTGATTTATCCCTCCTATATTTCTGACTTTGTGGTTTGCCGCATTATCCTACTCAAAAACTCAAATACCTCTCTGTGTTTGTAGACATGCGTATGAACCTATAAATACAGACGTGAGTAAATATATATACTCGCACATCTCCTGGCTATACGTATGTTTCCTTTAAAACGTATGTAATTTCATCAGCGTGGGGACTCGCTCTTGTCGGGATCAGTCAGAATCCCTCTCTGACTTAACAGATGGGTGGTCTTCAAGACCATTTTAAAGGCATTTGGTGGAGTGGTGAAGAGTGCGCTGGGCCCGGAGGCAGGAAGACTTGAGTCCAGTTTTGACATTTACTTGCTGGGTGACCCTGGGCAATTTACTCAGTCTCTGTCTTAGATAATAATAGCACTTACCTCTAGGGTTCTTGTGAGGATCAGCTGAAATATATGTAAAGCTCTTAGCACAGAGTAGGTGCCCAATAAATGCTTGTTTCTCAACTCTGGCCTCAGACACGTCCTAGCTGAGAGACCCTGGGCAAGTCACTTGACTCCCATTGCCTGGTCCTTACTGCTCTTCTGTCTTGGAACCAATACTTAGCATTGCTTTTAAGACAAAGGTAAGGGATTTAAAAAAAAAAAAAAAGCTTTGTTCCCTTCCCTTCTTTCAAGATTTGTCTGGGGAAAAGATTCCTCCCCCTGTAGCCCATCTAGTGATAAACATCTCTGTTCTTAGCTTGGTGACAGTCGAGTGTGCCCAGCACACTTGATGCCTTCCCAAGGTGACAAGCCCTTCTAGAGATGCGATTTTTTGGCACAGCCTTCAAGGCCCAGTGAGGCACCAGAGGAGGATCTGACTAGAGATTATTGCCTTTAGGCTCAAGCTAAAGCGCCAGCTTTCTGTTCAGTAGCTCAGATTGTCAATTCTGTATTTCAGCACCCAGAACTCACGACGGGTCAAAAGCGCTATCTCTGCAGCATTGCCAAGATCTATAGCACGGATTCCTTGAAGACGCTGATGAAGAGACAGTACATGCACGTGATTCAGCATGACAGCCAAAAGCCAGGCAAGTCCCCGCGGTTGTCACTGCCCTCCCCTTAACCCGTTGCCCGCTGTGGATTTCATAGAGGCAATTCTAACTCCTGGCTTTGATGGCTCTTGAAGGTATCTCTATGCATCACAGAAGTCAGATCAATCCACGTTACTCACAGAAGCAGCATTCTCCCTGCACCACATGGAGACACCAGCTGGAAAGGTTGGACTCCCTGCATTCTAGCGTCATAGCCACACCAGCAGCGGAAACGCAGGCCATACAGCATTCTCTCTGGCAACCAGGGAGGAACAAAGAAGGGTATGCCATCACCTGCTTCGAGGGAATCCACTTCCTTAAAATAGAGATTAGACCTCTGATCCTGCCTTGTTGCTGTTAAAATTTTTTTATTTTCTAAATAACCATTATTCTGTCTTAGAAACAATTTTAAGACAGAAGGGCAAGGGTTAGGCAAATGAGATTAAGTGACTTGCCAGGGTCTCACTGCTAAGGAATGTCTGAGGTCAGATTTGAATTCAAGTCCTCTTGACTTTAGGACTGGTAGATACTCTGTGCTACCTGGCTGCACCCTCCCTTCCTAAATTTGTTGAATTCAGAATAGAATAACATGGAACAAAGGCAGAGGGAAACCTTACGATGTGGTATGTTAGTTCATAGACGAGGACACGTCCTTTCTTCTGTCTCAAACCAGATTTGGGGGCATATAGCCTACCTGAGGCCTTCACACTCTCTACCTCTGGAACTTAATTTATATTTACCTTTCTGTCTGTTGTGTCCATCAGGTGGAATGTGATCTCTTTGAGGGCAGGGACCATTTCTTTCTCCGCAGCCCACTCTTGTGCTTGATACCAGACACAGAGATGTTTAATAAGTGGATGTAGAGTTGAGTGGCAAAAAGCTGGGTTGGTCATCGAAAGAAGGGAAATATGGAGAGCTAGGCTTGCTTTTGAGCTTCCTTTCCTCTCTCACTGGAATACAAAGCAAAAGCAGTGAGCCACCCAAAGGACTCTTCTGCCAGATAATAGAAGACAATACCCTACAGCAGCTTTATTTGGCAGAGAAAGAAGGGATAGTGACTGAGTGCTCAACCTTTGCTACAACCATAAACTTTGAGCATTGGAGTTATAAAAAAAAAATCATTAAGGCTGATGAAGTTTCTTTTGAGATTGCTGCTGCTAGCTTAACAAAAGTAAGCTTGCTTTGGCTCCCATGCACACTTTATAGCTGTACATGTTGTCAGATGAATTAAAATACTTCTCTTCTTTACAGGTTAAAATGTGGCCCTCTACCCAAAGCAAGATGTAAGTCACTAAAGATTTTTCGAAGACCCAGCAAAGCTTTCAGACACCCAGGTAAATACCCAATTTAAAAAAGGGACTGGCTATTGGGACCAAAAAAAACCAAAAACAAAAACAAAAAAAAACGGAACAGGGGCAGCTGGGAAGCTCAGTGGATTGAGAGTCAGGCCTAGAGACGGGAGGTCCTAGGTTCAAATCTGGCCTCAGACACTTCCCAGCTGTGTGACCCTGGGCAAGTCACTTGACCCCCATTGCCCACCCTTACCACTCTTCCACCAAGGAGCCAATACAAAGAAGTTAAGGGTTTAAAAAAAAAAAGAGCAAACTAGCTTAAATTTTTTATTTCAATGAAATATAATTAGATTTCTCCTCTTGAATATGGTCAGAATTCAGGAGCTAATTTGCTTCTCCCTATCTTGATAAATTAAAAAATAAATATAAATGTGGTTTAGGTCAAGTATAAGTTGATAACATCATCAGCCTAAGCTGGAAGGACCTTTAGAGGTCATCTTGGAGGCCCAAAGAGCATCTTGCTGAAGGCTATCCTGGTAGTGATAAGAGGGAGAAGTTAAACATTTTTTTGGATCCCCAAAGCAGTGCTGGTGCCATTGTTTCCATATTGAGAGTCAACAAATAAGTTTTTGTTTCTATGGGTAGTTTTTACTTTTTTTTCTTTTAAACCCTTACCTTGTGACTTAGAATCCATACTAAGTACTAGTTCCAAGGCAGAAGAGTGGTAAAGACTAGGCAATTAGGATTAAGTGGCTTGCCCCAGGACATACAGCTAGGAAGAATCTGAGGCTACACTTGAACCCAGGACCTCCTGTCTGTAGACCTGGTTCTCAATCCACTGAGCCACTTAGCTGCCCTGGTACTTTTTATTTTAAAACTAGGTACATGTCATTTTTGTGGCCACAGAACTACTAAAGGACTCTATGGTAGAAGAATCAGAAGCCTCAAGTATTAGGACTTTTCAGGCTGTAGTTACATTTGTTCGGCACTCATTCAGCGAACACTAAGTGCTGTGTAAGAAAACACAAAGATGAAGATATGATTTCTGCCCTAAAGAAATGTATAGCCTACTAAGGAAGGGAAAAGACATATCAAGCTAGTGTTTAAGGATGCGACAGCCAGGAGTTGGAGGGAGGGCATTCCAGAAATAGAAAATCACACAACCAAGACAAGTAGGGACAAACGTAGGTATTGGGTGGGCAGACAAGGACTATTAAAAGTCCACTTTGGTCAATCAATCACGTATTTAGTGCTCAGTATGTGCCAGGCACTGGGCTAAGTACTAGGAATATATATAGAGGCAAAAACACAAGAACAATGTATGTTTTAATAGTTTACATACTGAGGAAAACGACATGTAAATAAGCAAACACATACGTGATACATATAGGAGAACTGGCTTGGAGGACTTGGAAGGCCTCTTGTGGAAAGTGGCATTTGAGCCGAATCTTGAAAGAAGCCAGGGATGTCAAGGTGTAGAGACGAGGTGGGAGGGGATTCCAGGCACGGGGCCACAGACAGCGCAAAATAGGCTGCTATTTCTGGAATGTAGAATGTGTAGGAGGGAGGCAAGTGTGAGAGATTGGAAAGGGTAGGAAGGGGCCAGATTGTAAAGTTTTAAAGGTCTATCAGAGAACTTTACATTTGATCCTGGAGATAACTGTGGACCACTAGAATTTGAGTAATGGAATGGCACGGTCAGACTGATATTTTAAGAAAATCATTTTGAGAGACAGCTAGGTGGCTCAGTGAATAGTGCCATGTCTGATGAGGGGAGGTCCTGGGTTCAAATTTGTTCTTAAGACACTTCCTAGCTGTGACCCTGGGCAAGTCACTTAAACCCCATTGCCTGGCCCTCACTATTCTTCTACCTTGGAACCAATACTTAATACTGATTCTAAGACAGAAAGTAAAGGTTTAAAAAAAAAAAAGATGCAAGCACGGTTAAGAGAATGGCAGTGCCACTAACAAACAGGGAAGTTAGAAAAGGAACAAATTTTTGGGAAAGATGATTAATTTCCTTTGGAAGATAATGAATCTGAAATGCTGATAGTCAAATATCTTACGTCTCCACTTCCTGTTTCACAGAAGTTTTGAAGACATCTTTGTAAACCATTAAGTATTTTATGTATGTGTATACTATGGAGAATAAAATGTTAAAATCTAGAACTTTCAAGTACTGTGCCCATCAAAAAGAGAAGGAATGGGGAAATATAATGCTAGGAGTTGCAAGTATAGAGCTAGATAATCTCTAGTACAAAGAACATTTCTGTACCCCTCAGGGGGAGAAGTGATGATGGCTTTAGAAATAACGCAGTAAAGAATACCAAAAGGGAAAACTGAACTGTTAAGTATATCCATAATGTCAGGTAAAGCTTTCGAGTGCTTAACAATCATTTTGATGGTGGTAATCATAATGACCTTAAGACTCCAGAATGACACGCAGCTAGCTGGTTGTTAGCAGACATTATCTTTTTCTTTCAGCTTTCACAAATGATTCTGACTCATATATGAGTGAAGAAAAAAGAGATGAAGATTTATTAAATAAATGTATGCAGTCAATGTCGATAGAAGAACAAGGGGAAAATCTGATGTGAATTTTATACTCCTAACTCATAGTCCTGGTTTTATTTATTGGCCCAAATCCAAGTTGTTAATTCTACAAAGTCATGTGCCAAAGGAAGAGGTTGTGAATTCTGTTCATAACTAATATTAGGTCAGTACTGTGTTATTCATTATATAGTCTTATTGGCTAGTTTGGAATCATTCCAAAATTGGGCTTGTGAATGTGTCACTGGTTTGATGTAGTTCAGTGTTTCGGTGATATTTGTGCAGTAAAATTTCTCTGTAATCCAAGCTTGTATTTATAGGCAGACACATTTAAAACCTTTCCTGCCATTTAAAAAGAAAAATAAGAATTCTTTTAGTTTTCTTTAAAGCATTTGCTACCAAAGGCTATTAAACAGTAAATTTTGCATAAGCATCCTGCTGTAAAAGTGATTCTTTCTCTCTCTGTGCTAACTCAATAAACATTTGTTGAATTGGACTTTTTGATTATTACTTCCTAAGTAAGATGAATGGATCAACAATGGAGATAGTTACACGGCCACTTAATGTGCACCTTTAACATGGAAATGTATGGTACTTCATATTCGGTACCTCAAGAAAAGTCCTTATATACAAACCCATTAAACAGAAGGCAATGATTTCACTAAAAATGCCTTAGATGTCCTTAAGTAAGAACTTCTCAAGGATGCTGCAGTGCTTTCTACAAATCATTAATTACTTGAAAAAGCTAAGCTGTCGAGGATCAACATTTTAAAATGAAGATAACTTCAGACTTACCTGACAAACTTGATTGGTACATAACTTTTCAGAAACATCTTGTTTGAGGAAAGGGAGATCATATTTACACATGGAGGATAAATCCAGAGATGCCCCCAAATCTTGTCAAACGGGCTTCGTTCTCAGAGACTGTAGAGATTACTTTATCCTATGGTTCCTACCCATGTTTTCATTTGATCCCTCATTTTTCCAAGTTTGAATATTAAAACACAGATTATCAAGGAGGGTAAGTGAAAGGTAAGTGTTTATTACAGTATAAAGAAGAAGATAGTGTATACAACGAGGCAGTCTGCAACTCTTCTATTCGTGCACTATGTTGGTAACAAAAGCTTGAATGTTAACATTGAAAATATTTACAGAGCTAAACTTTTTTTTTTTTCTTAACATATGTCCATTTACCATGTGGTACAAGTTAATTCCTTGGAAATCATGTCCTATAAACTAAATACATTCATATAGTTTACAATAAGCTTGCTGCAAATTATGTATCACCAAGTAAGATTTTCATTTTTAATGCATAATACTTTAAAAATGTCACAATTTTGTGGCTTCTGAATGCTTAATTACTTGATTTGAGCAAAGGAATGGAACAAAAAAGATCACCAAGATAGGCCTGGTTTTAGGATTTTTTATATTCAATTCTTTCTACTTTCACATCATCTCCAATTAGCTGATACACATAAGTGACCACTGTAGAAGCTTGGATATCCATCAGTACAAATGAAGGAATGATGTTTCTGGAAAGGAAAAAAAAATTGTTAATGCTTTGTATTTAAGTGACACTATTACTCTAAACTTATATTGTCAAGTTAACAATTTAGAAATAATACTCAGTGCTATATCTGGTTGCAAATCCTCAAGTTAAAAAGGTAATCAGCTAGAGCAGATATATATAGTTAAAGGATAGGTACAAACAGTTCTCAGAAAAATTGTAAACTATTAACCAACAAATGAAAGAATGCTCCATGTCACTAATAATTAGAGAAATGAAAATCAAAAGAATGCTGAAGTTTTGTCTCATCCCCCTCCCCCAAAATTTGCAAAGATGTTGGAGAGGCTGTAGGAAGACAGACACATTAATATATTGTTGGTGGAGCTCAGAATCAATATAGCAATTGGAATTCTACATATAAAATGATTCAAATGTCCATACCTTTTGACCCAGTGATTCCACTACTAAGCATATACTCCAAGGAGGTCATTTATAAGAAGAAAACCTCCATATATACCAAAATATTTAAGAGAGCACTTTTTATGATAGCAAAGAATTGGAGGCAAAGTAGATGTCCATCAATTGGGGAATAGCTAAACAAATGGTGGCATATGAATGTAACAGACTATTAAAGAGCTAATGAATACAAGAAGTCAGAATTATAAACCTCTGATGCAGACTGAGGTAAGGAAATTCAAGTAAACAAGATACACAACGACTACAACAATATAAATGGAGATCAAGAATCACAAAATCAAAAGTGAATGTTATAAAACTACAAAAAACAAGTATGGCTCTAAAGAAGGGATATAAGACAACACTTCCACCTTATTCCTTTGCAGAGAGGGGAGATCTGAGTACAGTACATTGCATGATTTTTAGATTTTTTCCCCCTACATATTGATCAGTTTTATTGGTACATTTTTCTCCTCATTAAATACATTTTTTGTTACATGAGATAATTTACTGGGACAGGAAAGGGTACCGGAAAGATTGATCCTGGGTGAAATTCTAATGATATAAAGCAAAAAAAAAAACAAGAATTTATCATTAAAAATTTAGTTTATAAAAAGGAAAAGTAAGTTTCTAAGCAAAGGATTAGTAGTTAACATTTTTTTCTTCTATTGTGAGTTTCAGCTTAATGCTAATAAAATAGTAAGAATCAAAAGTAACATTATTACTACTCACGTTTCCAGAGCATTATAGGCTCCAGTGGCAGATCCTGGATTAATGTAGAACTTATTTTCATGTTCAAAGGCCTCAAATTTGTGTGTGTGTCCTGAAATGAGAATGTCTACATCAAACTGTCTTTGCAGCAATGCTAAGCTAGCCATATCGCCCCATGGAATAACTTGATGTCCGTGGATCAAACCAATTTTGAACTGCCCAACAGTCACAACCTTCTGTTCTGGATAATTCAGATTCTAAAAGAGGAAACAGACATACAGAATACACATGCATTTTAGAAGTAATGACATTTAAAAAACTTTCTCTAAAACAGCCTTTCTTCTTTTTTTTTTAAAACCCATACCTTCTTAGTATCAATTTTAAAGCAGAAGAACAGTAAGGGCTAGGCCAGTGATGGGCAACCTTTTGAGCCTGTTGTGTCAAAATTCGCCAAAAAACAGTATAACTCGAGTGGTGTGTCACTTCGAGAAAAAAAAAACCATAATCTCACAATATTTATAGTTTAAATAACAAAAATGTATAATTGTACTATATATCTCTATTTAATAAACCAAAATAGGTAAATTAATATAGGGAGAATTGTCATCTATAGTGCACAGAGTGTCTATACTACAGCAAATATTTCATCCTTGGCATGCGGCCCCATACTTCTCTGTATGCGGCCGCATGTCATTGAAAATAGCCACATGTGTCAGTGCTGACATGCATGTCATAGGTTTGCCATCACCAGGCTAGGCAATTTGAGTTAAGTGACTTCCCAGGGTCTCACAGTTAGGAAGTATTTGAGGTCAGATTTGAATCCAGGGCCTCCTGACTCCAGGCTTGGAGCTATGGCCACTTCTAATCAGACATTTTTCAATAAATTAACAGTACTGTGTCTTATGTTTATATATTTATTTTCCATATACTGCCTTTTATAAAATAGACACTAAGTACATTTTTTAAACATTTAAACATTTTTAGTTTTAAAAAATTTAAATGCTTATTAATGGAAATTAGTTTATAATACTGGTTGTCCCCAAGAAAAAATCTAGGAAGTGTTGACGAAAAGTAAATTTGAATGTCATATTGTCTTTTTCTCTATTAAACTCATTTCAAGGCAAATGTGATCTTATAGGTATCAGAAACTTGCTGGGATAAGACTCATCAAGCTTTGCCTCTAAATAGGCACCCTAACTCAAAAGAAACAAGGGAGGTAAAAAAGGGAGGTCTTGTGGATGGTGTAGCATGTATGTCAGGAACTTATGCTCAAGTGAGAAAATTGAGGCAGATCAATGGACTGAGTCCAGGAAACATCACAGGTCTGGCAGAGAGGCCAGATACAGTAGTTATGGGGAACTTCAAATATTCAGACATCTGCTGGAGCTGTTTGCCTGATTTACCTTAATGAAAGTTCAATTCTTCAAAAGGTAAAGGAACCAGGAAGAAAGAATTCTGTTCTAGATCTGATTCTCATTAACAGGGAGGAATTGGTTGCTAGGATGGAAATGATTGAAAGCCTCAAGGTAGAAACTCCTGGAGTTTGTCTTACAGAAGAGGGAAGCTCAGCATAGTTTGACATGTGCTAGATTTCAAAAAGGTTTATATAATATTTCAGGGACTATCTTTCTATAAGGGAGAGCAACACTCATGAGGGTTATGAAATTGTCCAGAATGAAATTTTGAAGGCATGAAGGGAAAAATTCTGATGAAGAATAAAAATGAGTTTTCTTAAGAGACTGATATGATTGCATAGAGAGCTCACTAACTAATCTAAATTAAAAAAAAATTTAACAGAATACGGAAGCAAGAGAAGCTAACAAGCTGATTTTAAAAAGTATAGCCTGGTCCTCTGAGAATATGAGATGCTAAAACTTAAAATGAGGTAAGGTTGGCAAAAATCCAGGATAGAAACAGGATTTTAAAAAGCCACATGGGGGCTGGGAGTGGAGGCAGCTAGGTGACTCAGTGGATAGTCAAGCCTAGAGAGGGAAACCTGGGTTCAAATTTGACTTTGGACATTTCCCAGCTGTGTGACCCCGGGCAAGTCACTTAACTCCACTTGCCTAGCCCTTACTGCTCTTCTGCCTTGGAACTGATACTCAGTATTGACTCATCTAAGATGGAAGGTAAAAATTTAAAAAAAAAAGAAAAAAAGCCAGATGGGAAGGCAGGTCGAAAAGAAAAATATCCCCAAAATGATAAGACCACTGTTTGAAGTAAATGGGATGATTATAAGAACATTTTGCTTCTGTTTTTTTTCTGCCAGGGAAGATTTTTGGATTGGGGAAAAAAAAATACAACAAAAATAGCTAATAAGGAATTGATAGTCAATATAAGTATGGAAATAATAAAGAGCACTCAAGTAACCTCTGGTGATGCATTTCAGTCATATGAATTACATATTCATCAGTGTGATGGGAACAGTATCATAATACCCTCTTCCCTTCCCTCATGTAAATGAGGTCAGTTTTTTCTTAAAAGCACTGAAATTGCTTTAATATTTAATTGGCTCAGGGGACTAAAACTGGGGCCATTGATATAGCTTCCTGGCTGTCTGGATATAAAATAGCTAAGGGAGAAGGGATGAGTTACTTACTCTAGTTTGTGACCAGAGATCTACAGCCTGGATGTACTCAACTGAATCAAAAATATATCCTAGATAATAATCTTTTCTCTGCTCTGATTATCTTTTTCTTTTTTTTTTTGTCTGTTAGGGCCAAGTAAACCTTCTTTTGTTAATAGTTAGATTGATTTCAAGGGTCTCATTTTGTTCTGATTACAGACCTAAACTATATAGCAGTGATGGAGAACCTTTTAGAGACCATGTGCTGCAACCCCCTTGCCCCCCTTACCCCACACAGGGGAGGGAGGAAGTGCTCCCATTGGGCTGCTGGTCAGATGTGTGGCTGAAGTGAAGAATGTCCTCAGGTGCATGGAGAGGGGAAGGGGAATGGCTCGAGTGCTCCTCCGGAGTCCCCCTGCCTTTCTAGTAATGAACTTGGGGGGGGGGGGAGAGAATGGCAGTGCAGGCCTTCTTTGGCACACATGCCATAGGTTCTCCATCACAGCTATATAGGGACCAGCCCCCAGGCAGGCCTAGACCACAACATACTAAAAGAACTGGCAGATGGAGTTGCTGAATGACAATCACAAATATTTGAAGGACTATAGTATATAGGAGGATTAAAAATATTCCAAAGGTACAAAGGATAAAAGTCCCAATTTTTTAAAAAAAGGGGTAGAAAATGGATAGAGAGAACTATAGGCCAATGTGATTCACTTTAATTCTTGGGGAAAAAGAGTGGCATGTATTATCAAAGTTATTAGTGAATACCTAGATGAGGCTACAATGATTATAAAGAATCATGCAGAAAACATGAAGAAATGCAGACTAGATGATAGTATAATAAGAATTATTTGAAACTGGTTGAATAACCATATTCAAAGAGTAGTTATTAAGGGGTTCAATACCTGGAGCAGCTAAGTGGCTACAGTCTAGAAGATAGGAGGTCCTGGGTTCAAATCTGACCTCAGACACTTCTAGCTGTGAGACTCTGGACACCTCTACTGCTTAGCCCTTACTGCTCTTCTGCCTTGGAACAGATTCATAGCATTGATTCTAAGAAGGAAGGTAAGGGTTTTTATTTAAATTTTTAAAAAAAGGTTCAATACCTGACTAGGTAGGTCTTCCGTGGAATGCCTCCTGGTCCAATTCTGTTTAACATTTTTCTTTATCAATAACTTAAACAAAGATATGGCTTGCATACCCATCCAATTTGCATATGGCACAGAGATGGGAGTGATGACTTAGAGATCTCATTTTCACTTCTACAGTCTGCCACCTTTCCTTTAACAGGTTAAAAGGCAAGCATCACTGCTGTTCACTGATATCTTCATTAGTCAAGCCTAGCACTTTTCCCTGATACAAATACATTATGTTACTCATGCCACCAATTTAGTTGTATATAGGAAAAATATATGCATGGATTATCAGTAATTCTAAGAAATCTGAAATATTCAAATCAGAATCATAAAACTTAAGTGCCAGTAGAAACCATCTAGATTTTCTAAAACAAGTGTCTCATTTGCCAAAGGCCACACAGCTGCTCCAAAAAAGGGCTATGGCTAGAACTCCTGCCCTTTCTTCTGGCATTACTAGAGCATGGCTGGCTCTCTGGCTGAACCATCTGATTTAGATACATTTGAAATAACAGCAAATTCAAAAAAATAAAAGCAAAACTATTTTGTTTAGCGATGATTAAAAATAGTTTAGCCAACATTATGTCCAAAAAACTAAATAAAAAGAAATAATAAAAATACATCACCTCATCAAAGTCTCCTCTAACAATGTGGACATCCCCAGCTAGAGTCTTGAGATAGTCATAGCTTTCTTTGGTGCAAAGATTTCCAGTGCAGAGGATATGCTGAATTTTTCCAGGCACCAGCAGTTTTTTGAATTTAGCTGGCAGACTGTTGCATCGGTGGGGGATATGCAGGTCTCCTAATACTAACACCAACTTATTAGGTGTCAGGGTGTGAAATAATAACACATATTAAATGTTATATGAGGCAAAACAAAAGTTAACAGATAGCAATGTATAAACTTATATTCTTTCCCCTTAATTCTCCTACAAATGAAATGCAACAAAAAAGATTGAAGAATTCAACAGACAAAAGAAATCATTCTTACTCAATACAAAGTGATCATTAAGAGAAATTCATTGCTCCTACTCGGCTCAAAAAATAAGCTGGTTTTGCTTTGGACCCCATAGATGTGTACATTCAATGTATGTGAACATTCCATATACAGAGTGAACAAATGAGTAGTTTTGAACTGCTCCATTTAAAAAAGCTCTATATTAATCTGCAGGTGAAAATTCAGTCTCAGTTACTGTGGAATTAGGTACTTTTTAAAGCCTGAATTTATAAGGAAGCTGGTAGGACATAATGTTCATATTTGGGTAGCCACAGAAGAAAAATGGGAAATAATTCATGAAAATGTATCACTCACATAATACAGCCTCATTTACAAAAGGACATAAAGATAGCACAAGTGAGAGTAGATTAATAAAATGCTAGAAGCTTCTCTAATTGATTTAACTCATTGAAAAAGGTGACAAAAAAAGATTATTCATTATCTTATTCTATTGACAATGCTTCAGGGTATAAAAATACCTGTTAATACCAGGACTATGAAAGAACCTAAGTGGTAAAGAGATGCTTTTAATTTTAATTTTTTTTAAACCATACCTTGGTAAAGTATCAATTCTAAGACAGAAAAGTGCCAAGGGCTAGGGAATCATGGTTAAGCATTTTGCCCAGAGTCTCAGATCTAGGAACTGTCTGAGCCAGATTTGAATCCAGGTCCTCCTGTCTCCAAGCCTGGTGCTCTATCCACTGTGTTATCTGGCTGACCCTAAACTGATGCCTTTATGTCGTATTTCCCTATATTTTTCATTTTTCTTCTCATCTGTTTTATCTGCCTATTTATCTCAGTTGTAATCCCCCAATGCATTTCCCACAATCTTTCAAGCACACTAGCCTTTAACAGTTAACCACTTTCTTTTTGTTGAGCTATTAATTTACAGGAGAAGCTGATTATAATTACAACATAGCTTCAGTTAGGATAACAAGAAAAGTTTTGCTGTTATAATATTAAAAAGCAAGACAATAATCACCATATAGTAATAGTCATGCAATTTTATTTTGGCTTTCCAAAGGTTCCATACACAAAGCACTATTTTCTTTTACCCCTTCATGAAATATTGTCAAAAATGTCTTTGAGAAAGGTTAAAATTATGTGTTTTCCATAAGGATCATGAAATTAATTTATTCAGACAGGCTCAAAGAAATCAATTGTCCCACCCTCACACAACCTAACTTAAAAAAAATTACATCTATGCATGTATGTAGGTATATATGTTTGTGCATAGATGTTGATCTATCTATCTATCTATCTATCTATCTATCTATCTATCTATCTATCTATATCTATATATATATATATACCTACCCTTTTCTGTATGTATTTCTGGAAAGGATAACTTTTGAATTAATTTTTTAAAGCTGTTAGAAGAAGAAACATTAAACTTTTCAACATAGTATAAATTACCAGTAGTGATGCGTGTGCAAACATTTTTGTCACTACAAACTTTGTAAATTAGTTATTCATGCAAATTAAAATGATCACTGAAAGCAGCTGGATTTCATTATGCAACAAAAATCAAAATGGCTGCAAAGCAAAATGAACTGTTACCAGAACATGGGAGTGACAGGGGTTGACAAAATTTCCATGCCATTATTTTTTTGTTAAGTAAGCTTCTTTTTGAAAAAGAGAAGTAACATTCTTTTGGTTGTTGTAATAACTCAACTGCCTTAATTGGTTCATAAGTAGCTAACAATCACCTGCACACTTCTGCCCTCTCTAACATGAAGACAGAGGTATCTGGTGACTACACCATCTTCATCTTAGAGGATAGTAGGCCCCTTCAGGTCGGGGTTGAAATAGAGAGTTAATGTAGATCATTGGCATTTTTAAAATGGCAAAAAAAAAAAAAAAAAAAAAAAAAAGATAGATGTAGTAAAAAGACATCTAGACTCTTAAAAAAAATATCACAAAAGGTTATGCTCCAGTAATAGTCCAAAAATATATTTAGGTAAGAATGGACTATTTACCTTAAACAATTTGAAAATAATGCTGTCTTCATGATAATTTCCTTATTAATGATCTCAATGGGCTAGTGTCTGCTATAAAATGCAATGGATTACCCTCAAGGTTATGCATACTTGGACCAGAATAAAGGATTAAAAATATGGAAACATGTGCCATCATTACACAAAAGGATGAACCCAAAGTAGTGGGGAAGTACACTAGAATCTTGTTATAACAGTATCCTCTAAATCAATGCTATTGGGATACTACATAGCAGGTGAAACAATGTTATACTGTGTACTTCTTCTATTTTGAGTACAAAGTGCCCATAAAATGAGTTTCACCTTAGTTCTCAATTCAGACTTCAGCAAGTCACATTATAGCAAGAGTCTAGTGTATTGTAAAATAGAAGTTAAAATTTAAAGTTTAAAACAGAAGTTAAAGCTAATGACAGTCTACAACCCAGTTAGTTAAGGTGTCAGAATTTAGTCAAGTTACCTCTCCCTGACAGATAGAGGGTGAGAAACCCAAGAACAACATATCAACAATAAAAGTTCAGAAATGGGTACCTCATTAAGATGTTCTAATAGCTTTGAGTCAGTCACCCACCACCAATGTTAGTAGGAGCTACAAGAAGAAACTTACTCTGTGCCCAGCCTTATTGGAATGAAGAAGTTGATTGCAGACAGGGGGATGGAAAAAAGGGTGAAACGTGACCAATGTTAAACAAAAGAAAGCAAAAGAAAATAAAATTTAAAAACCTTTAGCGAAATAAATATGCAAACTGTTAATGAATTCTGAGTGTTATGAAGAAAAATGTTAAAAAAAAAATCAGCTTTGCTCACCCAGTGCTCAAAATGATACCAAAAGAAACCATTTTAATCTTATTAATCTCGTTTGGGGATTATTTTTCCTTTTTAAGACTATGCTACAAATTCTTACCAATATTCTGGCCTCTTTTTCCTCAATGATCCCCTAGATTTGTGTTCCAGATTTATTTCCTTTGGCTTTCAGTTCAATATAGAATCTGAGGTAGCAAATTTGGAGACATTCCAATCAATAGTCACATAACTGGAGCTTGTGTTTCTAGATTCATATTGAGCTAAGTAATCAATGATGCCTCTAAAATGTACTAATTATGTAACTAATAGTATATCCAATAGGTGCCAAATCATACTGGGGTCAGAACTCTCCTAGTTATTATGCTTATCATGGTAAAAGATAATATATATTGGAATAGTCACTGGCCCTAAAACCAGGAGGATCTGAGTTTAGGTTCAGTACTTTGCCACATACTGGTTATCACATAAACTAAATGCTCTAGGTCAGCAATTCTCAAAGTTTTTTGTGTCAGGATCTCTTTAAATTCATAAAAATTATTAAGGACCCCAAAGAGCTTTTGTTCACATGAGTAGTATCTAATGATATTTATATTAGAAATTAAAAGATAAAAATTTAAAATGTTGATTCACTAAATACTAATACTAAAAGCCATTACATATGAACATAAATAGCATTTTTTTATGAAAAAAGAAAAAATCTAGCTAGAAGAGTGGCATTGTTTTAAAAATTTTTGTAAATCACTTTATTGTCTGACTTAATAGATGACAGAAATTATATCTGCTCTGCATTGTTACAGTATGTTGTTTTCATTTTAGTATAAAGAAAATCTTGCCCCACAGATATGTAGTTAAACAGGGAGGATTCTTTTAATAAGAAAATAAGGTCTTGGTATTATCATGAAAAATAGTTTTGACCCTGGGGACTCTGAGGGGTCCTCAAATCCCTCTTTGAGAACTGCTGCTCCAGGAAAGATTCTTTTATTATATGTTGTAAAGCAGCAGCTGACCTAGACTGGTAAAAGGAGTTTTCTTATCTAAGAATTCCCTAAACCATAGACCCATAAACCACAAATTCCATGAACCATAGGAAATTATAGGTCCAATCTTTATTCCTTTAAGACCAGAACAGCTAAATACCTTTTGAATCTCTTTTTTAAACACTTACCTTCTCTTAGAATTGATACTTAGTATTGGTTCTAAGGCAAAAGGGAGGTAAGGGTTAGGCAATTGGCACTAAGTGATTTGACCAGGGTTACAGAGCCAGGGAAGTGCCTAAGGTCAGATTTGCCATTGCATCTAATAGAACTCCAAAACATCATTAAGCATTTAGTTTGTTCAAATTACTCTATGGGTTTTTAGAGATAAAAAAGACATAAATAAGATAATTTCCTCCTTTCTTGATAGAGGAGGTGGATGAGGAAGATCATACAACAAAAGAAGTAAATTTGTCAGATAAGTTGAAACTTCCCCCCATAAATTGCCCCACAGAAATGCTAATATTCTATACCAAGTATGTATGAAGTTATTGAATTTTCCCATCTTCCACAGGAAACGAAGAGCTTTAAAACATAAAAGTGTTGGTTGAATAAGTTAACAGGAGTTCCAAAGTTACATATATACACGAGATTTAGATTTCCCGTAAGTGGCAGATTCTTGTGCAATGTTATTTTTATTTTTGCATCAGAGAGAAAATGAAGGCCCAAAAAGGACCTATGATTTTAAGGCTAAAAGGCTAGGGGAAGCAATTTAGAAGAAATTCAATTTGGAGATAACCAAAACCAGAAAAAAGATCCACTTATTATATCTGAGCTTAAAACTTTGTCATCCAATTCCACACTCAAACTACCCAAAACAAAATAAGACAGAAAAAAGAAAGCATGGCAGATTGTGTACAACTCAGCAAATTTAAAATGCAAGTTATATACCTGTGTGTGGGATACAATTTAACTTCATACTGATACAAATAAAAAAAGATATTCAGGTTGCTCTAAAAGACCCTAAAAAACTTCCAAGGACTTATAACTTCCGATCAAACGAATACATGAAACTCTTTGAAAATCTTAAAGTGGTATATAGTTGTCAAATATTATCAATATCAATTTAAGACAAGTCTTAACTTTTTTGGCCCATGGATCCACCTTTGGGTAAACTAGTAAAGACTATGAACCCCTTCTCAGAATAACGTTTTTAAACATTTGAAGGAAATGCTAAATTGGAGTTAGAAGCGAATGCAAATGAAATTCAGAGTTTAAATTTACCTGCTTAAAACTTTTGCAATTCTAATAGAAGCAGCATATATTGATGTAAAAGTGGTTTACCCCCTAATAATCACAGGATTTAAAAATAGAATTAACCTTGCAAGTCATCTACTCTAGGATCTTTCTTAAAAAACCCTTCTGTCTACTTATCTATTCGTAGGCAGAAGAATAATCCTGGTTAAATGACTTGCTCAGGGTCACAGCTTTAGGAAGTGTCGGAGGCTACATTTGAATCCAACCTCCAGACCGGTGCTCCCCTTCTAGTTGCCCCACCCCGTTTGTTTTTTTAAATTGCAAACAGCATTTCGATATAATTTGTTTCCTTTGTTATCCTATATGTTTTAACTTTTTCATTAAATAAAAAAAAATATTATTCTTAGAAAGGGTCCACAAGTTTCGCCAGACAAAGGAATTTACAAGGAATTTTAAGGACCCTTGATCTGTCCCAAATCCCTTTCTCAGGAGAGCAAACTGATAGCTAGGGAAGGGAACTAGCCTAACGTTACTCAGTAGCAGTTACCATAAGATCCCAGGTCTTCTACAAATCCAGAATTCCTTCTACTCTATCATTGTACCTTTCTTCAAAAAATTGTAGGCCCAGATGGAAAACTGGAATAGGGTAAGAAGATTTCTACTTAATATTCGGCCATCCAAGAAATCTTGGAGGCTTCAAGGGGACAAAAGTGGGGGGCATTTATGCCTGGAACAAAACTTGACTTTTGGGGCGAGGGAGAAGCAGGGTTTGGAGTCCTTCCCCCAAAAGGCCTTTCATTCCCCAGAGAATTTTAGACCCGGAAGGGGCCAGCTGAGTTTGGAATCAAAGAGGACTGGGGTTCGAATCTCAGCTCTTCCACTTCTCATTTTTTCTCCTCTGGGAAACGAGAGGATTGGGCTGAATGACCGCTAACGTCCCCTGTTCTTCTCAGTCAAGAGGGGAGGAAAACTGAAGCCTCAAAGAAGGGAAAAGGGCTCAGCGGCCATCACGGAGGGAAGAGTCCAGACCTCTGAGACTTGGAGGCCGTCACTGCAGGAAGAAACACTAGAGGCCGCCGAGCAAGCCCCCTTCCCCAGCCAGTTCCCTTTACAAATAAGGCCCCGGGAGGGAGAAGTGCCTCTGGGTAGGTGAGTAGTCATGTGATCCAGCGGACCCAGGCGTCCGGCCTCCCGGACCAGAGAGTGACCCTTTATCCTGGGACAGGGGCGCTGGTCCAGTGACTCGAGAGGCAGCTGACCAGAGGACGGGGGAGCCGTGCAGGGGGCCTGCCCCAGGCTCGATGGGAGACAATCTTGCACTCACTGGAGCCACGCCGCACGGGCCCCCGGGCCTGACACGGCCGGAACCTGGCCCTCCGTCCTCTTCCATTCCTCCCAGCCGCTGCCTTCGCTCCCTCCCTCAGCCTCCTCCCTCTTCCTGTCTACCCCCCTCGCTCGGGCCTTTTCCATGAGCCGCCGCTCTCACCATCCTGTCACCGGCCCCGCTCCGCCACAGCAACAGCCACCGCCACCGCCTCCTTCCTCAGCTTCCCGAGGAACCCGCCCACAGCAAGTTCGACCAATAAAAACGGGTTCCAGCATCAAGGCGGCGACGGAGGCCCGTAGAGGTCTATCCTCACCAGTAAGCGAACCGGTGACGCGCATGGAAAAAGGAAGCCGGAAGTTCAGGGGCGGAAAGAGCGGGAAGCAGCAGGGTGCTTCTGAGCACGCGCGAGACTGACATCGTCGTGGTCGTCGTCGGCTTTTGAGGGGAGGAGGGCTTCTTGGAACTGGACTCTGGTCTTTGCAATAGGGAGCCCCGACCCAACTTGGAGAAGATGAAGTGTGAGATGGATGGTCACCATGTGAAAGGTACAGCCTCCATCCCACCTCCCTAGTGAGCCCCTGAGGATTCAGCCCCACTGAGTGCTGCCTCAGTTTCCTCTTCTGTAAAATGATGAGGGCTCCTGCAGCTCTCATTCTAAATGACCCTATAACACGACCTGGGTTGAGATTCTAGCTCTGCAACCAATTTGCTTTGTACCTTTGGGAATGTGGCCTAACCTGTCTGGGCCCCAGTTACCTCATCTGTAGAATGAGTGGTTTGAATTCCATGACCCATGATCTTCCTTCCTTCCTTCCTTGCTTCCTTCCTTCCTTCCTTCCTCCCTTATTATTTTCTGTCTTAGTAATAAGAGGTAACTGCGTTAAGGGACTTGTCCAGGGTCACACAATCAGGAAGTGTCTGAGGCCACATTTGAACCTAGGACCTCCTATCTCCAGGCCTGGCTCTCTATACACTAAACCACTTAACTGCCCCATATAAGCTTCTTTTTAGTTCTAAAGAGTAGTGGGAATTGAGATTGGGAATCAAAGGATCTAGATTCAAATCCTAGATCTACTACCTACCTATGACCTCTCTGACCTTGGGTAAGTGGCTTCCTTTTTTAATGAGCCTCACTTTCCCTCTTTGTAAAATGAGGAGAAGCACAGATCCTCTTTATTTATGACCCTGTTTGTTTATGATCTTGTGTTTGTATCCTTCCTTTGCTATTGGTACTGTGAATTCTTTTTTAAATTTATTTTTATTTTAAAAATATTTAAACATTTTTTATAATATTTTCCCATGATTACATGATTCATGGTCTTTCCCTCCCCTCTCCCAATTCCCCCCCCCCCCCCCATAGCCAATGTGCAATTCCACTGAGTTTTACATGAACATTGATCAAGATCTATTTCCATATTATTATTGATAGCTGCACTGGGGTGGTCATTTGGAGTCTACATCCCGAGTCATATCCCCATCAATTCATGTGTTCAAGCAGTTGTTTTTCTTCTGTGTTTCTACTCCCACAGTTCTTCCTCTGAATGTTGATAGCGCTGTTTCTCATAAGTCCCTCAGCATTGTTCTGGATTATTGCATTGCTGCTAGTAGAAAAGTCCATTATGTTCGATTACACCATAGTATATCAGTCACTGTGTACAATGTTCTCCTGGTTCTTTTCCTTTCACTCTGCATCAATTCCTGGAGGTCATTCCAGTTCACATAAAATTTCTCCAGTTCATTATTCCTTTGAGCACAATAGTATTCTATCACCAAGTGCTATGAATTCTTGAGAACTAATAATAGCTATTATTTCCATCAGTTGATCAATATTTACTAAGTGCCTAGTATGTGCCAAGCACTGTGCCAAGTGTTGTGAATACAAAAAGAGGCAAAAGACAGTCTCTGCTCTTAAGGATCTCATAATTAGATGGGAGAGAAATATGCAAACAAATATATATATATATATATATGTGTGTGTGTGTGTGTGTGTGTGTGTGTGTGTATATAAACATCTAAAGCAAACTATATATAGGATAAAGAAGAACTGAGGGAAGGCACCAGAGTTAAGAGGGTTTGGGGAAGGCTTCCTATAAAAGGTGGATTTTAGCTGGGACTTAAAGGAAGCCTGGGAGTTCAGTAGTTAAAGTGGAGCAGAGAGAGCTTTTCAGGCATGGGAGAAGCCTGAGAATGTCAAGTCAAGAAAGAGATGGAGTGTCTTCTTTGTGGATTAACCAGGAGAGCAGTGCCACTGGATGGAAGCATACAGGTACTTTTCAGTGAATATGGTGTTAGAAGACAAGGGCTTTAAGATGTGTATTTTGGGGACAACTAGGTAGAATAATGGATAGAGTACCAGATTTGGAGTCAGGAGGATCTGGATTCAGATTTGACCTCAGACATATCTTAGCTGTGTGACCTAATGTCAGTCTTCTGCTTTGAATTGATACTAAGACAGAAAGTAAGATGTTCTTTTTTTAAATTGCATTTTCTCTTCTGAGCTCCCCAGCAACCCTTTGAAGTATTACAGGTATTATTATCCCAATAGGACAGATGAGGAAATTGAAGTTCTTGAAAGGTGAGGTGGCTTATTTAGGGTTACACAATCAATAAATGTGTGATATGGGATTCAAACCCAATTCCTTTTGTCATTAACACTCTTGCTGCTAAATCATGTTGTCTGTGTGAATGGAAAATAGCATGTAGGTTAGAATCCCCATTTATAGTGACCTTGGACAAATAACTATCTCTTTATCATCCTGAGGGCAAGTCCCCTTGTTTTTCTGATGTGTAAATGAACCTCCAAGACATCTAAGGTTTCTTCCAATTCTAAAAAGCAATTATTTTTGAACCAGAGGAACTGAGTTTGAATTCTGTGTTTATTAGCTGTTATTGGTGTCCCTGGGAAAGTTGCTTTCTCTGTGTTGGTTTCCCCCTTTATTAAATGAAAGGATTGGACTACATGATATCTAAGGAACCTTTATGTTCTAATGGTCTATGATGACCTGATTGAGTTTGAAATTTGGCCTTGCTTCCGGCTCGTGTTTCCTTGGAAAAGCTATTTTCCCTCTCTGTAGAATCTGTAAAATGTCTTTCATGACCTTTAAGGTTCTTTCCAGCTCTGACATTCTATAACCCTATAATCCTGTGGAGAGACAATATAGTAAAATATATAGTAGAGTAGATAGAAACCTGGGCCTTGGGATCAGGAAGGATTTGAATCCTCCTTATGATAAATCTTGGGCAAGTCACTTAACTACTCAGAGCTTCCAGGCAACTCTCTCAAACTAAAAGTTATGAATGAGTTGTTTATCAAGATGAACAGAAAGAGCCATCATACTTGGCACTGTCTATACTGATGAAATCACAGAACTGATCCATTATCCTAACTGATTTTAAATTCTGGCATCTAGTGGCAGAATTCCTTGCCCAGAAAGAGACACCCTATCCAGTAGTTTATGAATCAATTCCATATTTCAAGGTACAATTGAGGGAGTACAAACATGCCCTTCAGATACTGAGAGGTGGTCTCCTGAAACCACCAGCAGCATCTAGGATTGGATGTCTGACAGCAAAGAAGAGAACCAGGTATAATCTTAAAAAGAAAACTAATCCTGACAATTGAGAATTAAGCTGTGGCCAGAAGATTCTACTCAGCTGAGCAACCTGCCCAACAAAGACACTATGCCCAGGGGGAGCTTTGTGAAGATTCCATTGGAAGATAAAAGACATCAAGTTCCTGTAATTCTAGATTTGTGAATTGTCTTGGCCACAGCTATTTCCTATATGTATTCCTCACAGCCACTGTGTCCATTCTTCCAGAAGATGCTAAGTGTATTTGTGGAAGAGCACATTCAAATTTTGTAGGGGTATTAGTAGTTTTGTAACTACTGTTCTTATTATGCTATTTTAGTCATTGCTTTTATTAAGAACTAATTGTGTCTGTTGACTGATTGTTAAGAGAAAGCACATTGGTGGGGACTTGTAAGGTATTTTAGAAGTAGTCACCTACATACTATACCATAGACCTTAGAAGTAGTGGTTCTTTTTTGAGCACCCAATCTCTAAGTTCTAGAGCAACTTTAAGAACTACTCCTGAAGTATCTTGACTGTCTCATATACTGTCTCATTTAATCCTCAGAACAACTTGTTGAGGTAGGTATTATTATTCTGGTTTTACAGATGAGGAATCTGAGCCTGAGAAAGACTAAATGACATGTCAAGTCCACAGCTACTAAGTGTCTTAGGATGAATTCAAACTCATCTTGACTTCAGATTCATCACTCTATTCACCAAAGTGTGTGAAAAGAGCACTGGTATGGGGGTGGCTAGGTAGCACAGTGGATAGAGTGCCAAACCTGGTGTCAGAAAGACCTGGATTCAAATGTGGCCTTAGATATATCCTAACTGTGGGACCCTGGTGGAGTTACTTAATCCTTTTTGCCTGGCTTTTGCTGCTCTTCTGTCTTAGAATTGATACTAAGACAGAAAGAAGGGTTTAAAAAAATAGGGCACTACTGTTCACAGAATCACAGAATTTTAGAGTTGGACCACACCTCAGTGGTCATCTAATGCAACCCAATAGGAATATTTAGTATAACATATTTCCTTAGACTCCACTCATCAGGATTTGAATACTGAATCTGCTAGTTAAAACTTGTGTGACTTTGGGTAAGTCACTTCATTCCTTTACCTATATAATGGTAAGGATATGACCTATATGACTTATTTCTGGGGCTTTACTGAAGAAAGTATTCCTTAAACTTTAAAGTGCTATAAAAATGTGATATTATTTGACAACAGTGGGTTCTTGGGGACCATATCCTAAATAAAGCTTGAGACAAAATCTTCTAATTCACTCCATTGCTGCCTGTTTCTGAGACATCCAGAGAAACCATGAAATAGGTGAAGGCAGCTGAATGATGAAATATAAGTCCATGGTAGCCATGATCAAATAAGCAATACTACAAAACTTAAGTCAATTTTTAAAAAGAAGGATTGCATTTTAATGTATTATTCATGGAGACATAAATGCTGCTGGGCTTAGGAAATGCAAGAGAGTCAGTATCATTTCTGACAGGGCCTAAGAAAACATTTGATGGGAATTTGGCAGTTTACAATATCCTCTGCATCTAATATGTGAGATTAATTCTGGATGTCCACATCTTCCCTTTAGAGTGGTTCTACAAATCTATGAATTTAATTAGATATATTTATCACCTTACTTGTGAGGTCTGTATTAATTTTTATTATCAATGATAGGAAAAAGAATTTAAAGACCATTTTCCTTTTTTTTTTTAACCTCTACAGTGTTTGGGAGAGCAATCCATGCTTTAGCTCGAATAAGTGAGGAACTGTGGCTTGACCCGACTGAAAGAGGTGTAAGTGAAAATTAATTTAACAGATAAGATCTAAAGGCAAGAGAAGACATTCAAGGATCTTAATACAAATCCATTGTTGGCCAACCAAGATAAAAAATGCAAAAGAGTTACTTACGTTGTTACAACTTTTTCTCCTAAGCCTGTTTTAAAATATAATATTCTTTAAAAACAAACCAAATGATTCCTAAATGTAGCCAACTTGAGCCAGGCCTAAGCATTTATTAAACATGTATGATATACCAGGCATTGTGCTAATGATGGCGATTCAAAAAGAGGCAAAAAGCAGCCCCTATCCTCAAGGAGCTCAGTCTAATGTAGAAGACAAACTGCAAACAAATATGCATAAACAAGCAATATACAGAATATGTAGGAAATAGTTAACAGAAGGGAGGCATTAGAATTAAGAAGGATTCTGACAGGCTTCTTATAGAATATGAGATTTTAGCTGAGACTTGAAGGAAGCTCTCCAGCTTTCTAGCTATAGAAAATGCTTAGAATTATGCAATGAAGCATCTTATTCAAGAAAGGGCAAGAAGGCCAGAGTCACTGGATTGAAGAGTACGTGGAGGGAAGTAAAGTATAAGAAGACGTGTGTGTGTGTGTGTGTGTGTGTGTGTGTGTGTGTGTGTGTGTGTGTAAGATGACATTGCCTTCCACAATATTAGGAAAATTTGGAAGAGGGGAGAGGAAATAGCTTTGGATATGTTCAATTTAAGATGTTTACTGAAAATATAGCCTGAGATGTTCAGAAAGTAGTTGGAGATAGGAAATTAGAAATAAGAAGAGAGATTAGGAGGAGATAAGTATATTTGACTATCCTCGACATGGATATGATAATAAATCAATGGAAGTTAATGAACTCACCCAGTGAAATAGTATAGTGGGAGAAAGGAAAGGAGTTCAGGATAGAGCCTTGTGGGACACCCATGATTAGTCCTAGATTGTGTTTTCATATTGATAAACCTATTAGAGTGAGTGTTTGTATACTATAGTGTCACTTACCTACCTAAGTTTTAAGATATTAAAATATTAGTTTTCTTGAGATTAGTTTGTATAAATTTGTTTGCTGGTTTTTTTTTTCAGCTTGCTGTGCGATCTGTGAATTCTTCTAGATCAGCTTATGCAAGTGTTTTATTCCCAACTATGTTCTTTCAACTGTACCAGTGGTCAGCTCCACATGAAATAGGTGACAGTAATATGCCAACGCATCTAAAATGTCAATTAGGAATGAAGGTAAATCAAAATGGACTGAGTGCAGTGATTTTTTTTTCACGCAGAGTGGGAATCTTTGATATGTGGAACAAAAACATGAATTCCTTATATTTTAGTTTCAATGAGAACATTCAATTAAACAATCACTTATTAAGGGTTGCCTGCTCCTTGCAAGCTTACTATCCTAGGAATCAACAACGCTAATGGAACTTACAGGTTAGACAGGTGATATGGCATTTAGTTAAGTAACTGATACTTAAAAACTTTGCTTAGACTTTTGGGACCCCCAGAATTGTTAGTAGTACTTTTTATGGTAGCAAAGAATAGGAAACATAGTATATGCCCATCATCTGGAGACTGAAGCATAGACTATCAGAATAATATTGTGCCATAGGAAATAATGACTATGATGACTATGGCAAAGCATGGGAAGACTTAGATAAATGAATGGAAATTGAACCAAGAAGATAATGTACTCAATGATTACAACAATATAAATATAGAGAATAAGGAAAATACATTTGAAAATGAATTCTTTGAAATTATGACACCAAAGTTTGGCGCTAAGAAGAGATTCGAAGATAATAGAAGACACCTTCCCTTTCCCCTCCTCCACTTTGCAGAGGCAGAAGACCATGAGTATGGAACATTACATGTAATAGCAGACCTTATCAATATGTGTGGTTAGTTTTACTGAACATTATTTTCTCTCTTTTTTTCCCCCTTACTAAAGCTCTCTGAAAGGTAATGGGAAGCAATTCAGTTGGAAATATAGGTAATCTGAAACCAAAAAAATGACTAAAATTTTATTTTATAAAAAGATCTCATCCATTGACTAATAATATTGAACTGGTATTTTAAGAGAGTTTTCTTTTACTGTTATGTTTATTATTTTTAGATATAACTTGACTGTCAATTTATTAGGATTAAATGTGTAAATTTAACACTCAAAATGTTGATCATTTCCTCTTTGCAGCTTCCCTCTATTATTTTTAATTAATATCTTGCTTATAATTAGGATTTGCTTTCAGGTGAATAGTGGTGTCTTAGTTATGGTAGCATGGTACAAAGAGAGAGAATTTCCATTGGTGAAATTAACTGAAAGGAAAGAAAAAGGATAATTTTTTCTACTCATTAGTCCTTCATATGATTGTAAGGAGGTCGAGTCTTGACAGTTCACTTGTCTGGGACATGTCTATTTATATTATGTTCTGGAGAAAAGCAGTCACTAAATGTTCTGAGAGAACATTTGTTGATTTGTAAATGATAGGATAGTTACTTAGTTTTTTAAGCACATGACTAGTTTATGAAAAGGAGAGTAGAAAAATGTTTTGCTCTCTATCACCAACTCTTGCTGAAAAGAAAATAAAGCTATTTCTCTTAATGATACTTATTACTGAGCAGTGTAGAAGATGAATATTGCCAGAGATAGTTGAGTTGAAGATGTTTTTGCTTTTCTCAAAGACCATAACACTTCTTCAACTGAAATAATTGTTAAGTCTGAAGACATTAATAATCTTGATGCCTAAAGTGATGGATATTATAGCTATATATAGGGAACAAGACCAGCTGAGCATAGGAATAATTTAGAAGTGGAGTATCAGAAGATAGCAGAGTAGAAGCTGGGAAAGCTCAAATCACTATGAGAATCCTCTCCAACCAACCTTAAAATAACACCTCAAAATGAATACTGGATCCTGGAGTGAAAGAACCAAAAAAAAAATGACTGAAGCAACTTTCATGCAGAGAACAACTTGAAAGTTAGGCAGAGAGGGTCTGGTTCACTGGTGTGAGAGGGGAGCATATTCCACAGAAGGCACCCCAAGCCAATGGCATGCCTCAACCCACCCCCACATCTACTGTTCCAGGTTCTGAACTGTGATAATTAGATTAAGTCTACAGTGCCCATCTTTAGATTTAATCACCAAAGGTGAGAGCACCTCCAATTTTGGGAGGTCTGTAACCTATGTGTGCTAGAATGGGTGACAAATCAGAATCAACTGACTTCCCCCTAGGTAGTCCTATGAGAATTGTTTATTATGATTGGACGTGCAAACTAGGAGGTGGATGCAGGAAGTGACGAAAGATGCTATCTTTTAAATATGATGGTAACTTCCTGTGGAGGGAGTTGGCATTTTGAACTTGGTGTAGAAGGATCTCTGGTGAAACCTCAGACTGCTTCCCTCTGAATTGTCATGTGGGTAAGTTAGGCTGACTCTCTCTCTCTTCCCTTGGCGTTTCTGGAGGCTCTACCCTCAGGAAGGCCTCTCTTCTTAGAGGAGTCCTTGTGGCTAGAAACCTTGTTTAATTAACCTCTGTGCCCCTCTGCTGGGGCCTCTAAATTCTTACCTGGTCTGGGCCTCTGGTCCGGGCCAGAGTTTCTCTCTCTCAATTTCCCTACCTTCAACCTTCTTAATTGTAACTAAATCACCATAAAAGTCACTTTTGACTTGAGATTATTCTTAATTGAGGATTGATAATAGTTTAATCCTCTGGCGACCATCTTTTAATATATTGAACCCATAAAACCCGTTTTCCCCCCTTACAGAACCTGGACCCCAGCCTATGTCAGACCCTGCCTAAGTCAATAGCAGCGCAACCCTTTGCATACCCCTTAAAGTGAAAGCCCATAATAAGGTCCTGAATCCCAGTGTAAGGTAGTCCTCATTGCATGCCTGATCTGCAAGCCCAGAGTGAGGATGGGATTCCCCAGCCCAAGATTGTAGTGAGGACTTCTACCCCAGCACAAGGCAATTCATGGTACACCTGGTCTATGTAAGCCCAGAGTAAGTCCCCAAGCCCTAGGGCAAGACAGTCTGCAACACACCTGGCCTGTATAAGCTCAGGGTAAGGCTTGGAGGCCCAGTCCAAGTTTTTAGTGAGGACCTGAACCTCAGCTCAAGGTGATCCACAGCATGCCTGTATAAGCCAAGACAGAGGCCCAGGGCTAGCACCTACCCACGTTCAAGGCAATCCACAGTGTACTTGACCTGATCAAAACCAGAGTAAGACCAAAAACCTCTGTCCAAGTCTGAGGCTAGACTCTGAGCCCCAGCACAGGGTAACTCACTGTGCTCTGAGCTCTGCAAGCCATCAGCAGCCTTAGAAGGGGATCGAATCAGCAGTGGGAGGTAGCTTTCAGAGCTCTTACCCCTGGCCATCATACCATCCTAGAAGAACTGAAACTTACAGAAACCGAGAAATAAAGCTAAGGGTAGCAGCAAGGAAAAACTGAAGATTAAGAGAGTGTCCTCTCTATACTGAGAAGAGTCCACCTTTAAGATAAAAGTGAAAGTCAAGAGAAAGGCTGGGCAAACAAACAAACATAAAAAAACACCTAACCATTGAAAATCTTGATGGAGACAAAGAAGAGCAAGACATAGACACAGAAGGGGACTGTGAAAGCAAAGCAAACACATGAAAAACTTCAAAGAAAAATAGGAATTGGTCTCAGACTCTGGAAGAACTCAAAAAGGATTTAAAAAATCAATTAAAAGAGGCAGAGATAAAATGGGGAAGAGAAATGAAAGCAGTGCAAAAAGAAAAATAACTGCAGAATTGGCCAAATAAAAAAGGAGGTTCAAAAGCTTATGGAAGAAAATCATTCCTTAAAAATTAGAATTGGTCAACTAGAAGCTAATGACTTCATGAGACACTGAGAAACAATAAAATCAAATCAAAAGAATGAAAAAAAAAACCAGAAGAAAATGTGAAATATCTCACTGAAAAAAACAAATGATCTGGAAAATAGATCCAGGAGAGACAATTTAAGAATTATTGGATTTCCCAAAAGCTATTATTAAAAAAAAAAGTCTGGACATCACAATACAAGAAATTATCAAAGAACACTGCCCTGATATTCTTGAACAAGAGAGTAAAATAGAAATGGAAAGAATCTGCAGATAACCTCTGGAAATAAATCCCAATATAGGAACTCTGAGGAATATTATAGCTAAGTTCAAGAGCCCTCAGGCCAAGATGAAAATATTGCAAACAGCCAGAAAGAAACAATTCAAATTCCACAGAATTATAATCAGAAATACACAAGACTTAGCAGCTTCCACATTAAAGGATAAGAAGATTTGGAATATAATATTCCCAAAGGCAAAAGATCTAGGTTTACAACCCAGAATCATTTGTCCAGTAAAACTGAGTATATTCTTTCAGGGGGAGGGAAATGGTTGTTTAATAAAACAGCAGATTTCCAAGTTTTCCTGATAAAAAGACCAGACCTAAATAGAAAATTTGATGGCCAAATACAAGACCCAAGAAAAGCCTAAAAAGGTAAATAAGAAAAAGAAAATTTAAGGGATTCAATAAAATCAAACTGTATGTATTCCTATGGGGAAAGATGATATTTTAATTCTTAAAAAATTTTTAAATAATATTAGAGGAGTTAGAAGAAGAACACAGACAGGTGTGGGAGTAAGCTGATTAGGATGATATGCAAAAAAATCAAAGGGGGAAAAGGAGGATTGCATTGAGAGAAAAGTTAAAGGAGAGGTAGAATGAGGTAAATTGTCTCACCTAAAGTCGCATGAAAAACTACTATAGTGTGGGGCAGCTGGGTAGCTCAGTGTATTGAGTCAGGCCTAGAGATGGGAGGTCCTAGGTTCAAATCTGGCCTCAGACACTTCCCAGCTGTGTGACCCTGGGCAAGTCACTCGACCCCCATTGCCCACCCTTACCACTCTTCCACCTATGAGCCAATACACAGAAATTAAGGGTTTAAAAACAAACTAAAAAACTACTACAGTGGAGAGGAGGATGAGAGTTGTGAAGGGCAATGCTTAAGCCTTATTCTCATAGTAATTGGCTCAGAGAGGGAATAACAACTGTCCTCATTTGGGTATTGAAGTATTGAGATTATCTGTGTTGTTGTGAAGGGGAGGCTGTGGTAAGATACTTTGTTGTTTTTCACAAATTACCTTTCAGTTCTCCCCTCAGAAGGAAAGTCAGGAGTGACTTCCCTTCACCAGGCCAGTATGCACTTTACTTGGAGACTATAGATTTCATAAAAACCTATTTATTTATAATTAAAAGATATAAGTATAAGGATTAATAACAAGAAAAGCCTTAACACTAACAGGGAACTAACTTTTCACCTACCATCTACGTTCACCTCATGGTGAACTCGTCTTTGTCTTCCAGCTACTCTGATCCTACCTAGCACTTACTAAAAAACCCCAATAGCTATCTGACTATAATCTAACTAAAATCCTTATTAAATTAACTTAATTTGATAAAGCTACCTCCAAGTACATATAGATTCAGTCAGCCAAGATGGCAGCTGCTAACTGACAATAGAGTAACCCTGGTTTGGCCTGGAGTCCAGGCAAACAGCCTTTAGCCTTTCTTTCTCCAAAACTGTTCTCCAGCAAAGCAGATCTACCAGCTTCTTCTTAGAGATGACTTCTTGATCAGGAAGTAGAAAACCTCTTCAGATGGTTTTCAGAGTTCTGTCTTCCCTCTCACCAGCACAGATCAAGGTCTCAGATGTCTGTCTCCACTAGCAGCTAGAGAGAAAGTCCATCAGTCAGTGAGAGGACCTCACCAACTGTCAGAACCTTGTCCTATGTTCCTTTTTCTAAGTTATGGTCTCACACTGTAAGGGGGGGAAAGGGTTTTTTTTGGGTTCAGTATATTAAAAGATGGTCACCAGAGGATTGAACTATTATCAATCCTTAATTAAGAATAATCTCAAGTCAAAATTGACTTTTATGGAAGTTTATTTACGATTAAGAAGAGAGATAGGAAATAAGGAAATAAGAATCTAACCCAGTAGGTAATTTATTACGATCCTCTAATTAATCCAGGTAGTTCTTAACCCTCAGCCGAGAGTTAGAGGGCCAGAGGCCTGGAGGTGAATGGAGCAAACTTCATTCACAGAGTCTACTAAAAGAAATTTCTTAAGAGAAGTCCAGGAAGATTCAGTCAGTCTTTAAATTCACCACGTGGAATTCAAAGAAGATATTTAAAGCAGTCTCACTAGGGCAGGGGTCGGCAACGTATGGCTCTTTCTGCAGGAGCCATGAAGTAAATTTTTTTTCAGTCGCTGTTACAGGAGGGCACATTGTGAGCATTGTAGGGCTCTCACAAAATTACATTTTAAAAAATGTGGCATTTATGGCTCTCACAGCCAAAAAGGTTGCCAACCCCTGCACTAGGGTCTCAGCATTCCAACACTCCTCCATGAACCAGAAAAGGTCTGTCACTAGAAGCTCTCTTCCACTGAAAGACCTCTCACTCACTCAACTCCCTCTTTTTAAAGGGGTCACTTATGCATCACTTCCTGTGCCTTCCTCCTAATTTGCATGTCCAATCACAATAGATGATTCTCATAATACTGCCTAGGGGTAGTCAATTGATTCTGATTCGTCACCCATTCTAGCACACGTGGGTTATGGACCTCCCAGAATTAGAGGTGTTCTCACCTTTGGTGATTAAATCTAAAGATGGGTAGTGTAGACTTAATCTAATTATCACAACACCCAACACTCTGCCTTGCCTGCACCTTCAGAGATCTCTTTATCAAATATCTTATTTTAATCAACATTTAGTCAATATCCTAAATTCCTCACTACAGTATAGAATGTTATCTTACCCTATAGAGAAGTAAAAGGGGAAAAAGATGGGGGTGGGTCATAGCAAGAAGGAGGAAGTAGAGGGTGGTGATTAAAAGCAAAATACTTGTGAGGGAAGGAGTGAAAGGAGAATATGAGCAGGACAAAAAAGGGGAAAAAAGATGGAAGGGAATACACAGGTGGTAATTGTAACTGTGAATGTAAATGGGATGAACTTACTCATAAAATGGAAGTAGAAAGCAATGTGTATCAAAAACCAGAATCCCACAATGTGTTGTTTACAAGAAACCATTTGAGACAGGGAGTAAAGGTAAGGGGCTAGAGTAGAATTTATTGTGCATCATCTGAAGTAAAAAAAGCAGGAGTAGCAATCATGAACTCAGACAAAGCTAAAGCAAAAATGGATCTGACTAAAAGAGAAAAAGAAGGAAATTACATCTTGATAAAAGGTACTATAGACAATGAAGTAAAAGACAGTTGGAAATCCTAAAAAGTAAAGGAAAAATTAATAAAATTGAAGTAAGAACTTTTAAACTAATATATAAGACTAGGAGTTGGTTTCTGGAAAATAATTGAGCATTGGTTAATTTTATTAAAAAAGGAAAGAAGAAAATAAAATAATCAGTATCAAAAATGAAAAGGATGGGGCAGCTGGGTAGCTCAGTGGATTGAGAGCCAGGCCTAGAGACGGGAGGTCCTAGGTTCAAATCTGGCCTCAGACACTTCCCAGCTGTGTGACCCTGGGCAAGTCACTTGACCCCCATTGCCTACCCTTACCACTCTTCTACCTATAAGTCAATACACAGAAGTTAAGGGTTTAAAAAAAAAATGAAAAGGATGAAGAGGAATTTAAGCAAATATTAGGAGAGGATGTCCATCCACTAGGGAATGGCTGAACAAATTGTGGTATATGTTGGTGATGAAATACTGTTTTGCTATGAGAAATGATAAGTAAGATAATTTCAGAAAGAGCTGGAAAGATCTGCATGAACTGTTACATAGCAAAATAAGCAAAAACAAGAGAACACTATACAGTAATAGCAATATTGTATGATGATCAACTATGAACACTTGGCTACTTTCAACAATACAGTGATCCAGGACAGTTCTGAAAGACACCTCCAGAGAAAGAATTGTTGGAATCAGATGGTTGCAGATCAAACCATACTTTCACATCAGTGTAGTTACAGTTTTATTTTGGAGTTTTGGTTTTGTATCAGTGTGCTTTTATAACAATGACCAACATGAAAGTGTATTTTGCATGATAATACATGTATGGCCCAGATCAAATTACTTACTATCTCCAAGTGGGTGGAGGAGAGGGAGGGAAGGAGATGGTTTGGATCTTATAATTTTGGAAAACATATATTAAAATTATTATTATATGTAATTGGGAAAATAAAATATCTTTGAATTAAAAAAACAGACAACACAAAATGCATGAGATATAAGGAAAACTAGCATTAGTGAATGAAATGAGAAAAATATCTTCAGACCATTGGGTCAATAAGATAGAAAAAGGTTAGTTTTCAAAGAAGGCACCCTTTATAACAAAATCAATGTTTGGAGAATCCTAGAAATAAAATGGAATACATGTCTCAGAAGAAAAAAAAAAGTGGAGCATCACAGATTAATAAATCTAAGTAAACTATCTTGTCTAGAGAAATGTTAGCCAGAGTGGTGGATTAACTCAGTTTAGCCATGGAAGCATCTGTTCACTTAGCTTTACTCATCAATAAATTTTTATCGGAGTGGAAGAAGGAAGCTGTGGTAGTAGCAGTTGTGTTGATCTAACAGCAGCGCCAACCTGGCTCCTAAAGTGATGAACTGGCCCCTCTACTTGGCTCAATAGCAGAGCAGGAAAGTAAAGCAGTCATTAGCCACAGGGAAATAAGAGGTGACTTCCACAGGCTCAGTAATCATTGGAATTACAAAGGGATAGCCACATGAAAAAACTCTTGATGATAATAAAAGAAGAGCAGGCAACCAAGAATGCTAACGTGAAGCGATTCATGATGTATCTTGTGGCAGACAATGAAAGGTTGACAAGAGAAAACAGACAACTCTGGGCTGAAAAGGCCAGACTCCAAGAGGCTCCACTTGCAAAGGAATTGGATATAGATGCTGACTTTGTAGAAAAATCTGAATTGTGGAGTCTTCCTTCCCCTTCAGCTTCAGCTTCCTCTACCTGGCAAGAGTTTGCCACAATATACAGGGAATGCCAAGGACATTTCTCCCAACCTTCTTCCCTTGGACTTTTCTGTCCCCAAAACTCCAGCTTCTGAAGTTGCCTGAAGATTTTCTAAAAGGACTTATGAATAGTTAAATGGAATAGTTAAATAGTTAAATAAATAGTTAAAAGGACTTATAAATAGTTAAATGTGCACAGCACAGGACTAAGGATGTAATAGATGGCAAACACTAACCTCTCAAAGGTCTGCTTCTCCTGATTCAAACCAAATGGTGAGCCAGAATAACTTTTTTTCAAGCAGCAGTTATCTTTCTTCTTCAGATATACATAATAATTAATCTATAATGCCATAAAGGATAATGCAAAATCAAATCAATATAGAAGCCTAAGGATGGCCTTGTTTTGGAAAGATACTTTCTGACATGTATTGACAGAATGCATTTTGTTACACACAATTTATTAATTCTAATAATTTATGCCAGTTACAAGTCTATCTAGATGATCCTACATATGCTACACATTTTGCGCTACTCTTAACATGATGATAACCTCAAGACTATCAGAAGAAATGGTTGAACTTCCACTTCATGAAGAAAGGAACCAAATTATTAGTTCTGATTTTTAAAAAATATTATCAGTTTACATAATTAATCAGGGTATATCATAAGTTTTAACTTTTTGTTTGCTGTATTAAAATGTTATCCAGAAGTTAGCTAGGTGACAGTGGATTGAGAACTAGGCCTAGAGACATATTTGACTGCAAGAAACCAATAAAATAATTGTGTTTAATTATAAAAAAATTTATAGATAGTTCCTGAGATAGAAAAAGGATATTGAAATTCAATGATTTACAAGTGTCCTTATACGTATACCTTGCTACTCTGACTTAATATGTACCTGTTCTCTCAGATACTGTGTGCACTGGTGGGAGATGGTGATTTGGGTTTATGGACGGAATAATGTATACATTTTGGGTGTCTGTTTTTCATTTTCAGTTAATGTTAATTAGTATTTAATAGTTTATTAATTAGTTGGAAAAACATAAGTGGGAGCTACATGTTTATAGGAATAGTCCCTTACAAAAGTTAACCTTTAGACTCTGAGAATATTGATTACTCTAGCTGCCCTTCCTTTAAGGAAATTCAAACTTGCTAGAATTGAAGTCAAGAGAAACTAGCCAAAGAGAAAGAATAAATTCTGGGTATGGAAGGAAAGACCAAGGAAATGCTACATGATTTTGAATTTTTTTATACTTAAAAAATCAAAGAGATCATTCTAAAGATCTACAGATTAAAGAAAGACAAATATAATTTGATTCTCTATTTTTTATTAATCTCTGTATATTCTAACTCTGGTTTTATTCTTAGGCTTGAATAGGAATCTTTTAATTAAACTAAAATTTCTGTATTAGAATTAAAATCCTCCCTAGTGTGTGTTTAAGATTGATATTTCAAATATCAGGTCAGTTTAATAGTAAAATTCCTTGCCTTTGTTTTCATCATTCAGATATAATTATCTGTATAAGGTTTGTGTATGTACATTTGTGGGAAGAGAAAAAGCATACCCAGAGCAAATCCATTTTTACTAACATTCTTCATTCAAATTTCCTAACACTTTCACAATTGAATAGATCATTCAAGGTACACTGTCCCTTATAGGATCCAAATGGGTTGCTGAAAGTCTGAAAGGGGTTCAGGCTTACATTTTACAGTCTCTGTTATTTGTCCTTTAAATACTGAAATTTCTCCAAACGAAACTGGCAGGGAGACTCAGTCAGTAGTTCCCTGTTGACCTCTCCCCATTCCAAACACATATACTTGCAGGTGGTTAAAGAGGTATTTGTTTTCCCTTTCTAAATTGTTTTCCTCTGCCTGTTAGCAGGAGGAAAAAAATGTCATTAGTGATGACAGTATCTTCTTTATGTTTCCAAGTTTCTATTCTTTTCTGCTTCTCCATCCATATGAGTATGGAAGAAGATTAATAATTATACATCAGCATGATGTCCCTGGTTTATCAGGAAAACCTAAAAATGTCTTTTTCTCATCAGAAAATGGGTTTTCTCAGCTTCTTTACTAATAACCCAAAGATTCTTAACTTTTTTACTTTAATATTTTATCTGAGTAGGGGTAAGTAGATGGCTCAGTGGATAGAGGGTCAGTCCTGGAGTCAGGAGGATTTGGGTTCAAATCTGGCCTCAGATAATTCCTAGCTGTGTGACCTTGGGCAAGTAACTTAACCTCCATTGCCTAGCTTTTAAACTCTTTTGACTTGGAACCAACACTTGATATTGTTTTGTGTAATTAGAATTTGCTCCCCAGGACTCTAAATCCCAGCTTTCCTTTTCATGCTATGTGCTAACATAGGGAGGATATAAATTTTGTGTAGTTCTGCCTTCTCTCTCTTTTCCCCTAATCGTAGTTGGGAAAGTGGGCTTTATGCCAGGCAGGAGAATCTACACATGTGGCTTTACTTTTTGTTAGATAATTAGGTTTGAATTTCTATTTCTTTTAGTTTATTTTCTTTCTACTTCAAGTGATTGTTAATAAACTTTATAAAATATAATGCTTGGAATTACTGAATATTAATTCAAATCTTACAGTTTCTTAAGATGTAAAGTATAGGTTTATTTTATTTTTTTAAAACCCTTGCCTTCCGTCTTAGAGTCAATACTGTGTATTGGCTCCAAGGCAGAAGAGTGGGAAGGGCTAGACAATGAGGGTTAAGTGACTTGCCCAGGGTCACACAGTTAGGAAGTGTCGGAGGCCAGATTTGAACCTAGGACCTCCCATCTCTAGGCCTGGCTCTTAATCCACTGAGCCACCCAGCTGCAACCAAGGTACAGGTTTAAAAAGAATGATAGTATCATTTGAAATTTTCATTTAATTGTTAATTACCATTCCAAAAATATTTGCATAGGATTAGCTATGTCAAGTTTGGGAGTGTAAAATTAAACCTAGTCTCTTTTCTTATGATGTCTTCCTTATAATAAATTAAAAACTTTAAATTATATATACTTTTTTTGTTACAGTCAATTCTGCCCATATTTAGATGTCTGAATACACTTGAAAGAAATGTAGAAAAGTGCAGCATTTTTATCAGTGCTAATACATGCCATGTGATTTTTCAACTCTTCTGCAAACACGGTATGTGTGTTTATAAACTTATTTTCCTTCTAAGCTCTTTTGATGTTTATAAGATTCTTATTGTACCTTAAGTATCTTTAGCATTAGAAATTACTTTAAATTTGTAGTTTTGTGATGCAAAATATGTTTTACAAATAACCTTACTAATATCAACAGTAGTACTAAAAAGTGGTAAAGAATTATTTCTTCAATGAATAAAACCTAAAGGCATAGCTTCTGCACACACACAACCAGTTTGAAATTTAGTTGCACAGCTATTGTTTGCTCACCCAAATCCAATAAAATGTTTGACTAGCATATACATAGAAATAGAGAACCAAAATGTAATAAAGTTGGAAGTTGCAAAATCCAGACTTCTCAACTTCTAGACCAAATACTAATAGTGAAAACATCTTAATTATGACTGCTTTACCTAATTCAATAATGCTGTAATTGATTTTGTTATTATTCTATTGATGTTCCAAAAAAATCTCCATACAAGTGATTTTGGATTATATTTATTACTGTCATAGAATGTCTTTTGGAATATTATATTGATTCTGCAGTTTGTATTGCTTTCTAATTGTTTCATGTATGTATAAAATACATCTCCAATTGGATTATAAAAAACTGCAGGTCAATTAATAGGTTTGTATCCCAAAGAAATTAAAAAAGGGGGGGGAAGTATCTATTTAAACAAAAATATTTATTGTTGCTCTTTTTGTGGTAGCATAGAATTGGAAATTGAGGGGTTGTCCATCAATTGGGAAATGGTTGAACACATGGTATATAATAGTTATGGAATCCTATTGTGCTATAAGAAATGACAAGCAGGAAGAGTTCAGAAAAATCTGGAAAGACTTAATATGAACTGATACAAAGTGAAGTGAGCAGAACCAGAAGAACATTGCACACAGTGACAGCAATATTTCTTTTTTCTTTTAATTTTATTTTTGTCATGCAAAACACACCTCCATATTGGTCATTATTTGTAAGATCACACTCATATGTAACCAAAACCCCCAAATAAAACCATAAATACACTGATGTGAAAGATGACTCCGACAGTTCTTTCTCTGGAGGTAGATAGCATTCCCCATCACAAGTATTTCAGGATTGTCCCAGATCATTGCTTTGGACAGCAATATTTCTTGATGAACTGTGAATGACCTAGTTATTTTCAGCAATGCAGTGATCCAATCAATCCCAAAGACTCATGATGAAAAGTATCATCTACCTTCCAAGAAAGAATTAGAGCCTAAATGCTAACTGAAACATACTATATTATTTTTCTCCTCCTCCTTCTCCTCTTCCTCCTCCTTTTTTCTCTTCTTCTTCCTCATCCTTCTCCCATAAAATGACTAATATGGAATAATGTTTTACATAATTACACATGTAAAAAATAACTGCAGGTTGTGTGCTGTCATATTTTTTGTGCCTCTTTGCATATTTAATTTAGTGTTCTATAAATATTTGATAGTTTTAATAGCTTCTGCAGAGGAAGTGTCTGACCATAAAAGTAAAAATGTACAAATTTAAATATGTTAACAGTTTTACATTCAGCATTCTGGTAAAAGAGCATTGTTTCAGGATGGAGTTAATTAGAATGTGCCATCATTTTTATTGTTTCTCTTAAAGGATTCAAAAAGTAATGAACAATTACATTTAGAAATTTTGTATCTTATATGGTTTTCTTAATGTCTTAAGGCCACTTTATTAGAGAGATAGTCAAGAAGTCAAGATATCACACCCAGATACAAGAAAATACTTATATTTTAAGAAGAATTTAAAGGAAACCTCTTTGGTCAGACAGAATGATATGTGTCTTCATGTCCACTAGAGAGCGATAAATACATTTCCTAAAAATGCCTGCCTTAGAAGTTCCTTTGCTGTAGGTGGAATATACCTGGGAAATAGTTCATAAATGCACTTCTTCAGTTTTACAGGCTCCAGAATAAGTTTGTTTTGTTTGCTTGTTTCACCACATCTGTGATTTCATTGGTGTAGGAAATATGCCAGCAGGACACTCCTTCTATCAAAGCAGATTAGCAACTGCTCTGTAATATAGAGTCTTAGTCTTAGAGGGTGATTATCTAGGGTACTGAGAGGTTATGTGTGCCTTCATTGCACACACACACACACACACACGCACACACATACACACACATTTTTCATAGGTGTGTTTTACTAGTATTACTAGATATTCGTTGCATCAGTAAATTTGCCAGCAGAGACTATTACAGCATAACATCAACTTGTCCATATGTCTGTACAAGTATGTGTGCATGTGTACATATATATGTATACATGCTAGCTGCATTAGACATATATGTGTGTGTGCATAGATTGTGCATAGATTGTGTGTGTGCGTGTGTGTGTGTGTTGTATCTCAGGGGCAGCTCTTAATTTCAGATGTTCCTGACTCTGAGCCAGCTCTTTATTCTTTATACCATGCTACTTCTTAAGACAGATACTAAGTCCACTAGGTGGCTCAGTGGATAGAGAGCCAGACCTGGGGACTGGAGGTGCTGGGTTCAGTTCCAGACTCAGATACTTCCTAGCTTTGTGACCTTGGGTAAATCACTTAACTCCTCTCGCCTAGCCATTATTGCTCTTCTTCCTTGGGACCAATACTTAGTATACATTTTTTTTTTTACTTAGTATAAATTCTAAGACAGAAAGTAAGGTGTTTTTTCAAAAAGCTAGACTCTATTTTGTACTTTTTAAAAAAATAGCCTATACTCTAAAACTGATGGATCTATGATTTATCACTGTGTGGTTGTTCCTTCCCATGGTACAGATCACAGCTCATCCGGTTCCTTTCTCAGGGTCTTTGAACGTTTTGTAGCTCTTAGTATAAGGATGGGATTTGTGCAAAGGGGATGGGACAGAAGGCTCTCTTTATTGTTACATTAGTAAGTATCAAGCAAGAACTATTAGAGCATAACACCAGCTTGTCCATCTGTTATTTTTGCTCTGCCCAATGCTCCTTGAACTAGTCATTTAAAGGATCATAGATTCCAAGCAAAAGAGACCTTAGAAGTCATTCAGTAGGAAGCATCATGCTTACAGTGTTCCGGACAATGTGCTGCATATTGGTGTCTTGTCTTTAATCAGTCCTGTAAGTCAATGATCACCTATACATCCATTTGGAACTTCAAAATGCTGATGGATTGCTCCATGTTATTTTTTTCAGGTATTATAAAAACGCATAACTTATCTTTTCAAGAATCTGAGCCTTTGCAAGCTGTTTTTGCAAAGAATATGTGTCCTAATGTATTGAAGGTTCAGTCAAGGTAATGAAGTTCTCTCTGTTTCTCTATCTTGATTTCTCTCTGTCTCTTTCTGCCTCTGCCTCTATTAGTTTTTTGCTTTCAGAAACTGAAAGAGCTTTGGTCTCAGATTAAATATTTATAACCTATAGTTTCCAAGTCTGTTACAGTTTTTGAGGTTATAATAAGTAGCTTAGAGACATCAGAACAAGAGGAATAAGCCTTGAGAATGATGATTTAAAGTAAGAGCTATCTAATTGTAGAATTTCTTAACCCATTGATAGAATATATTTTAAAGTTATCCCATCTATATGGTTTTATACAGAATGTTATATCCTAATAGTGCAAAAACTCTCTAATAAGACATATGGTCATTTGAGACCTTCCAATCATCTAACTCTTTGGGTTTAATTAAGTAGGTTTTCCATCACATTTACCATATGATTTTAGGAGAAATACTTAATCTCACAATATCTCAGTTTTCTGTTAGTCAGACTGAACAATGCCAATTTGTTTTCTACATAGGATTATTTTTGAGGTATGGCTTGGACCAGATGGCCGTTGAGGTCACTTTCATACTCATTCTATGAACATATGTCAAATTTTTCCAGCTAAAAGAGTCTATCATTAAAAATTAATTACTTTCTTCTTGTGCTGAGTATCTAAAGAAATAGCCAACTAATGTATTTCATAGGAAAATGGCCAGAATCCTTTTTTCTCTTGGGTATTTCATTCATCTCTTCATTCAGTGAGCTCATATTAAATACTTTAAATGTGCCAAGCACTCTGCTAGGTGCTTGGGGTACAAAGACAAAAAGAAAAAGTTCGTGTTCTCAAGAAGCTTACTTTCCACATTAGGAAAAAACATCATGTACACAGATAGGCATCTACAAAATATGTGCAAAGTCAATAACACACACTGGTTTGGAGGAGTGCTAGGGATAAGAGTTCTAAAAACAGGGTGGAGTAAAGAAAAAACCCTGAGTATTTCTACTAGAGAAAAACTTTAGGGATATTGTATAGAATGAAATGAGATTTCTAAATAAGTGACACAGAAATATGAATACATATGCCAAATGTGTATGTGCTTAATATTATACCAAGATTTTAGGATATTGGAAAAGGAGCTTAGAGAGGCAGCACTGAGGAAGCCAGAGTCTCAAGTAGAGGCTCAGCTTTGCCAAGAGTTAAGACAGAGATGGACTAGAACATAAGAATTCAGATTTGCAGCCCACTGCCTGGTGCCACCATGTCATACTAGGCCATCTCCAGGGGGTAGCAGAAGACCAATAGTTTTAAAATCTGATTACACATATGACTAACTCTTTTTTACCATTTTATTCTGGTGTCATATTAAAGTTGCTATGGTTTTATTATATTTAAATTAATGACATTTTCCTGGTGGTTTTCTATAAAGAGTATTATTTTTTTGAAATCTACAATAAGATACTCAAATTTAAGGAAGGTAATTCACAAAATCATCCTTTTATTGTACGAAAATGTAAAAACCTGCACTATGACAATCAATATTATAAGGTAAAGATTGAATGAACAATTGCTAAGGTAACTTGTTTTTTTTTTTGATTTCCAACTAATTTTAATATGAGTTCATTGTTCTAAGGTTGTTGGCTGATATAATGATCCATTTTCCATTGAGTCAAGAAGAAATTACTTTAGCTGTGACACCTACGAAAGTTTGTTTTAAGAGCTATCTTGAGGATGAAATAGGTAAGAAGTACTTTTTAATAATGTTTTTGTAGATCATTTTGAGGCTAAGCCAATCAGAAATAATGTGATAGATTCAGAATTTTAAAAAAATTTAAATTAATACATAGAAATTGAATGAAGTATTTTGGAAAAAGGCAGCAGATTCATTCAAATTGGAACTTAAGCATTTTTTTTAAAACTTCTTATCTTCTGTCTCAGTATCAATTCTAGGACACAAGAGTGTCAAGGGATAGGCAATCAGGGTTAAATGATTTGCTCAGGGAATGTCAAAGGCTAGGGCCTAGGGTCTTCCCGACTTTAGGCCTGGTATTCTATCCACTGTGCTACCTAGCAGCACTGTTTTTGAATTGATGTTGGGTTACCACAGAAGAAACCAATGCAGTAATAATGACTTTACCAGTAGTGGGAAGATGTTTTCTATTACTTTTATAGCCCAAATCAAAGCATTTTACTTTGCAAATAAAAGTAGGTTTTCAACACCCTGTTTTTTATTTTTGGAAAAAAAAATATTGGCCAAGTTATAAGTGGGAGAAACTTTCTAGATGGAATGAATATATGGAAAGGAAGAAAGTGAAAGTACACAAAGGTAGCTATCCTAAAAGGTTTGCTAATGGGATGAAGGAGCTTAACATTGGAATCAGAGGTGCCGGCATCTTTTCAGCACAACAGAAGGATACCTTTAAGCTCCTTGTCCCAGCTCCAATTTGGGATTATTATTCTTTTGCTGAAGAAAAGAATAAGCACAAAGGAAGAAACCATATTTGTTTTAAAATGAGAGAGTACTAGTGTTACAGAATTTTCTGTTTAGCCAGGCAAGAGGAAACCACAAGTCACTTAGAGTAAGGAAGGAAGATTTATTATACGCGGTCCCAGACAGGATCTTTTCTCAAAGTTCTGGGCTCTGGTTATTTTATACACAATTGATTGGGGAGGGTTTCCATAGGTTACATGATACATACAAAATGGTTTCCATGAATTATGAACACAAACATGACGGGAAAGTACGGGCGTCAGAACGTGGGCAAGGACAGACATCGAGGGTGTAGTCCTTACTATGATACAGACAGCATAAGTCCAAAACATCAATCCATCATGGATTTGTCAGGTCACAGCACAGGAAGTAACAGTGCCCTGTGAAGTGGAACCACTTCTTTTGTTCTGGAATTCCAGCAGGTGCAGGGGAAGGAGGATCATTTTGTTTGTAGCAAGCTTCTGGGTGAGTCAGCCTTGCAAAGCAGTCCTTAGAGCATAAGGGGGTCCCTAAAGAGGGAGACCTGAAGATTTTCCACTACATTCCCCCCTTATGAGGCCTCTTTAAAATTAATCAAGGGACCTCATCCATCATCCTCCAGGGGCTGACAAGTTGTTAAAATGAAAAACAGTGGTCCTTGTGGTCTGAGCACAGGGGCCAACGAGAGTCCTTACCATGATTACAGAGAAGGGCCAGGCCTTCAATTGGTGGGATCAGATTCAGTGTCCTTTTTTTGAGTAATGATAGGGAGGATTAGAAAATGAACACTGAATTGGCCAAAATGCTACTTTCCTTTGCACAAGGCCATTTTGGAAGAGGCCCTGCACATTGCCAGTTAGGACTTGAATGTATAGCATTGCTCACAAAACTTACCCAGTGTAAGGATCAAAGTTTGGCTGTACCTTACTTGCTGTGTCATTTCTTTTAGTTTAGGTCTTGACCCAAGCAGCTGAGAATCACAGATGTAGTAGAGCTGAGAGGAACTGAGGCTCCTGGGCTAGACCATCCCCTTCACTTTAGAGAAGAGGGAATTGAAACCCAAAGAAAGGTCACACAGGCCATAAAAAGGCCAGGACTTTAAATTCAAGTCCTTTGACTCCAAATCTAGTACCTTTTTTCATTGTATCACACTGCTTCTTGGCTATGGAGAAAAACACAAGTTTCTATTGTTTATGTTTAAAAATAATATTTTGAATGTGCACTTCTATTTTAAAATTTTTTCTTTCAATTATGAAACGTATTTTCCCCTCCCCCTCTGCCTTCCCCTGGGGAAAAAAGAAAAAAAAGCTCTTGTAATAAGTACTTACAGTAGGACTTTGTTTTATATAAACTCAACACAAGTGAATTCAGGTATTAGCAACTGCTAATTTAAAAAATAAAGGTAGAAAAATATGAAAAATAACCATTTTAAATTATTCACTAAATCTGAGCCAGTTTAAAGAATCATGGAAGTTCACCCAATCACACTCACTCTCACCTGAGAAATCTTGGTGAGTCATTACATTGTTTTGCGACAAACATTAGCTCCCCCATCAGTCTTTGTTCAGAGTTGTGTCCCCATCAGGGCAGTGCTTCTCTTTGTTTCATTAATGCTGTTTATTTATTAATAATGGCTCCAAAGTACAAGAGTAGTAGGGCTGGTTGCTCTGATAAGCCTAAGAAAAATCTTAAAATGCTGAGGTATGTTCATATGAGAAATACTTATTAAATAATAAAGTTCACTATTATGCACAAATTTCAACATACCCAAAGGGTTTTGGAACTCAAGTAAAAATGAGATGTTACTATATAGTCAAACGAAACCAAATATTTATTGGCCTGGTTTAAAAATGCATTGCTCATTCTTCATATTTAATCCATTGCCTTTCTGTCAGGAGGTGGGTACCATTCTTCATCATTGGTTCTCTGGAATTATGATTGGTTATTGTATGGATCAAAGTTCTTGAATATTTTTAAATTATTCATTTTCACAATGTTGATATTATATAAATCATTCTGTTAATGTTCATTTTATTTTATGCTGTTCCATTCAAGTCTTGCTGGGTTTTCAGAAGCTCTCTCTTTCTTAATTTCTTACAGCATTATAGTTTCCCGCTGCATTCAAATCCCACAATTTGTTTGGCCATTCCTCAATAGATGGCCATCCCCTAAAATTCCAGTTCTTTGTCATCACAGAAAGAATTCACAGCTCTGGCTGTTATATAAGGTTTTCGTTCAAGTAAAAAGGAATTAATTTAAAATCATAAACTGTGATTCTGGCATTTTTATAGAAGAGTAAAAATATTGCTAAATCCCACATATACCTGTCCATTAATGGATAGTTAGTGCAAATTTTAAATTGTTAGTTTACACTGTTTTTGTCATAGCATCCTAGGATTTTACACCTGGAAAGGACCTCGGGGTTATCTAGTTTAATCCTCTCATGATAGTCAAAGAAATTGTACCTATAGTAAAGTGATTTGTTCAACATCACATAGGAAGCAAGGGTTAGATTTTGGTATTGTACCTGGGCTTCCTGAGTCCTTGTTTGTTGTGGGTTTTTGAAAATGAAACTCGATTTCTGAATTAGGCTCCATTTATAGATACAAATAAAGATCCCTTGCATTACTGGATTGCTTAAAGGTATGTGAGGTCAGGTAGGTGGCACAATAGATAGAGGGGGCCTGGAGTCAGGAAGACCTGGAATCAGGTCCAAATCTGGTTGTAGATACTTCCTAGCTGTGTGACCATGGAAAATTCACTTAACACTGTTTACTTCCATTTCCTCATTTGTAAAACGAACTGTAAAAGGAAATGGTAAGCCTCACCAGTACATAAAAGGGGTGTGTGTGTGTGTGTGTGTGTGTGTGTGTGTGTGTGAAGAACATTCTCCTCTGCTCATGATTATTTTGGCAATCAAAGCACTAGATAGCTTCTTAAATATTTGTGGGGGAGAGATGGCTTAGAATTTGAATACACACAACTATTATTTTGGCTAATTCTTCCTAACTTATCTCAGGTCTGGAAAGCACAAGTTAAAATCATACTTTTACTTTGGAAAAAAGGCAAAAGCATTCTCTTGTAAGGATTTGGTTGTTCTTAGATCACCTTAGAAAAGAATTATATTTGAGATAACAATTTCATTTTAATGAGATGGAATCGTACGACATGTCTCAAAGTAAATGTTGCTTGTGCAATTTAAGTTGAATGTTTACAATGCATTGCAAAATTCACATTGAGCTGGTTTCCATTAGGGGCAAAGGGCATTTGAATATATTGTATAGTTCACAAAATCAGATCCCCAGAAGCAGAAGGGACCATCTAAACAATACTTTGCCTATATTAGGTTCTTAATGAATATTTATTTAATTTAGTCTAGCTCTACTCTCTCATTTGTCCATGAAGAAAAAAGGCTCAAGGCAGTTAACCGATTTACCCAGGGTTACATAGGATCCAAATTCAATGCTTCTTAATACATGTTTACTGTTTATACATGTTACCTGTTTTGGGCTCTTATTTAAACTAGCTAATCCTATGTGTTGCAAATCAGCACTGACTGTGCCATTGTCTTTCATTTGGTTAATTTTTATTATTCAGAAATACAAACATGTATTAAGATTGGATTTACTCTTCTGTCTCGAATTCATTCACAACTCAGATCCCCAAAGCATGGCTCCTTTGCCTCTTCAGAATTCTAGGATGTCTTTCTAACATTATAGTCTTCACTAGTGTGCTTCCCATGTAAGTATTAGTGGATATTAATAAATCAATCAGATTTAATTAATTTTTGAAAGAGGTATTCATTAAAGTAATTCTAAAGCAACAATTACATTAATTAATAATTAATCATACAATAAAAATATTATTACATTATGATGCAGTATATTAATATTACGTTAAATATAACAAAATTAATAACAATAAACAATAAAAGCAAAAAATAAATAATTAATAAATAAATTAAAGTAACATTAAGGTAATATAGTTAGCAAAATATTTCCCTCCTAAATCTGTGATACTACCACCAGTAAAGAGCCCAGAGAAAAGTGAATTCAAGCTTGTTGAACACATGTAGCACAGAAGGCAACTTCTAGTTCCCAGAAGTTCTTTTGTTAGAATTCTCAAGATGTTCTCCTGCCTTTTCTGGAGTCTGTCCTTGGCTCCCCAAAAAGATTGTGTCAGGAGCTGTGCCAGGAACTGTGCTGAAATGCTGATGAGAAGCTAGAAAGTCTAAAACCCTCCTGCCCATCCAGTGCTTGCACCATCTCCTTTCTTCTCTCCATTACCAGGTACTTCAATCTTTTGGGGCCTCAACCATAAAAGTTCACAGAGAGCATAAGAAATAACAACAACAATAATAATAATTGCAAACATTTATATAGCATTTACATGTGTCAGGAACATTAAAGCTAGAATAAAGCTAATTCTGCTTTACAAATATTTGTTTGTATTTGTTCCTCACAACAATCCTGGGAAGTAGATGTTATTATTTCCCCCATTTTGCAGATGAGGAAACTGAGGCAGACAGTGGTTAAGTGACTTGCCCAGAGTAACAGAAATAGGAAGTATCTGAAACAGGATTTGCTCCCAGATCTCCCAGGTCCAGTCTTCCATTCACTCTGCCACCCTGCTGCCCCCAAGTCCCTCTGCCAATCTGAACAGATATCTCAGCACACCCAGGAAGGTATCCAGGGCTTATTTATGCTTAATGAACACTCAAGATATAGGATATATATATACATATATACATATATATATATATAACCTGATATATATATATGTATATATATATAACCTGATATATATATATATATATAGAATCTGATAAATATCTCAGGAAGAGCATCTCTAATTCAAGGTAGGTTGTGGTCATTCAGTTGTGTTACTTAATCAAACCCAGCCCAACAGTGAAACAAATCAATAGGGAATAGATTAACCCAAAGTCATATTTTAATATCCTTTGAATTAGAAACTCACAACATATTAAAAGCATTCACTTTTCAAAAACCTATTTATAAATAATGAGTTCTATGTGAATTTGTCAAATCTCCTTATTTGCCAATGATGATACTGGAGCAATAATGTCAATCACTTGCTTTTTAAAAAATAAGACTTAGTAGTGGTCGATAAATGCCTATGAGTGTACTCTCACAGCCAGNATATATATATATGTATATATATATAACCTTATATATATATATAGAATCTGATAAATATCTCAGGAAGAGCATCTCTAATTCAAGGTAGGTTGTGGTCCTTCAGTTGTGTTACTTAATCAAACCCAGCCCAACAGTGAAACAAATCAATAGGGAATAGATTAACCCAAAGTCATATTTTAATATCCTTTGAATTAGAAACTCACAACATATTAAAAGCATTCACTTTTCAAAAACCTATTTATAAATAATGAGTTCTATGTGAATTTGTCAAATCTCCTTATTTGCCAATGATGATACTGGAGCAATAATGTCAATCACTTGCTTTTTAAAAAATAAGACTTAGTAGTGGTCGATAAATGCCTATGAGTGTACTCTCACAGCCAGAGACAATGGATATGACTTCTTTTGTCCTTGCTTTTCCTAATGTTTGAGCAGATTTTGGCAAGTTTATGTACACTGAAATGCATCTTGATCCAGAAGAATTTGACTACTTTCAAGTTGGAATTGACACTGAAGTAACATTCTGTCTTAAAGAACTGAGGGTAATTGCTCGAATTTCCTTCTCGTTGGGGTTTATAATGATTATTTCTACTTCACAGAAATCTAACACTTTTTCTTCTAGGGACTGCTGGCATTTTCAGAAGCTACAACTGCTCCTGTATCTATTTATTTTGATCTTTCTGGAAAGTAAGTCCCTTATATTATTGAGTAGCAATATAGTAGTTTATAAACTATTAGGTTATAATTTATTATATGTTATCTAACCATGATATGTTAAATGATATAGTGATTAACATATTAATATATATCGTGATCAAGATTTCTAGAATCTCACACTGAAAATAGTGAATCTAGAAACCACATTATACTAACATATCACTGATTATCCTATTCAAGGCAATTCCTAGGCATTTATAGAGTTATATTATTTTGAAATAAAACATAACAGCTAAATGCGATGAAGTACTCCTGTTCAGATCCAGAGACTAAGACTGGTAGATTGTTTGAGTTTGGGATTTCTGAGCTGTAGTGGGGTTAAAGCTGTATAAGATTAAAATGAATATCCAATAACTCCAAGTATTATATTTTATAAGATTTATTAATAATCACTTGAAGTAAAGCCTAAGTAAAGACACATGAGTAAAATTCTCCTGCGTGGGACTTACCCCACCTCCACAAACTATGATCAGGGAAAAAGAGAGAGCGAGGAAGAAGCTACACAAAACTTATATCTTCCCTACATTAGTATGTAACGTGAGAAGGAATATGAGAAGCTGAGGAGCAAATTTTTAATTATACAGCTGATAGGATGTCCAAATTAAGCCTTGAACCAACATAGTGAGCCCTTGAGAATGGAGGGCCGCCAAACTTCCTTAGGAGGAGTTAATCAATCCAGGTCAGAAAAACAGAAAGTTAAAGTTTCAGCTAAGCAGTTTTGGGATGAGGCCTGTGAAGAGTCACTGCACTTTCAGCTGATGCAGTCTCAAAACAACACTAACAACAATTAAAGGAAAGAAAAGAAACCATTGTATATGATTTTTTAATTCCGTGAAAGATATCTCAAGTTTTCTATAGTGTATTTAAGTGAAACAATTTATAAAATTGGTATAGTGATAGGAAGCTGTACATATGACTGAAATGTATTAACTATCTTTTAAAAAACAAAAGCTTGAAAAAAAAACAAAAGCGTGTAAAATAATATCTTAAAAGTAAATCTTACATTGTATATTATTACCTGTGAATGGGGCAAAAATGTTTCTGTTGGTTATTTATGCTCCAAAATTAAATATCTCTCACTGTACTGCTAATTTCTGGGATTCACATGAGAACACAAATGTCACTTGTGCTCTGATTTTACCTTTCTAGACCTGTGGCTTTCAGCATTGATGAAATTGTCTTAGAAGCCACTTTTGTTTTGGCGACATTAGCTGATATTCAAAGTGGGATATCTTCTCCAAGTTCCCTGTGCTTTTCACAAAACCTGAAAAGGTAAAGCTATTTCATTCCTATAGGGCTGAAAAAACCATCACAGCCTTATTCGGAAATAATCAGTGACATTCAGTTAGAGAATAAGTGAAGTACAGATTATACAATTTGAAATCTTTTCCAATTTGAAAAAAAAGTTATAGCTAGACTAGTAACTAGCTAGAATTATAAAAGAAATTAATTACATCAGATTCTGTTCTCTCCTTTACCAAATATTTAACCAGCTTGCCTGGCTGGTATTTGCTAACCATCCAAAATTCATTCTTGTATCAATTTTTCCCACAGTCATCAAGTTTAAACCTTCACAAGCAGGCTCCCAAATTCCTTGCACTGAGCTTTCCTCAGAAATATAGGACAGACATTATGTTTCTCTCTGCTACAGTACAATATATGCAGTTGGCTGGATTTACTCAGAAAACCTATCTGTTTGAAGAATTTAAAAAGTATTTTTTAGGGGGCAGCTGGGTGGCCCAGTGGATTGAGAGTCAGGCACAGAGATGGGAAGTCCTGGGTTCAAATCTGACCTCAAGCACTTCCTTGATGTGTGACCCTGGGCAAGTCACTAAACTCCCATTTCCTAGCCCTTACCAGTCTTCTGCCTTGGAACCAATACACAGTATTGATTCTAAGATGGAAGGTAAGGGTTTTTTTCTTTTTTTAAAATATTCTTTACTTGATTCTTGGCATTCAATAATTGACTATACATTATTTCTTGTATAAAACACTCTAGGAATGAATGTATTCATTAAATCTAATGCTATTAGTTGCCACTTTGCATTTCCAATCCCATAGGAAATATTTTGAAGTAACTGGTTCACTTATGAATACCCTAGGTCAGATCCGATAAAGTACAAGTCGGGCACTGAAGGCAATTTGACAATCAGAGAGAAGGAATCAGCCATAGTCAAAGCAGCATCCAAGAGACCTGCAGACAGTGAGAGACATATCATTGCCACTGAACTAGAAAGTTTTAGTGTCCCTGCAGTGAAAAGATTGGAAACACACATGGCTGGAACAACAGAAAACAACCTTAGTGTTATGGAAGAGGTGATGCCAAAGACTCAAATATATAATAAGGTAAAGGGGAATTATTGGAAGCATGTTCCAAGAAAAAATTCAGAAACTTGGGGGGAAGGAGGAGAGGAAATTACCTGGCCAAGACAAGGAAGGAAGAAAATAAGCATTTATTTTAAAATTATTTATCTTTACTTTCTTCTTAATAACAACTGTAAGACAGAAGAGCAAAAGGTTAAGTAGCTTGTCCAGGGTCACACAGCTAGCAAGAGGTTAGATTTGAACAAAATTCCTTCTGACTCCAGGTCCAATGCTCTATCCATTGTGCCACCTAGTTGCCTCTAAAAACAAGTATTAAGCACTTATGTTCTAAGCATTATACTAAATGCTAGGGCTAAAAAAATAAGCAAAAAGATAATTCCTGCCCCACAAGGAGTTTACATTCAAATGAGGGAAGACAAAACACAAAACAGAGCTGAAAAGGGGATGGTGGTGGGGGTAAAGGTGTTTGGTGCTAGAGCACAGTTTTGAATTTCAGAGGAAGTTAGCAAAAGAGTGAGAAGACTCTGAACTAGAAGTCAAGGGATCAGGAATTATTCTCTCAAAATAATTTTATTAGTATTAATTTATTTTTAATGTTCTTTTCCTTTTAAATCTTGCATTTCAAATTCTCCCTTCCTTTCCCTCCCCTCCCCACTGAGAAGGCAAACAATATGAGAGCATTTTTACACGTGAAATCATGGGAAATATATTTCCATATTAGCCATATCATCAAAAAACAAAAAATGATGAGGAACATGAAAAACATACTTCATTTTGTAATTAGAATTCATCCGTTCTCTCTCTGGAAGTGGATAGCATTTTTTTCATCATGACTCCTTTGGAATTGTTTTGTATCACTGCCAATCACAGTAGCCAAGTCTTTAACAGTTAAGCATCATTCCAACATTTTGTTAGTGTACGCAATGATTTCCTGGTTCTTTTCGTTTCACTTTGCATCAGTTTATCTATGACTTGCTATATTTTTTTCCAAAACCATTCCCCTTGTCTTTTTTTTTTAATAGAACAACAGTGCTCCATCATAACATATGCCACAACTTGTTCAGCCATTCACTAATTGATGAGCATCCTCTCAATTTCCAAAGCTTTGCCACCACAAAAAGACCTGCTATAAGTATATTTGAACACATAGGCCCTTTTCCTCTTTTTTTTTTTTTAAACAAAATAGCTTTGGGGTACAGACCTAATAGTGCTGTGGCTGGGCCAAAGAAGGATTACGTTTTTTCTGCTTGACCCTAAAGTCAGAACTAGGAACAAGATGGGTTGGAGGGAGAATGATTGCTACAGAGAAGCCAATATGAGTTGATGTAAGGAAGAGCTTCTTAACATTGAGGACTGTCCAAAGGAAAATGAACTTGGATGGCCTTGTGTGGTAGTGAGCGGGTTTTCTCTCACTAGGGGCTTTCCAATGGAGGCTGGTTGACCACTTGTCAGCAGTGTGGTAGAGAGAGATTCTTAACCATAGAGAAGTTGGAAGATACCACCTCTGAGTCCATTCTGATTCAGATTCTGTGGATGGTTTTCTTAAATAAATTAATTTTTTTCTTGAAAATTTCCTTGAAGGAAAATTTCATTCTTACCCAGTCTGAAGAGTATCAAATGTCACTCTAGTGGACTCCAAACTAGTCAAGTTTTATATATTACCACAATTTTAGCACAACAAAACACTCTCATTTTACATATTGTACAAGAGACCAAGTTAGTTAAAATATGAATAAGTGAAACATTAAGAATCCTAATATTCTTAATTACAAAAATGTATAGTATCTCTCACTTTATATGTTCACAAAGTTTCCCCCTCAAAAAGATGTAGCTGAATCAGTTTTGGGCTATTGTTTATTTAGTTAGAAGATTTTATTAGACAGAATCATTTCAGTGGATTTATGATCTTATTAAATTAATGAATCAATGAAACAAACATTTAATGAGCAGTTGTTATGTGCAAAGCACTGCACTACATGCTTTCCCCCTCCCTGATCTGGCATATTATCCCTTACAACAAAGATTAAATAAGAGAGTGCCCCAAGCCATCAAATTGGCAAGGATGATACATGAGGAAAAAGAGAAATATTAAAGGGGCTGAGGGAAAACTAGAGCACAAATTCATTGCTGGTAGAGTGTGAATCATTCTGGAAATCAATTAAAAAGCAAAAATCACTAAACTGTGTTTGCCTTTTAACCTAGAGATTACATTCCTAGGAATATACCAGAAAGTAAAGAAAGAAGAAAAAGACCTTTATGTTCAAACATATAGTAGCTCTTTTCAGAAGAACAAAAACTGGAAACTAAGGAGGTGCTCAGCTCTTGGGGAATGGTTAAACAAATTATGGTATATGAATGTAATGGTATAGTTGTGTCATAAGAAAGGGTGAAACAAACAGTTTCAAAAGAAACTGGGAAGATGTGTATGAACTGATGCAGAGTGAAGTGAGAAGAACCAGGAGTACAATTTATATAGTGACATTATCAAGAAAAATGATTTTTAAAAGACTTTAGAATCCTAGTCAATGAAATGGCAAACATGATCAGACCAGAGTGAAACATACTCTCCACCTTCTATCAAAGAGGTGATGGATTCAAAATGCAGACTGAAACATACATTTTTAGACACAATCAATGAGAGAATTTGCTTTACTAAACTAGGCATATTTGTTACAAGGGTTTTCTTTTTCTTTTTGTTCAAGTGGAGAAGAGACAATAGGAGGGCGGTAACATAAAAGTTTGAAGTTTCTTTTAGAAGAAAAAAAGTAGTTCAACAAAACTAAATCTATTGACCAGGTCTGACTACATTTGCAGTATTTCATATTCATAACCCACTACTCAAGAAATGAAGGGAGGGAAGGGAAATGTATTTTCTCAGCTCTTCCCTAGGACCAGGCTTTATCATTATAATTTAATTTAAATCAGTTTTATTCTTCTTATTTCACTCTGTATCAGTTTATACAGGTTTTAATGTGCATCTCTGATTTAATGTGTTTTTTGTTTGTTTCCTGTAGTATAGAAATACTTCACCACATTTATTATCCAGATTTTTTCAGCCATCCCCCAATTTATGTATATTTATTTCTAGTCTTTTGCTACCATAAAACTGCTATGAACATAATTTGTGTATATGGGATCTTTGCTCCTTTGTTCCTTAGTTCTTTCCTTTTTTTCCTCCTTCCTTCCCTCCCTTCCTCCCTTCCTTCCTCTCTTTCTTTCTTGCCGCTTTAGCATATATGGCTCACAGTGAAATTTTTGGGTCAAAAGGTTTGGACATTTGAGCCACTTTCACCATTTTGATTCTGTAGAATTTGAGGTTCTCAAGTGATTCATAGCCATATAGCATCACTAGTGTTGCTCTGTTCTCTAATAGTGGCGTTAGCTTATCCTAGCCCCTTCAAGGCTATTCTAGCTAAGTATAAGCTATGGGAGATCTTACCATTGCGTCAAACAAACTCCAATGACAGATTGTGTGTCTTCATATGTTTGAAGACCAGCTTTGATACATTATGGGACGCTTACTCTAAACTGGCTTCATGGTAAATCTATTGGTCACATTTATACCAAAATATCCAACAGGGGCCTGTTTTATAGTCTTTACAATATTGATGTTTAAAAGATGCATGAGAGATCGTGAGCAACATCATCTTACAAAACATTGAAGATCAGTGAGGGGGTGAAATAAGTGTGGGAAAAGTTTGTCATGAGATTCAATAAGCCAGTTCATCCCAAGGGCATTTATAGATGCCACTGAGGAGAACAAATACATTACAAAAGGGACACATTTATCAGCATCTCTATACCAACAAGGATAATCAGTACACTTTATGCAATGAAACAGTAGTAACTGTACAACATATCACTACAGGCTGCATAAATTTAGCATTTACCAAATCCATGAAAGACTCAATCAGGCAGCAAAAATTATTATACAGCAGAAGTTCAGTATTCTTTATAAACTACCAAAGACAAATTCCTGTACCATAAATACAAATCCTAAAATGTTCTTGAGAATTCTACCCATAAACTATGGTACTGAATCATAATTACAAAAAAAGTTGTTGCTCACAAATCTCCAAGACATAATATTGATTCATGAAAAATTTTGGAATAGTGTTTCGAATAGGCTCTTTGAGAATATAGAAATCTCAGAATCTTCAAATTCTATGGAAAGCTTTCAAAGTACAGAGACCTAGTAGGAGATATTAAAACCAGGACAAAGTACCTATCATCCCAGTCATGCTGTCTGTTATTGGAGAAGTCCCAAAGATGCTTTCAGTGAGTCTGTAGAAGATAAACTTGCATCTCAAACTCAATTACAGAAAAGCAGTTATTTTGTCCACCTGATAATAGTCCAGAGAACACTAGATTTAAAAGAATTATAGTTGGTTAGCAGCTTGTCCTCAGACAGTTGCTTTCTGAACTCTATAAGACTAAGAACAAATTACAACAGTAATAATCATAAATAACTTTGATCACACAAATATTAAGAAGGCTGTAGCCAAATAAGGCAAGAGACTTGCTAGCATCCTGAAATTAATTTCTATAGGAAGAATGAATTAAAAATCACCAACACTTCTAAAACACCAGCTTTAATGTCTACTTTCATATTTTTAAAATGTAGTGGTGTTGTTCAGTCATGTTCAAATCTTCATAACTTCATGGATTATAGCACCCCAAGCCCTTCTGTCCTCCACTATTTCTCTAGTCTGTCTAAGTTCATGCTTGTTGCTTCCATGATACTATCTATCCTCCTCATCCTCTGCAGTCTCCTTTTCAATATTTCCCAACATCAAGGTTTTTTCCAATGAATCTTGCCTTCTCATTATGCAGCCAGAGTATTTAAGCCTCTAGTTTGTCTGTTCTGTCAAAAACCAGCCTGCTCTCCTGGTATTCTCAGTTCACAAATTGCTAAAGCCTAGCTTACAGAATCTGAAACATAACCTTGCTGGCATGTGAAATGAGTTCAGTTGTTTAATTTAACATTCTTTGGCATTGCCCTTTTTTAGGATTGAGACTGAATCGATCTTTTCCAATCTAATGGGCATTGTTGAATTTTCCAAATTTCATGGCATATTCAGTGCAGTACTTGCTTCTCCAACTCATTTTACAGATGAATAAACTGAGGCAAACATGGTTATAAAGCTAGTAAATATCTGAGGCCAGATTTGGACTCAGGAATGTGAGTCTTCCTGACTCTAGGTCTGACACTTTATCTACTGCACCATCTAGCTGCCCTCTGTAAAAAGTACCATAGTAGACTTGGAAAGTACTGTATCTTAGTAAAAACTTAAACAATATATATTTAAAAGTAGATTTTTATAGACATCATCCATTTTTATATTACCTGTTTTTCTCCTTGTATTTTTCCCTAACCTTGCCCTTTAGAGAATCCTTTTGTAAGAGGAAAAAGAAAAAAAATCAGCAGTACCAGTCAACACATTAAAAAAATATGGCATAATATGCAGTGCTCCTTATCCATTATCGCTCACCTCTGCTAAAGGAACAGGAGCAAAGGTGGAGAGGAAATATCTTCTCATTTCTCTTCTTAGGGGGTCACAATTGGTTTATCTGCCTGATTGTTTTGCAACTTGGAATTTCCACCATTCTGTTGTTCTTTCCATTTCCATTATTTTAATCATTCTGTATATCGTTTTGCTAATTTTGCTTACTTCATTGTGTATCAGTATCAGTACATATAAATCTTTTCATGCTTCTCTGTATTCATTATGTTCATTGTGTCTTCTTTTTTAAAGGAAGTCACTAAAGTTTTTCTTTTTTGTCATATTTGAATTTCATGCTGTTTCCCTTCCTCTTTTCTGAACCTGCACAAGAGAAGACCAACAATATATATTACATAGTTTCATATATCAATTCTTTCTCTGGAGGCGGATAGTATTTTCCTCCACAAGTCTTTTGTGGTTGATTTGAAGCGTCATATAATTCAGAATAGCTTAGTCATTCACATTTACTCTTTGAACAATATTGCTTTTACTGTAGACAATGTGTTCTTGGTTCTGCTTGTTTCACTTCTCATGATTTCATGAAAGTCTTTATATGTTTTTCTAAAATCAACCTTCTCATCATTTCTGACAGCCTAATAGTATTCCACCACAATTAAATACTTTATTCAAATAATATTCAAATAAAATTTATTTAGCCATTTCCTAAGTGATGGGAATTCCCTCAATTTCCAGTTCTTTACCACCACAAAGAGAACAGCTATAAATATTTTAGAACAAAAAAAGTTCTTTCCATTTTTCCCTCATCACTCTGAAATAAATCTATTAGTGGTATTGCTGGGTCAGAGGTATACAGTTTTATAATTCTTTGGACATAATTCCACATTGATCTACAGAATGGTTGGATCAGTTCACAGTTCTACCAATAGTGTATTGGTGTCCCCATTTTTCCGCACACCCTCCAACATTTGTAATTTCCCCATTCTATCATTTTAACCAATCTGATAACCAACCTTGCCAATTGGAGAATGACTTATATTCTTATAAATTTGACAAAATTCCCTATATGCTTGTGATAGGAGGCCTTTCTGAGAAATGGTCTATAAATTTCCTTCCCATTTTTTTACTTTCCTTCTGATCTTAGCTACATTTGTTTTATTTGCACAACCTCTTTTTAATTTAATGTAATCAAAATTATCCATTTTATATCTCATGATGCTTTCTTTCTTGTTTATATATAAATTCTTCTGTCTATAAATCTGATAGGCTATATGTTCCATATTCTTCTAATTTACTTATATCTTCCTTTATGTCTAGTTCATATATATATTTTGACTATATTTTGGTAAAGTGTTGATATTGATCTATACCTAGTTTCTGCCAGACTGCTTTCCAGTTTTCCTAATAATTTTTACTTTAGAGTGAATTCTTATCCTGAAAGCTTAAATCTTTACATTGATCAAGTACAAGGTTACTATAATCACTTACTACTGTGTATAGCATATCTATTCTATTCCATTGATTTACAATTTATTTCTTAGCCAGTACCACATAGTTTTTATAATTATCACCTTATAATGAATTTAAGATCTGCTACTACTAGGTATCTTTTCTTTACATAATTCCTCTGATTTTCTTGACCCTTTGTTCCTCCAAATTAATCTTAAAATTATTTTTTCCAGCTCAATAAAATCTTTTTTTTGGTAATTTAATTGGGATGGCACTGAATAAGTAGATTTTTTTTATATTGGGTGAACCCACCCATGAACAATGAATATTTCTCTATTTAAATCTGACTTTTTTGTATTGAAAGTGTTTTATAACTACGTTCATATAGTTCCTGGGTTTGTCTTGGCAAGTATACTCCCATGTATTTTATATTGTGTAGTTATTTTAAATGAACTATCCCTTATTAACTCTTCTTTCAGGGCTTTGTTGGACATATATAGAAATGCTGATGATTTGTGTGGGTTTATTTTATAACCTGCTACTTTGCTGAAATAATTAATTGTTTCAACTAGCCTTTTAGTTAAATCTCTAGGATTTTCCAGGTATACCATCATAATATCTGCAGAGAGACAGTTTTTAAAAAACTCATTCTGATTCTGATTCCTTCAATTTATTTTTCTTCTCTTATTGCTGTTGCTAGGATTTCTAGTACAACATTGAATAATATTGGTGATAATGGGCATCCTTGCTTCACTCTTGATCTGATTTGGAAGGTTTGTAGTTTATCCATGTTACAGATAATGCTTTTTGATGGTTTTAGGTAGGTGGTTCTTATCATTTTTAGGAAAAATTCATTTATACCTATGCTTTCAACTGTTTTTAAAAGAAATGGGTTGTATTTTTTTTTGGTAAAGATATTTTCTCTTACCAATTACATGTAATAACAATTTCCACAAAATTTTTTGAAGTTATATTTTCCAAATTGTCTTCCTCTCACCCTTCTCTCCTCTTTCCCAGAGATTGCAAGCAATTTGATTTGGGTTATACATGTCATTTTATGTAAAACATATTTCTATATTGTTCATAAGAGAATAATCATATAAAACCAAAATCCCAAAGTAAAAACTCAGATAAACTAAAGTGAAAAATAGTGTACTTTGATCTGCATTCTAACTCCAACAGTTCTTTCTCTGGAGATAGATAGCATTCTTTATCATAAGTCCTTCAAAATTGTCCTGGACCATTGTACTGCTGAGAGTAGCTAAATCTTTCAGAGTTGATCATTCCACAGAATTGCTGTTACTGTGTATAATGTTCTCTTGGTTTTGCTTATTTCACTCTGCATCAGTTCATATAGATCTTTCCAGCTCTTTTTGAAATCATCTTCATCATTTCTTATAGCATGGCAGTATTCCAAGTGCTGTTCTTTTTCAAAAACTTTTTTGCTTCTATTGATATAATCCTATGATTTTTGTTACTTTTATTATTGATATAATCAATTATGTTATATTTTTCCTTATATCAAACAAGCCTTCCATTCCTGGTATAAAATGTTAATTATTTCTTAAAGTGCATCAATATTCCATTTCATTTATGAACCATAGCTCATTTAACTATTCCCTATGAGACGGGCATTTACTTTATTTTCAAGTTTTTGCTATGACAGAAACACTCACTATCAATACTTTGGCATATTTGGAGCTTTTCTTTCTGTCAGTTATTTCTTTGGAATAGCGCTTCCTTTGGATGGAATCCCTGAGCCAAAAGGTAGGGCCATTTGAGTTTTATTTGCATCATTTCCAATTGCCTTCCAAAATGGCTGCATGAATTCATAGTTCCACTAAAAATATATATTTGGGTACCTCTCTTTTCACAGCTCCTCTCATATTGATTATTATAATTTTTTGTCATCATCGACAATTTATTGGATTGGAGGTGTGATCTTAGGGTCTGTTTTGATTTATATTTCTCTTATTAGTAATTCAAAGCATTCTCTTATATGGTTGTCAATAATCTGCCTTTTGAGGACTATTTGTTCATATCCTTTGACCACTTTTCCATTGGGGAATAGCTTTGGTTCCCATATATTTGTTAGTTCTTTCTGTATCTGGGATGTATTTTAGATATCAAACCCTTAGAGATATTTGATACAAAGATTTTTTTTTCTCCAGTTAACCACTCCCCTTTCCCCAGATGCACAAATTTTGTTTTGTATAAAATCTTTCAATTTCACGTAATTACAATTTTTTCTTGTAATTGACTCAATCTTTTGTTTGGTTAAACACTGACCCCCTAACCAAGACCTATGAAAGATACATGATATTTTCTCCTTCTTTAATAGTTTTTAATATTAAGGCCATGTATTCATTTTGAAATTTTTATGGGATATAGATATAACCTAAACCTGTTTTCTGTCAGATTGCTTTCCAGTTTTGCCAGCAATTCTTTTTTGCTAGTATTTTGCTTTATTTTTTAATATTTAAAAATTTTTTAAATTTCCAAATTCATTTCCTCCCATTGAGGAGGCAGACAATATGATATCCATTATTCATGAGAAGTCATGCGAAACACATTTCTATATCAGCCATTTGTCCCCCTCCTTCCCAAAAGCAAAAAAAAAAAAAAAAAAAAAAAAAGTGAAAAAAAATTCTTCAATCTGCACTCAGAGTTTCATCAGGTCTTATTGAAATTGGTAACAGTTCTAGAACTATATCAGATCTTAGCGGAAGTAAAGAAGCATCTTTACTTTTGCTCTTGTATTTGTCTGGAAAATTTATAATGTTTCCCCATTGCATATAATGCTTGCTCTATGACCCCTCTGTCAGGAGGTGACTCACTTCCCCCCGCACTGCCCTGATTTGTCTTTTGGACACTTGCTTTGACATTGCATTGATTAGAATTCTTTAGATTTTCAAAATTATTCTTTTTTTTATGTTACTGTTAAGAGTATAAGTTGTGCTCCTGATTCTGCTCACTTTAATCCATCAGTTGATATAAGTCTGTTCAGGTTTTTCTGAAGCCATTCCCTTTGTTTCTTATTGCATAATAATAATATTCCATTATATTAAAATACCATAATTTATTTCACCATTTCCTGCTTGATAGGCACCCCCTTACTTTCTAGTTCTTTGCCATCACAAAAAGAGCTGCTATAAATGGATATTTTCTCTTTTTTTCAATCTCTTTGGAATATAGCATCACAATGGGTCAAAAGGTATGCAAAACTTAGTGACTTTTAGGGCATATCTCCATATTGCTTTCCAAAATGACTGTAGTAATTCATAGCTTCTGCTGGGATTCCTGTAGCCCCTCTAACATTTGTCATGTAAGGAGAATTACTTTTATACTAGAAACAACAGAACAAAAATGACTCATGGGGAGTTGTCACTCAAGATAAGAAAGGAGAAAAGTGCCTAGCTGCCCTTGATGAATTTACGTCATATAATTGGACATTTTGGCATTGCCTCAAATGCTCTTGCTTTCAAGGTCCATTAACCTCCCCCATCAACTTTCAAAATCTCCACCTTTATTTCAGCCACACAAAAAGATGATCACCTCCTTGACCTCTTTATCATATACAAATATTCTGGTTTTGCAATCCATAACTGAATTTTCTCTGATCACAACCTTCCATCTTTTCATGTGCCTCATCCTTCCTAAACTTGTCCTCCCTCCTTATTGTAGACTCTGGTCCTCCATTTCTAGATCAGCATTCCTATTCTGGCCTCAGTTTGTGCATTTCAAAACCTTGACCCCATAGTTATGCTTCATCTTTACACTGTGGTTTGATTCCCTTCCCTCTTTGTATTATCATGACTCATCTTCCTTTTTCAGATTTTATTTGGGTAGCAGGCTTGGTAGGATGACTCCTATCATTCATCTTCTTATTTCCTGTACTTGTGCTGCTAAATGCTCCTGGAGGAAGTCCCATAACCATGCTATAACTGGGCCCACTACAAATTTATACTCTCAATACTTGTGTAAATGAATCCTTCTACTTTTCCTCTGATTGACTTTCTATCATCTTTTCTTTTCAAGTCAGATTTTGCTCCCTTCCTCTCAGTGGAGGACCTCCTACCATATTTCACTGAAAAAAATAAGGCCATACTTTCCCAGATCCCTCTCCTTCCTGATTCCATGCTCTAAATCACCTTAACATCATCTCATCTTGGAGGATGAGATGCTCAATCTTTCTATTTTGGTCTTTGCCAACACTACTCTCTCAATTTTTGCTTTTGATCTCATCTCCTGTCTCTTTTAGGGACTTGCCCCTTAAATAAAATTTTTTTAAACCCTTACTTTCTGTCCTGGAATCAATACCAAGCATTGGTTCTGAAGCAGAAGAGCAGTTAGGGTTAGTAATGGGAGTTAAGTGACTTGCTCAGAGTCACACAGCTACAAAGTGTCTGAGGCCAGATTTGAACCCAGAACCTCCCATCTCAAACCTGGCCTCCATCCCCTGAGCTACCAAGTTGCTCCATAATTCCTCCTTTCTACCTAATTTTCAACCTCTTCTTATCTACTAGTTTCTTCTCTGCCTCCTACAAATGTGACAGATATCTGCATCTTTAAAAGACCTTCACTTGACCCTAATATCTTAATAAAACTATCATCCTATAGACCTCTTTTCCCTTTCATGGCCAAATTACTAGAAAAAGCTCCTTTTCTCTAGCAGAGACCTGTCTTGCCTTTGTTTTCTTACATCTTAACCCTTATCTGTTTGCCTTTGGTCTACCCATTAATTGAAATGAAGTTACCAAGAAACTTTCCATGCCTATATCCAGTGGCCTTTTCTCATCCTCCTTGACTTCTAAGCTGTATTTGATGCCTTGACCATCCCTCTCCTTCTAGATATTCTCCCTTCACTGAGTTTTGCGATGCTCACCTGTCATGTGTCTCCCTCACAAGACCATCCAGTGTGCTGCCTCTGCCTGAATCCAGGGCTCTCTTTTCTTCCTAAGCTCTCAGTGATCCTATCAGCTCCTCTGGATTGGATTCTCATCTTTAAACCGATGTTTAAAGTCTACTTCTCCAGCTCTCAGCTCTCTCCTGAGCTCCACGTGGATATCCCATAGACAGATGAAAATCGACTTCCCCAAGACACAACTCGATCTTTATCCTCAAACCCTGCTGCTCTCTTCCTAACATTCCTGTTTTTTTCAGGTGATCCAGGTTTGCTGCCTCCAGATCATCTGGTTCTTCCTCACTCATCCTCACTCATCATTGCCAAATCTTGTCAATTCTACTATCATAAAACTTATGGCAACGATTGCCTTTCCTCTGCTCACACCGCCTCCACACCTAGTTCAGGCTTTCAGTACTTCAGTTATGCAATAATCAATCTGCCTCCTTCTATGCAGCCTCTCCTTGTAGAAACCATGTTCCCCAGAGCTGTCCAACTAGTATTTGTAAAGCACACCCCTGCTCAGGGAGCTTCTGTGTTTCCCTATTGCCTCAAGAGAATAGATGCATGCCTGGAATAGTCTCCATCATTATATTTTCCACGTGGTTTCACTCCTACCTCTTAGAACCATTAATTCCTTTAAAGGAACAGCTAACGCCTTTGAGAGAACATTCCTGATTCCTTCAGTTATTAGCACCTCCTCTGAACTCACTTTTTAAAAAAACCCTCACCTTCTCTCTTAGAAGTGATACTAAGTATTGGTTTTGAGGCAGAAGAGTAGGAGGGGCTAGGCAGTGGGGGTTAAATGACTTGCCCAGGGTCACACAGACAGGAAGAACCTGAGGTAAGATTTGAACCCAGGACTTCCTGTCTTTAGGCTTGGCTCTCAGTTCACTGAGTCGCATCACTTTTGCATTTTATTTACAAACACACACATCTATATTTAGCTATTCATATACAGATTTATCTATATGTGTAAGTAGATCTAGCTATGTATGTTGTATTTGCTTATGCAAACATGTATCCCAGCAGAATATAAGTTTCTTAAGGGAAGATTAATATCAATTTTGTATTTGTATCACCAGCACACACTCAACCCTTAGTAAATGCTTGTTTGATGGGTAACTGAATGGCAGTGATTAAGGTAGAATTCATACCTGTCCAGTCTGGCCAATCCCACTGCCATCAGAGGAAGCAAGGTGCCATCAGTGTTGAGCTCCGGACTTGGGAATTAGCAATTCAAACTTAGAATTCAAATACGACCTCAGACACTTAATGAGAAAATCATAATTCATGGCCTCAGTTTCCTTGTCTGTAAAATGGGGATAATGCTAGCACTCGGGATTGTTTTGAAGACTAAGCTGAGATGATATATATAAAGCTCTTTGCAAACCTCTGAGTGCTCTATAAACACTACTATTATTAGTAGCAGTGGTAGTAGCATCGAGTTCCTGAATTCCCCTGGAAGGATGTGGAAGTAGAAAGAATAGTACTTGGATTTTCAGCTGCCTGATTCTTCACGCCTCCTGTGAACTCTGAGGCAGCAACACACATTATGGCCTTTAGACTCAGCTTCTAAGAAAAGCTATCATCCTGGGAGATTTCAGAAATGTTAGAATCTACACTTTGAAATAAACAGTGTAAGGGAAGCTAGAGTGCTGCCTGGAGGCAGGAGGTCCTGGGTTCAAATGTGGCCCTCAGATAGTTCCTAGCTGTGTGACCCTGGGCAAGTCAACCTCAGATGCCAAGCTCTTACCAAACTCTTTCACCTTGGAACAGATACCTGATATCAGTTCTAAGACAGAAGGGAAGGGTTAAAAGGAAAAAAAAAAAACCAACCAACAGTGATTCACTTGTGTCCCCCCCCTTCCTCCCCACCAGTTTTGTTCTCTGTTTTTTGGAGCAGTTTCACGGAAGCCACAAGACCTCAACCACCCCGGGCTCCAGCTGACAAGAGCAACGGACAGTGAAGAAGATGTTACTAATGGTCGGCTCTCGCCAGTCTTTTAGCGGTGCCCAGAGAAGCCCGTCTCCCCCGCCGTGACAAGATGACCCACCCCTCAAATGTGCCTCTGCTCAATGAGTTCCTTTACATATTCCCCAGTTTACCAGGTAGTTCTGAGAGCATCGCAAATATCATTTTAAATGGCAGCTTCTGTGGAAGGGGTTTGGCCCTTAGTGTGATCTCGGATGCCTCGTAGGAGGCACCGGCTCGCCAGGCCTTCCTCTGGCTGTGGCCACAACTGAACATTTAGTTCCCTTCTCAGAGCAGTCCAGTGCCCTTTCACAACAGCTCGTGCACTTGGCGGCTTTACAAAAGCATTTAAACTTTATTCAGTGGTTAATAACTTGGAGCGGTCCCTGACAGCTCTTACTATATGTCAGCACGGCTTGCCACACAAGGTTGTTTTGTGATCAATTTGATAACTTTAGTCCTTGGGTACAAAGATTCAAATTCTGGTAAACTGCAATGTCAGCTTTTCCTCTATTGTTGTAGGGTTGAGAAATTTGGGGTGAATGGTTAACTCCCTGCATTCCAGAGAGACCACCCCAAAAAGCCAATTCTATTTTCTTTATTTTCTGTGAAACGTGGGTACCTATTGCTTTCTGTTCCTTTATACTTCCCTGTCTCTTAAGTTTTGTGAGAAAGGCGCGATCTTGTTTGGTATGACCAAAATGTGGTCGATAGCCCAAATGTCATTGTACTCACTCCCAGAATAAAGCGGCAATCATCACTACCAAAGTGTATGCCTTTGGGCTAGAGGTGGGGACAGGGGAGAATGCCCTCCTGCTTCTCTGCGGATGGTAGTTCACCTCAGAAACGTGAACCAGAGAAATCTGACACAAAGAAAAACACTGTTCTTTGATATCCCCTTGGTTGGCCTCTCCCTTCCCCAAATCCATTTACAGTCATCTATAACCCGACAAACCTGACTCATGAGATCCTATTGTTAAGTCTTTTGGGAAACCACAAATATGACAAGAAAACTGAACTGACAGGCAAATGCATCTTGGGCCATGAGAAATCCACAAACAAAGGGAGCAAGTGAGGATGACTAGAACCGAACAGACTTCTGAGGCCAGAATGAACGGGCTCTTCCTGCCCAGTAAAGGAGTTGCAGCAAACAAAAACTAAGCTGACCCCCAGATTTTTCAGAGTAAAAAGGGGCCCTTCCCCAGGTTCAACTTTAACCTTTTCCTTTTTCAGCCCATAAATTTGAAACCTCTTTTATTGGTCTTTTTGGTTTGTAGGTGACTTTCACGTGAGCTGTTCCTAGTAACATCTCAGAAAAAGGAAAAACAGATGAACTACTTTTGAAATGACTAGTCACTACTTAACAGAGGACATTCTTACTGAAAGATGAAGAGAATCATTTTCCATGGCTATAGATAGATGCCCAAGAAGTTTCAAAACTTTATTCATGAGTGGGCAGATGGGGCTCTGGGAAAAGCAGGTCTTGAGGTGATCAATGCCTTTTGACTAAAGTGCACGAATGGCTTTCTGCTCAGACATTGCTGGTCCTGGCTGAGCAGGACAAAGCTTTCAACTTTTGCTAGCCACATGCAATGACTTCGGAGTTCACATTTTTCAAATTAGTTTACAGAATAATCAGAAAGGGTTCCTTGGTACTCCGTGATGCCAGGTTTGACGCTAAGACACAAAGCTCTCTGAGGGTTCATCTCGCCCAATTAGGAGCACACGGTTAAGATCTTTTTTTAAAAAAATGGTGCCATCTTGTCTAATGTGTAATCTATTTGCATGCAAGATTTCTGGGGAGCCGAGTTGGTGGAGTGGAGGTGGGAAATAGACAATAAGACTATGCCAAGGCCAGTGCGGTGTAATAAAGGCTGTCTATACTCGTGGCTCCAAAATGCATAATCACTGCTGAAGGTCATAAGCAACTGAGAAAAATGATGGTGAGGCAAAGAAACAGTCTCTGCATTAGTCAGTTACTGCATGAATTCAAAACAAACACGTGCACACATTTTTAGTATAAATACTATATTTATTAAATATCTTTACAGTTTATTTAAATGTATGTACAGAACTATTCCTGCATAAGTTATACTTCAGACATCCAATTCAGGTACTTGCCTCTTGTAAGACAGGTAATGATAGTCTCAAAAGAAAAAAAATTCTCATTAGTACAGGTACAGATTCAATTTTGTTTTGTTATTTTAGCCAATTTTGCCATAAGCCATCTGATACATCTGTGATCTCTGAACAGAAACAGCCAATTTTCAATTCAGAACTCTCTTCCCCCCCCCCCAATATCATTATGACTTGAATCCAAATCTCATGTGAGTTCTCTAAATGGAATCAGATTCTGATTTCTTGTATTTGAAATTTTTTCTTTCCGTACAAAACATGTATTACTTTTGTCCCCAGGGAAATTGGATGTGGTAGTTCAAACAAAAGACAGCGAGTAGGGTGACAAGGAATCATTGACATGTGAAAGCAAAGACGTTTTCTAGTCCAAACCCTTCTTCTCTACGTAGCCTTAACATGGACTTTCCCCAAAGAAATCCCACATTCCCCGTCTCGTTACTTGATGCGGGATATTGACTTCAGAGCAGTTGCCTCCACAGAGGAAACTTCCTCCATCACGCAAAGCAGTGAACCTAATATTTGATACAAGGACAACCCCCAAACAAACATACCTGGAATGGATTCTCTTTGTGGTTAAGTACCCATCAATCACATCGAGCCACTACATTACCCTATTATTGGACAAAAAAAAAATAGCTTTTCCCCCTTATTTTTCTCCTCCCCTCTACCCTGGGCTTTAAAAACAATGACAATAACCAAAAAAACAAAACAAAACAAAAAACAAACCAACCACATGGACCCCACTGTATCTCCATTCAGTAGATTTTTTTTTGTGCGCAGGCAGCTTAAGTTCATAGGAAGAAATAAGGTTTTGATATGTTTAGAGTGCACATTTTCAAACAGAACAAAATAAAATTTTCAAGCATGTGATAAAAATATTAATTCTTTATAATACAGTATTGCTTTATAAATATAGATGGAAAAGCTATAAACTTTACTGGTCTTTGGTGCATCCAGTGAGGGATAAATAATTTGTAATTTGTAAATTAAAAATCCAAATTTTCTCGTTTGCTATAAAAGTCCATTACATGAGGCAAATGGCTTCACTTACACTGCTTGATTTAAGCTATCATTAGCACAAACATCAGCTTTAGAGACAGACTTACTAAGTGGCACAGCTCAGGCAGTCGTTCCCCAAGATCGAGGGTCCCCAAAAGGGCCCAACAATCTCGAACCACTGAGGGAAAGGGGGGGGCGCAGGAGCTTATTGGGAGCCCCCGAGCAGTTACAAAAGAGTGGAGGTAACCCAGCACAGGGAAGAAAGACTGGGGAAGGGCGGGATACAAAATGAGAAAATACTTTGGGTCATTAATCTGTAGGTCAAGTACTAGGGAACTTCTCCATAGGACTCCTCGCGACATTACGGAGACAAAACGTCAGTTTTCTTCTGTAACAACCATTTGTCAAGCAGGACTTTAAGCTGATTAAGTAAACTGTAGAAACTACCACCTGCCTAGTTCTAGAACGACTGTTTGGGGTTTCATCTGAGCAGAGCCTGAGCCGGTCATTTGCCAGCTCTCCTCCTCCCAGGAACCAAAATTGTAGGCATTGGAAAATTAATGCAGAAACATCCAGATCGTGAGGCCAAAGGCCTCAGACCAGAAGAAAATGGAAACCCCCCAGACAAGAGAAATTAAGCCATCAGCATAAGTATGAATATATTCCTTTCAAAAAAATTCCATCTGGATGCAACCTTCTGTTTCTTAAAAACATACAGACTGCAAATAGTTTGTGCAAAATAAATACCCGCCATGTGCCACACTCACTCTTCCATGTTTTATCACAGCACTACAATTTCTCATTATTCTAACACTCCCTCCCCTCCCCCCCGTCCCCCTCTACCAAAGAATGCTATTTGTATCAAGTTAGGGTAGTTAAGGCATTCTGACATGTAATTAAAGGTGATTCAAAATATATATCTAACATTATGCCAATTTAGGAATAGTAGATAAATTACTGAACGGCTTACAAATGAATAACTCATTCTCATTATAAATGAAATGCCTGTTACAAGCATGATGCTTTGAAATATAGTAATGACATGTACATGGTACATGTTAAACAATTTTTAAATAAAACCAAAGCCTGACATACAGTTTTGCAAATATACAGTACAACTTCACAAAAAAAAAAAATCTTTTAAAACCAGTTGAGGTAACCTCAAACAGAACAGTTTTAATGCAATAAACCGGGCAGAGTAAGATCTTCTTTAGAGGAAAACAGACTTTCTACATTCTCCTCAAGTAGAAACTCGTTTGGTTTAATTGCATTCTCATCTAAACACCAATGTTACCTGACTTTTTTTTATATATATAAAACATGGCTTTAATTTAAGGATTTCTAAGTATATATCTTTCTACCACCAAGTTAATGGAAAAAGGAAAACTGACCCAAAAATATATCTTTACAGCAGTCAACTTTCAAATGAGCCTCAAAAGTAAATAAGTGTGAGCTTGCAGATAATGGAGAATTTGGATGCTGGGTAATTCCAATGAAAACAGTATACTGTCAAATGGCTATTAAGAAACTGTAAACATTAAGTTTGAATCTGACAGCCCGCAATTTCTTTAAGGGAAACTTCCAATGTCAGATTTTCACAAAGAATTATGTTTTTTTTCTGGGGCCCTTAAGTGCTCTTGCCATTCAGTACTCAAAGTATTTGCTTACACGGATCAACGTAACTTTGATGCAGCGTGTGCTACACAAAGTGGGTCTTAACCAGGTCTACGGAACCAGAAGCTGACACAATTCAAGGTCACGGCCATCTTCTCAAATCCCTGGACCTCCATCCAGCCTACCGTTCTTGCACAGAGATGTTGGCATACTTCCCTGCAACACATTTGGACAAATGAGGCGAGTTTCAGCCATACTTTTCAATCTCTGGGCTTTCAAGAGTTTGTTTCACAACCCAAGCAGTGATATTTCCTCTCCCTTGACCTCCAATTAAACTTGGCAAGGAGTGTCTCCTCTCTCCTACTCCCAACCCTCAAAGCTTTTCCAGACTGTCCCATAAGCTCATTTTATCTGGACTAATGAGCTACTCAAAAACTTTAGTCACTGGAGCACAATTAAGCATCTTTTTTTAAAAAGCACAAACATTTGCATCCATAGAGTTTAAACTGATTTTTCTCTCAATTTTGTAATAAAAGGGCTCTTGGGCTCAAGACTTTAAGATGAATCCAGAGCTTAAAATGAATTCAGAGCAATGTTTTACAGCAGAATTATAAGCCCCTGAAAAATAGGGGGTTATGCCAGAAACACACAGACATACTCTATCATCTTACAACAACAGACTATGCATGTGAAGGTTCATGTGGAACATTTCCTTCAACGAGTAATGCATTTTTCTAGTAGATGTAGTAGTATATGACTTGTGGTGGGTTTTTTCAAAAATAAATTGTACACATTCTAGTTTTGAATTACAATCTACCCACATTACTCATCTGCAATACTTCAATTGAATTCTGAAAAATAGCAGCCATTTTTTTGGCTCTGAAGGTCTTCCACCTCCCCCTGCAAAGGATAACTAGCAATGAAGGACGAGCTTCAAGTCTTGTGTTTTCTTCAGCTGTTGCTGGCAGACGTGAGCTAGTAGTATGACAGTAGTGGTTCGTAACAAGGATCTCAACCGGATTGTAAAAAGACAGGCGACAGGCGTAAATCACTGGCCATCGAGATCAGCGGCAAAGGAAAACTCGGTCCTGCCAGCAGGAACAGTCCATACACAGGGAAGAGGAAAGTCAGAGGTTGACATCGAGGAGAGTTAGTCTGTATACTCAGCTACGATGGAAAGGAGGACAGTGATGTCATCAGGTTTTCCTCCTGAAAGGAAAGAAGATCACAGCATTTGAAGACAAAAAGCCAAGCAGGGCAGAGAGATGGCCTAAAGCATCAAAGCCCCAACTGCCGGTGAGGCAGGTTCTGCCTATCAATACGCAGCAGCTGGACAGACCCAGCGTGGTCTCACAGAAAGAGAAAGTGATTTTTAAAAAGCCTGGACACGGGAGCTTCTCTGCTGCGGTCAGTCACCTTCCCCGAGGGAGATGGGCCGGCCCACACTGGCGACTCCTCTTTGTTTTAGGGCAGGAGCATCGGGTGAGTGTTAGCAGGCACTGGGAGACCCACCGAGGTCCACAGAAGCCCACCTGTGTGGACGGGGTCACAAAAGCAGAAAGGGACAAAGCTGCCAGGCTCTCCTTTGAATGAGTCTTGCCGTTATGTTTCTACTGTGGCATGCTAGGAGGATCCTGCAGCAGCCAGAAGCCCACCAGCCTCACAAGCTCTGGCAGACATACACTGACAGGCCTTTCTCCAAAACAGTATCACGACGGCACAATCATTTAACTCTGCAAACACTGTGCCTTCCAAGCAGCCGGGGACAGTTTTAATATGTGCCCCTTACTGAAGCAGTGGCAGCGAGGGAGCCTGGAAGCAGTACAATGCGAAGCCTGTGAAGGCCACTCTGGAAAGACTGCCTGAATTTGCCCAGAGGCCTTTTGGGCTCAAATCCAAGGAGTGCGGTTCTGGCACTCGGGGATGTCCAGGTTATCCCTGCTTTGTCCAGCCAATAAAGCTGTCACTATCCCGATGACCTTGGTCCAAAGGCACGGGGAGGGGAGGGGCACACGAAGGGAAAGGCCGGTGATTTGTTGCACTCAATTACCACCTCTCCGAAGGGGCCAAGAGGCTTCCACTGCACTTACAAGCCCCGAGGCTCCAAAAGCTTCCCAAAGGCTTACCTCTCACATTCAGTCCGTTGTCACATGCAAACTGGGCAAAAGGTGACATGTAATTTGGGTCATATGCCAGCTCATGAGCTTGCTCTGCAATGCTTCTTGCGGTCTGTTGTATACTCTCATAATTTGAATTCTAGAATAAAGGATAAATGAATTATTTTTAAAAGTACTAACCCACAAAGGATCACTGATTGAGAGCTGGGGGTGGGGGTAGGGAGAATCCCTTCACACAATAGAAGTATTGCTTTGAAAAAGATATACTTTTCAAACTCTGCTTTACATCTTTTAAACTGGTTCTAGCCAATCACCTCATTGGGTCACAATGAATTATTACATTAGCCTCCTGCTTGGCCTCCCTGCCTCTAGACTCTTCCTCCTGAAGTCCATCCTCCACTCAGCTGTCAAAGTGATCTTCCTAGGACGCAGATCCAACGTGACTTGACATAACTGTGACACCTGCTGTGGCCCCCCAACCAAACAGAAAACCCTCTGATTGGCTTTTAAATCCTCTCTCCTCCTCTCCATGCACTCTAGGATTCAGCGACCCTGGTCCACTGACTCCTAAGTGATGCTCCATCTCCTGGCATCCTCGAGGCCTAGAACACTTTCCCATCTCATTTCTGCTTTAAGTCTCTAGTCAAGTCTCACAGGTTGCAAGGAGCCTTCTTCGGGCTTTCTTACCACCTTCTCTCTCAGATCACCCCCAACAAGTGCTCATTTGTACAGAGTTCTTTGCCTGGGGCCTCCCTTGCTAGAAAGGGAGCTCCTGGAGGCCAAGGCCGCTTAGCATGGGGCGCTTCATAAAGGCTGTCATCTTGGAAGTATTCCTGCTAGTACAAGATTGACAGAATGAGAATTGCAGAAGCTTCTCTGCTCCTTGTTTAGAGAGGCCCCTTTTGCCAAGCAAAAACAGCAGCCCAAGAGGCAAAAGAGCACCTGTAGAGACTTACATTCTTCTTTGGGAAATAGCTACTAATACAAACACTGGCGGTCTGCCCCAAATGAATGGCAATGTGTGGACCAAAGGAACAGAAAGAGGATTTAATTTCCTTGCAGGGTCTCTACAGGAGACAAGATTATTGTTAATTGTCAAGTTTTCAGCTGATGCTGACTTCTGCCGCTCTGAGTGGATCTTATAGGACTTGTTTGTCACCCCTACCTTTCGCCAGATTTGCTCTGAGCAGAACAGAAAGTAGGAAGAAAAATAATAATGAGGTAAAAACGATCCTTTGCCACTTATTCTCTTACTTAATTTACTTCCTGAGGGTGTACACAGCACCTCAGCCCCGTCTTTCCAGCATTTACACCTGCATTTACTTGGAAGATCTAAATTATGATTTCTTTGACCAAGTTTGCAAAAAGTTTGCAGCTCGAGAAGAAGTGCTCTGTCTGTGCCAGGCAGGTGAGCTTTGGGGTCCATTACCTTTAACTTTTTCAGCTCCTGGAGGATCATGTAATCGGGCATGTTGTCAAAAAGCCCATCTGTGGCTGTCAGGATGATGTCACCTAACTGGACGTCAAAAGAAGTGCTGTCAGCAGCATCCGGGCTGTGGAAATGACAAAGCCATGAGCAACAAAAGTAAGGGAATCATTTACAGACACAGAACAAAGTTCATATACATGGTATTTCTTTGGTTTGCATTAATGGAGTCACTATACTTTGTGCAGCTTGCTTTAATCGCTACTGGGGTATTGGTTCCAAGCAAAAGAGTAGTAAGGGCTAGGCAACGGGGGTTAAGTGACTTGCCCAGGGTCACACAGCTAGGAAGTGTCTGAGGCCACATTTGAACCCAGGACCTGACTCTCAATCTGCTGAGCTACCTAGCTGTGCCTGCCTCTCCTGCTCTCCCTGCCACGCAGCTTTCACTTTAATGCTCCTGAATCTAGACCACTAAAAGAATTCATCTACTGAAGCTTGCTTTTTTCATAGACGGATGATCAGGCTTCAGCTGGGCTGCTTATACATCCGTACCCCCTTCTACTTTACCACCCAGGTAACAATTAGCTTATTAACCACTTAAATTATGACTGCTCTTGGCGAGGCACAGAAGTCGAGATGAAGCGAGAGTGCAAGAAGCTAATGAGAATATTTTGCAAAAATGGTATTTTCAGAGGAGGGCAGACACCACCAATGAAAACTCAAAACTGACAAAGAGAAGCAATCTCGTGGGATTCAAAGAGAAGCCCAGGGCTTTAAGATGACTCAGATGTTAACAGGCTTCAAAACTCCTGGTTAAAATGAGTCATTTTCTCATTTCCTAATTCTAAAGGGCCCAAGTCCTAATCATCACCAAGAGGGCTGCGGCTGATTGAATCTGGCTCTCAGAAGTCAGACTGTTATTTGGCTTAAATAATATTTGGTGTAAACAGGCAGGTTCAAAAGCACAGAAATGCTGCACAATGATTTTATGTCAAGTACTTAAGTGTGACCTAGAGTTTACAAAAAAATTTACTCTATCTTTAATATCTCTATAGGATGAGATAATGGACTCTCCCCATTTAACAAATATTTAAGTACTTTCTTTCTTTTTCCAATGCAAAAGGCATTAAGTACTATAATTCCCCTCCACACACGGGATCAATACACTCTGTCAGGGTATACCATGTATACAGGGAACATGTACAGCCAGGGCAACTTGTGCTTCTAGGGCAACATCTTGCCATAACATCTCTCTGCCTCTAATGCTACATACAGATTATTTACACGATAGACTCTTTGAAGCAAGGATGACTTAGAAAGATATTTTCAAATACTTTAAAAAGCCTTTTAAAGGCTCCAAGGGGGAAAAGAGTTGATTTTTAAAAAAAAACTGAGATAATCTTTTTAGGCAGGAAAACCTACCTGAAAGAAAGCAGAGACTGAAACAGGAAAAAAGAATCATTAGGAATTTGGCGGTGGTGGTAGAGGGAGTGGGAAAAGTTCCTCCCTTCCCCCAATGTGGGGGTGCAGGCCTTTTACCAGGACAGGTCTAAAACTTTAGGATCCCAAATGATCGAGCTCTCAAAACTGGTCACCAGGCTGGGCCTAACCTCTTAAACTGCCTTTTGAGGAAAGAATCAGGGGGCTGATTAGGCAACAAGAAATGGAAAAGAGAATGAGGTGGGGAGAGGGCAAGAATAAGGCGGGAAGAGCAAGAGAAGAAGAAGTAGGAGAGCAGAGCTAAGCTTAAGAAGGAAAGACAAAAAGCTTTTGTACAGGCCCAGCCACTGCTAGACTGCCTTTGAATGAAATGGCTTTTGTAAAAGAGCTTCCTGCCATCTACACGGTGCACAGTGACAAGTCCTCCAGTTCACCTTTTCCTGACCTTTACAGCAAAAAGCACTGGCTCTGAAGTCAGAAGACCAGGGTTCAAATCCTGCCTCCGACACTTACTACCTGTGTGATCTTGGGCAAAAGTATGAACTAACATGTATCCAGCCCTGGCCCTCAGGATTCCTATTTGTAAAATTGGGGGGCAGCTGAGGTGGCCTTTGAGGTCCCTTGAAGCTCTATATCTCTGATCCCAGGATCCCTGCTACTAAAAGGAAGCATGGCACTGTGATGTCTAAGTGAGAATGAAGCTCCCCAGATCCAAGCTTTAAAACTGAAGGAACCCTATGGAGGGAGTGCAGCAAAAAGCTCCAGTTTCTGGGCCTTCACACTCAGCTCCAGATCCCTGAGGTTGTCCACTCCTTTGGGGACATGAATAAGAGTGCAGGCCAAGAAAGGTATCCACTCAGGTGGCCTCACTTCGGGTCCCCACCTGAGTGGACTAGAAACTGATCAGGAGTCCTAACGAGTCCCATATCTAAAAGTGAAAACAATCATTTCAGGGGAAGTTGCATGTTGTGAATAAATCAGGACAAGTTACCCAGACAAGGAGGAAAATTCAGTAGAATTAAAAATGAGGAGAAGCCTGGCTCTGCATGCATGCTTGCTCAGAGGCTTTGGTAACACATGAGACCTCAGAAAGTGCAGATCGATGACTGCTGGGGCACCCAAGGCCACTTCTCTGCTCAAGTTCTGGTTGAGTTTTTTTTCCCATGAGTGGCCTTTGCTGCTCTGCCTGTAAAAGACTTCCTGCTATTGGCCAGTTTGTCCTCTTCTCCCAACACTCCCATCCATGAGCTTGGGGTTCTGCCAAATGCAGTTTCTGCCCATTTTGACTGAACACACTGTGCTGCTGGGAACCTGCCTGCACTGAAACATGAGCTGCGATCACATGCTGGCCGGCCTGCCCCATACACCAAGGAAAGCAGTGGCCACCGCCCCGCAGGCAGGCTGGCCACTCCGGCCCCAAACCAATAGGACTCTAATGATGTGGGAACAGCTGGATCTTCAAAAGGGAACAGGTGCAACCGACTAAATGAAAGCTCAAAGCTATGGCAGTCTGTCTTCCCCAAGTAGTGCCAGCCAGTGATGATACCTGGCACTTAAGAGTTCTTGACCTTTAGGGGCGGGCCAAGCTCATGCCTCCAGGGAGGTCAATACGGTCATGGATCACTGCCACCATAAACCAATTTTTACAAATAGCCTTATTATAATTTCCCCCCAAAAAACAGCACTATGCCTATTTTGTAATCTAGTTCAAGTCTACCTAAGAGTTCCCAGAAAGCTCTACTCACTGACAGAACTGTACTTACTATAGGATCCACTTATTCAGCTTAAAATGCTAGCAATAAGAATTGGTTCAATGCCTCAAGATCTGGTTCTCTCTAGACCAGCAGGTAAAGGGCAGTGAGCAATCACTAAAGCTTCTCTCAGGAACAACAGCTCTGATATGGCCCAAAATGACCGTGAAACTGGCAATCAATTTTTCAGCTCCCTAATTTTCACATTTGTGTTGGGAAAAGAGCCATTTAAAGATCTTATAATAAATTATAAGTAAACAGTAGGCTCTTGCCTACTTAAAGTTTAACTTCTAAAAAGGTGATAGAGAACGCATCAATTAGTATGAAAAACCCTGGCAGAAGGACAATCCCCTTTCACCAATAATAGTCAATTGATTTAGATCATTAAAAAAAAAAAATCAAACCCTTCCTTTCTGTCTTAGGATTGATACAAGTATCAGTTCTAAGGCAGAAGAGCAGTAAGGGCTAGGCAATGGGGTTTCAGTGACTTGCTCAGGGTCTGAGGTCACATTTGAACTCAAAACCTCCAGTCTCTAGCCTGGTTCTCTATCCACTGAGCCACTCCCCAGATCACATCACACTTGAATTTTCTCTGATCAACCTGGTCAGTGCTTTGCCGGACTCTGCAATGTATGCTTAAACAATGAAGCAAGTGAAGGCTCCCTGCCTGGGCCATATACTAGTTCTCAGGACATGAATGTGAGTAACACAGAAGGGCAGTCTTTGTGTTCCATAAAAGCACAATCACGACCCAATCTGGGCTAGTTTTTGTCAGAATGAAAAACTGTAGCTGGCAAACACAACCTTAAAGCTAATGCTATTAGGCCATTGTTGACTGCTATCCATGTTACAGAATCCCACTCGGCTGGAAGAATGATAATAGCTAACATTTATAGGACGCTTCATATCTTATAAACTCCATAGGGAGGGTGCCATTATTTTTCCCATCTTAGAGGAAACTGAGGTTGAGAGGTAAAGGGACTTGTCCCAAGTCACCTAGCTCAGCAGTATCTGAAACAGGATTTGAACCTGGATCTGCCTTCTAGGCTGGACCTCTGTCCATGTACCGATAGGCTGCCTGGAGCACAAAAGATCCATCTTTCTGTGAACTCCAGGGAGAACCATCCCCTCAATCTATCTTCCTATTAACTCCTTACATGGGAACTGAAAGTGACTATCACCAAACTATTAAAGCCAATGATCAGGGACTCCCGTGCCACCAAAGCCACCAAAGGAAGAACAGGGTCCGAGTGACTCACCTGTCACTTAGGACGACACCCTCTGCTTCAGGAGGCGCTATGGAAAGCTGGAATGGAGTGTTGAAATAGTGCTGCTGCTCGTCCGATCGGTGGACCACCTCCCCTCCTCGCACCACCAGGAAGCCGGAATCCCCCAGGTTGGCTGTGTGCAGGCGATGGCTTGTCCTATCCAAAACCACTATGCAGGCAGTGCTGCTTCCTAACAAGGAAGGAAACGAGCGTCAGGCCAAACCCTTTCCTTATGTCTGCTCAGGATACATATTTTCATCAGGTGGCACTGTACATCTGCATTTGCTAGCTGGATTCCTTCTGTTCAAAGGGCATCATATTTTATACTTCCTATATTCTGACTGGATGGATGTTAACAAAAGCTAATTAATGTCAATATGGTAGATCAGGTACAGAATTGTAGAGAATATTTTTAGAAAATAGCAATAAAAGGTAACAGATTTTTTTCTAACCTTTATTTTATATTATATTAATGCTTAATCCCACCCACTCCAAATGCCCAGTACATGCATAAAAATCCCCAAGTTTTAATGCTGGAGATTGATGTACCACAAGTATTGCACTATGGTGGTTTGACTTTCTTTGGTTGGATCCATAAGATTTCAGAGCCAGAATGAACCTTATCGATCATCTGGTTTATTTTATATACAAATTCTCCAGATGATACACATTTTAAAAAATTCTTATTAAATCACGGCTGTTTTAACACTGAAACAAAACCAAAAAAAATGATTTTATCTCGGTCTCACTCTAAATATAATTCCTATGAAAATAGCCTTTCTATTGCAGCTAGTGAAGGTCAATTAAGATGTTTAAAAGGTCAGCACGTTGTGAAGATAAGATACTAATTTTAATATTAAATACCAGCACAAAGTCAGCCACATTATTACTCTGACATTTCTCTTGCATCACTGGCCCCGAAGCCTTCTGTAGGAGATGCAGTAACATTTGAGACAGGGCACTTAACCAGCATTTAAAATGAGGGTGAGGAGGAACTCATTTCTAGCTGCTGGGGTCATGAAGCCATTTCCCCACATGGGGCGGGGAGGACTGGGTGCTGGTGATTCCAAGGAAACATTTCACCTGCAGCTTACGGAACGGAGGAGCCATCTTTCACTTTAGAATTTAATCAGATAAACTGTAAATAATTGACATTTCTGTGGCCTTTTTAATGTTGGCAAAATGCTTTTCATATATGATCTCATTTGATCTTCAAAACAAACTTGTTAAGATGGTCCCCCTGGTGTTATTCCCATTTACTGATAAGAAAACTGAGGCTCAGAAGAGGTGACTTGGCCAGGATCACACCATTACTGAGGGTCAGAATCTGAATCCAGGCCATCATGACCTGAAGTCCACTGCTCTTTTATGCCACTATTTTACCTAGCTAACAGTGGAAACTGGGATGTATATTCAAGTAGGGGTCTCTTGAAGGCAGGGACTGTTATATAGTAAGCACTTAATTGAGCAGGTAGGTGGTGAAGTGGATAGAGTGCTAGATCTAGAGTCAGGAAGACTCATCTTACTGAGGTCAAATCCAGCCTCAGACACTTTTTAGCTATGGGACCCCGGCCAAATCACTTCACCCTCTTTGCTTCAGTTTCCTCATCAGTAAAATGAGTTGGAAAAAGGAAATGGCAAACCACTCTAGTATCTTTGCCAAGAAAACCTCAAGTGGGTTTGTGAAAAGTCAGACACAACTGAAAAAACAACTAAAGGTTCAATGAATTGAACACATTAAAATGTTAAGAAAAGAGCCAACATCTTTTGACCTTTTAATTTTAAACTTACCACAAAGGTATCTGGAGTCCACTAAGCCCTGAATTCAAATCCAGCTGCAGAGAATGAATTGCTATATGACTCTAGGAGAGTCACAACCTCTGTTTGCCTCAGTTCCCTCATCTATAAAATGGGGATCGTAATAGCACCTATCTTCCAGGGTTGTTGGGAGGATCAAATGAGATTAATAATTGTAAAGTGCTTAGCAACTGCCGGCATGAAGCAGGTATTTAAGATTTTATAATTTACAGTGCTTTTGAATAATTCAACCAATCTTTACATTACAGTTAAGATCTCTAATAGCAGAATGAGCTGCTCTGGGAGGCAGTGGGTGGGTTCTCCCTCCCTGGAGGTCTTCAAGCAGATCATGGATGAATGAGCATTTGCCTGGAGAGTTGCAGGCAGCACTTTGGGGGAGTGAGGGGAGTGTGGGTTGAACTAGATGTTCCCGAAGGCTCCCTCCAACTATAAATCCCATGAATTGATCAGCTAGCTAAAAGGAGAGGGCATTAGAGAGCTACTGAGGACAACAGATTAAGAGGGTTTGGGGAAAAGATGAATCTCTAATCATGTTATTCACTGTCAAAATGAGGGACAGCAGTGCATCTATCTGTATTTATAGGCAGCTGACCGAATCAAATGGCCTCATCATTTGTCTTATTCTTAACTATCCAAAGCTTCAGCCTACAAAATATCTGGCTTCAGGTGGCCCAAATTTTTCCTACCCCAGATTATTTTTGGAGGCATGTGAGGCTCAGTCACCAAAGGGAACCATTTCTTGTCAACCAAAAGCTAAGAGATCTCCTGAAAATTTGCAGGGTGAAATAGAAAGAAGTCACCAGCTGGAGCTGAGGGAGCAAACTGGCAATGAAAAGCAAAGGGTGACTGATGGAGGAGACCGCTCTGGACCATTTAGCCAGCTCCCCGGCAGATCCTTCCTACTCCCTAAGACGGAAGGATTTTCACTGTCATTTAGCCCCTGGTTTTGTAAATAACTATTAAGCCTTAGGGGGGTAGCAAACCCAAGAAGGCTCGCCTTTTGAGGCCTAACCTTTCAAATTCTTAGGATACAGAGACTTCCGAAGATCTGCATTCTCCTCTGGAAGTTGTGGAGATAAGACGTGTCTGCAATTTGCTTATGAAATCACCCTGGGCTGTAATAGCTAGATCTTCCAAAACTCACCAGTAAGTTCTTAGTCTTTCCCTGGAGTCTGACACACTCCTTAGGGTTTTTGTTTTTTAGTAATACAGGTAGGAAAGGGACTAAACATTTATATGGCACCTGTGTACCTGGCACTGTGCTAAGTGTTTTATAGCTATTATCTCATTTGATCCTGACAACAACTCTGGGAAGGAGAGGCTATTATCATTCCCACTTTACAGATGAGGAGACAGAGGCTAAGTGACTTGCCCAGGGTCACATAGCTAATGATTCCTGGGGGCTGAATTTGAACTTGGGTCTTCCCGATTCCAGGACCAATGCTCTATCCATTATGCCACTGGCTGCCTCTTCAGCGAAATACAAAGCCTCCTGTGGCCACCATGATTGATGACCATTTTGGGCAGAAGCTGTGGTTCAGGTGAGCTCTATAGGCAGCCTCTGCTAAATGACCTGGAAGCTGAATTACATAGTCTGGGGATATCTGAATTCAGGTGAGAGTAGGGCAAATGTCAGCAAAGCAAAGCAAGGCTTTCTTTTTAAAATGTGCTTTAGAAGAAATGAGTCCTATTTGAATATGTTTCTTTTATTAAAAGTAATTTGGGATTCATGAAAAAAAAAAGTTAAAACCCTCACAAAGAGCCCCAGATCAGTTTTATCTTTACAGTCCAGTGTGTGCTCTAAAGCACTCAGAAACAAGGCAATCAGACAAGTGTGAAGGGCAGGAGGCTGCCCTCCATCCAGGGCAGAGAAAGCAGACCTTCCCACATTAGTAGGGACAAGGAGCCCAGAGAGGCACCATGCAGTATCCCTTCCTATTTTTGAAATTTCAAAAGAAATATTTTCCAGTTTGGATTCTCTTCCATTATCAACACAAATGCATACATGTTTATGGAAATGATGATGGAAGTTAGACTTGGAAAAAATATTCTTATTGGAAGATCCTTAATCATCTTCATTTCTGATCACGATCTCCCTCTATCACCTAGAAATTAACCCTTTAGTGACAAAGGAATGCTAGCAACGAACAATAATAGAGATACTTTCAAATGTTGAGCTCAGTTATTGAGTAAACTTGAAGCCGTAGCTTTAAGTAGTGACTTTCCAACCATCTTATCAACTTAAAAATTAGTTGTTCAAAGCACTATGCTAGGAAAGGAGGTTCAATCCCTACCTCCATACTTAATTCTCTTGGAGAATACAAGTAAACAAGCAAATACAAGGGAATTTGAGGAGGGCAAGTGCTCTTTGAAATTTTTTAATAAAACATGGGATCCACCTGTGTCCTGCTAGTTACTGAACAATCAAATGGTTTTTAGCAATCTGAATGGGACTTTAAAAAGCTTCTGGAGAAATGGGCGTATTTCTTCACCAAGAAGAAGAGAGAGGTGAGAGAGACAGGGAAGAGAAAGGGAGGTGAGAGAAAAAGATGGGAGGGAGATAGAGTGAGGGGGGAAATCGAGTGCTGGACTACAATGAAGTCAAGAAGGTTTGATTCCAAAACCATTTCAGACACTTACCAGTGATGGGATCCTAATCCAGTTCCAACTTCTGAAAAGCCTAGATTTCTCATCAGTAAAATGAGGTCTCATAATAATACTTGTTCTAACTACCTCTTAGGGCTTTGAGTTAGAGGCTGCTTTAAAGCCCTCAAGACTGAGTAGCAGGCCCAGGGTGGGTGAGACTCCAGGTGATCTCCTTGGTTACTCTGAGCTGTGTGTGTATGTCTCTCTCAGCCTGCTTAGTGCAAAGAGAAGAGAAGCCATGTAGGTGAGGGGGTGTTTTTATTGTTAAGTCACATGGTATAAAAGAAACAGAAAGGTACTTGAGAATTTTCTCTCCTTACCGAGCAAAGGTATTTTATTCTGCAGTAGCTCACAGTAACTTGTGGTGAGAATTCCAACAGGATTACTTGGTATGAACCGTCCTTCTTTTACTAAGCGTTCACACGTTCGCATTAAAGTCCCTGAGAACTGAGATGGATCAACTCCATAGTCTCTCCAGCCTCCTACACCATCTGCTACCCCTAAAAGGAAAAAAAAAAGGTGGAAAGAGATGAAAAGAGAGTGACTAGTTCAAAGACATACAACCAATCATATCAGTCAGAATTTGAACCCACATCCCTCCTGACTTCAAGTCCAGCCAAATTCTAGAAATCATTATTATAAAATTTATAGTCTACTTTAAAACATTAGAAGTAAAGTTGCAGCCAAATAAACATGCATAACCAGTAACATTGCATGCTCCTAAATCAATTTCTCATCATATACAGATGTGTTCCTAAAAAGGGAAACAACCTATATGGAACTACTTTCCTACTTTGATGATAAAATAGGTAAAGAGAGCTGCAGTCAGATACAGGAAATAGAGTCAATAAACATTAGGTGCCTGACTCTGCTAAGCTTTAGGGATACAACGGAAAGTAAAAGCTGGCTCTTGCCCTCCAGGAGTTCACACTCTAATGGGGAAAACAGGCAAACAACTATGTTCAAACAGGCTACATACAGGATAAACTTAGAAATAGCCAATAGAGAAAGGGCACTAAAATCACGGGGGATTTGGCAGGGACAAGGAAGTGGCATATAGCTAACAGGGTTCTGTGGGAGCCTTCTCCTAGCACAGTAGAAGATACCAATTTCAGGCTCACTGTTTTCATGGCAAATTGATATGTAGAAGTTCACTTGTAGGGAATCCTAAGTTCTGAAATTCTAGAGCATATGAGCATCTCTCATCTCTTTTGAACTCCAGGCCTCCATTACTGATTACCTGACTAGTTGTGTCCCCCTAGATGTCTGTCTGCCATCAGCATCTCATTCTCAACATGTCCAAAACAGAATTAATTACGTTGTCCCTTATTAAATCTCCTAGTTCTAGCAAAAGCAATGCCATATTCTCAGTGCTTCTCAGCTTCTTAATGTTGAGAGGCAACCTTGAATCTGTTTCTCCTTCACTTCCTCCATCCCATCTAGGCATCTGCCGAGTCCTGTTTTGAGGTAGGTCTGACATACTGCCCTTTCATCAGTTCTCTTCTCTCCATTCATAAAGCTTCTACCCAAGTTAAGGTCCTAATCATCTTTCATCTGGATCATTGCGATAATCTCTATATTGGTCTCCCTGCTTTAGTCTAGGCTCTCTCCGATTCATTATTCCCAGAGCTACTAAAAGTATCTTCCAAGAGTACCAGTCTGGCCATGTTACTACCTTGCCAAAAACTTGCAGGGGCTCCCTATTGTTTCTAGCATAAGATACAAACTTAGCCTGGCACTTAAGGCCTTATAGAGTGTGGTTCCAACATTTCTTTGTAGCCTTACTTCACATTACTCTTATTACACACTCTCTCCTTGACCTCTCTTCTCCAGCCTCTGACACTACTGATCACTGTTGTGCATCTCCCTCTAGGTTTTTGGGACAACCCTCTTTCCTGGTTCTCCTCCTCCCTATCTGACAGCTTCTGTTGCTAGATCTTCCTCCAGTCTATGCCTTTTGACTATAAGTGTCTCACAGGGATCCATCCTTCACTCTCTTTCCCTTCTCCTACTATACGATTTTACATGGTGATCTCGTCAGCTCCCATGGCTTCAATTATTATGTACTGATGATTCTTAAGTCTATTTATTCAAGCTTAACCACTCTGCTGGCTGCACCTCCAACTGTATATAAGACATCTCCAACTAGATGTTGTTCTTTTGACCAATATACCTTTTTGGTTCAACATGCCCAAAAGGGAACTCATCTTTCCCCAAAACTATTCCTTCCCAAATCTCATTTTTGGGGGTACGATGATCCTCTCAGTCCCCCCAAGCTTGAAAGCTAGGTGTGATCCTCGACTCCTATCTACCAACCTCCACAGAACAAACAGATGCTGCCACTACCCCCTTCCAGGCCTTCTTCTCTTCAAAAATGGATTACTGCAACTGTCTGTTGATGGGTTTGCTTGCCTAGAGTCTTTCCATTCAGCCACTAAAGGGATTTTCCTAAATTGGAGTTCTGACTATGCCATTCAGCCTCCATACTTCAGTGGCTCCCTATCACCTTCAGGATCAAATATAAAATTCTGTTTGGATTTTGAAATCCTTCATAATCTGGACCCATCTAGCCCCACCTTTCTAGTCTTCTTACACTTTATGCCCACTCTACCACACATATTCGTCCATCGGGTGACACTGGCTTCCTTGCCAAACTAGATACTCTCTCTAGGGGCCAGGCAGTTGGTCTGGCTGCCCTATGCCCGGAATGTTCCTCTCTTCTCATCTCCACCTCCAGGCCTCCTTTAAGACACAGCTAAAATTCCATCTCCCACAGGAAGCCTTTTCCAATTCCTCTTAATTCTAATGCCTTATTTCCTATTAATCCTGTGAATAGTCGGTTTGTATAATATAGTTGTTTGCATGTGATCTCCCCATTAGATTGTGAGCTCCTCAAGAGCTATACCCATCTTTTGTTTTCTTTGTATTCCTGAGCCTTAGCACAGTCCCTGGCACATAGTAGGTGTTTAATACATTTTTACTGAGGGGCTGACTTCATGCTTGGCATATAATCCTCTATCTTCATCTCTCAGAATCCTTGGGATCACATTCTAGGCCTTTCATACCCCTCAGGCATAAAGGTAGTTCCTCCTCACATTACCTTCCACTTTATATGTAGGTGTACTTGTTCTGTTTCCCAGCAGAACAAGAGCCCAGCCTCTTACTTCTTTGCAGAGCTAAGAGAACTATGGATATGGAACAATATGCATGCACATATACACATCTTGGGCTTTTTTCTTAAAGTATGTTAAATATTTTTACTGAACTGGTTTTCCCCCCCTCCTTTTTTATATTTTGTTATAATGGAGAGGAAGGGGAGATAGATACTTTGGGAGATGTAGATGATGTAAAAAACAAAAGATCTATCAATAGAAATTCATTTTTTAGGCCCTTAGAGGGAAGGGATGTTTCTTTTTGTCTTGGTACATACAGTAACTTTTTAGATCTTTATCTTACAGTTTCAAAGTGGCAAAGTTCTTTAGAAGCTACCTAGCCCAACCTTCATAACTGGGCAATCCCCTCTACAACACACCATCTTGTGTTGGAAGGCTCCCAGAAAGATGGGGAAGTGGGCCACCTCTTCTGGATACCTGATTGTTAATAAGTTTGTCCAAAGACCAGCAAAAGTTACTTCTTTTCAACTTCTGCTCCTTGCTTCCAGTTCAGCTCTCTGAGACCAAGCAGAACAAGCTTAATGGCCCTTCAATATGCCATCTTCCACTACTGGTAGCTCACCTATGATTATCCCATTCCAAATTAAGTGTACCCTTCTACAGGGGAAAATCTGCTAACTAGCCTCCTTTACAGACTTCTTTCTCAGAAAATTGGGAAATTTGCCCTTCTCCACTTTTCTTGTTCCTCATCTACCCACGATTCTAGCCACTGGCCTTGAGCACACCTACTATTTCAATACTTTAGCATGTAGTTCATCTGCAATAGGGAACTAGAAGACATCCATGGTGGGCTCTCTTATTCTCTCCTTATGGAGCTTGGGAAGGCATTTCTATGGAGCTCTTTTCAGTCCAAGAATCGTTCTCATTGGGAAAGAGAAAAATGGAGCAGCTCTGCTTTTCAGTCTCCTTGTGAGTATCCTATCTGTTCCAACCTGTAGTCCTAGCCCTTCTTCTTTAATCATCCTTTTCACCAATATGACTTAAAATGTTTTTTTTAATATTATCCTTGCAAGCCTCAATGAATTCTGAGATTTCTCTATTCATCCTATCCTTATAGGACAAAGATTCTATTCTTTAAAAAAAAATGTATTAATAGAATTTATTTCCAGGTATCTCAGCCCCTCCCTTCCTTCCTCACACTACAGAAGGTATCATCTGGCAAAGGGATATGTACATATAGATTACTTTTTTGTGTTTCCATTTTTCAGTTCATTCTCTGGAGGTGAAGATTCACAAATCATTCTTCAAATATTAAATCTATAGCTGTATATAATGTTCTCTTGGTTCTACTCATTTCACTCTTCGATATCTCATGTAGTTCTTTCCAAGATATTAAAAAAAACCCACCTAATCTATTCATCATTTCTTACAGTGCAAGGTATTCCAGCACAATCATATACCACAATTTGTTTAAACATTCCTCAGCTGATGGATATCCACTCGATTTCCAGTTCTTTGCCACCACAAAGAGAGCTGTTAATAAATGTCTTGGAACATATAGATCCTTTCCCTTTTCCTCTGGTCTCCTTGGGAAATAGGCCCAGTAGCATTCACAGTTTTATAACTGGACATTATAAATCTAAATTGCTCTCCAAAATTGTTGGAACAGTTCACAGTTCCACCAATAGTGTATTAGTGTCCCTATTTTCCACATCCTCTCTAACATTTGTCATCTTGCCTCTCTGTCATTTTAGCCAATGTGATGGGTATGAAATGATACCTCAGAATTGTTTTGGTTTGTATCTCTCTTATCAGTAATGATTTAGGGTATTTTTTCACATACCTATATATATAGCTTTGATTTCTTCATCTGAAAACTGTTCATGTTTTCTGCTCATTATCAATTGAGGATGGCTCTTACTCTTAAAAATTTGACAAAGTTCTTTATATATTTTAGATACGAAGACCTCTATCCAAGAAGAATATGAAAACTTCTCTAACTTTCTGCTTTCCTTCTAATCTTGGCAATACTTGTTTTATATGTACAAAAATTTTTCAATTCAATGTACTCAAAATTATCTATTTTATATCTCATAATGCTCTCCATCTCATTTATTCATAAATTTCTCTCCTATCCATAAATCTGATAGGTAATATGTACCCTGTTCTGCTAGTTTGCTTATGGTATCTCCTAGATCATGTATCCATTTTTATTTTCTTAGTGAATAATGGTATATATCCTATCATAGGACCACAAACACTTGTATTCATCCTATTATATTTGCTTACATTTTCTGTAGTTTTTAAAAATCTAAATTAAGTTTCCTATGCATCTATATTGTCTCTTGAGATTATTTCTCTTTATATCTTTAGGATTTTAGTCTTGTGAGATTTCCATTCCTTCTAAGATGACTTTCCTTTTTTATATTTTTTTGGTATATATAATTTTAGTCCATGGGGGTTCAAACTTTTTCTGAAGCTTTCAAAATCTGCTCTTCCAAAATCTAGGGTAGGTGCCTCTCTCTCAACATATAGTTCTTCCATAGAAATGTCTGTCTGTCTATAAATAAAGAGTGCAGGTTCTCAACTTTTCCACTCCAGCAACCAAAAAGGTGCTTATAAATGTTTGTTGAACTACAGTGTAAAATCCAGAAATTTTGGTGGCATTATATATAAAAGACATGATGAATTGCAGCAACTGTCACCTTTTCAATCTTTTTTTCAAGCAATGATATAAATTTTGTAAACTCTTATTGAGCATTTCCTGTTTTACAATATAGTGAAGATACTCATTTCTACTATAAGAGATATAATTTGAAATGCAGCAATTTGTGGTAAAAACTAAATTTAAGAACATGCTTTGGGAATGCCATCTGAGTCACTGTTTTCAAACTGTTCAAGGAAAAATTTTCTTCTCAATTTCCAATCAAAAAGGCACAAATCATTTTGTTGTTAAATGCAAATTGGTTTCATCTTCAAAAGACCTTCACATAGAAAACATGTGAAACCAATATAAGATTTACAGTTGACCTCGGCATGAACTATGTAATCTGACAGCAGGTTACATCCTGACCTGATAAAGCACATCGACATTAATCAGATTTCTCCCAGAATAGTGCACAACCTTTCAGACACCTGTTTGCTTCTCTCTCTCTCTCTCTCTCTCTCTCTCTCTCTCTCTCTCTCTCTCTCTCTCTCTTTCTCCACATAAACACACACCGCTCTGTATGATGGAAAGGTCCCAAAAGTCGAAACTCTTTAAGGAAAAGAGGATGAAACTACATACAACCTAGCTAGATTAGCAAGTGAAATAAAATCTTGAAAATCCACATACTTCTTTATTTCCTTGTGAAGGTCAGGTTACGTAATGTAAAGTCTTGTGTTGAGGATTAGGGTCTGGATAAAACTAGATCAACAGTATAAAATACATATTTGAAACATGATGCTGTATTTTATTTTTATTAGACATGATTGCTTCTATGAGGAAATTGAGTATCCTGTATCAGGAATACAAAAGCTTCAGGACAAACTAGGACAACTAAAAAAAATTTTTTTTTCAAATTAAGATTTATTTAGACCAGAATGGAAATGTCACTCAGAATACATTTCAGTGTTGGGGAGGAAAAAAAATGTTAACCACTCCTGGCAAAGCATGTGACCAATGGCAAAAGAGCTAGGTCTTCCAAAGGAGGTCATTAGTTTTCACAAATTAGGGCTTAACCTTCTTCTCCCTTTCCCCTTCCTTGAAAAGGTTTAGAACCTACACAATGTCTACCATGAAACATGAGTTGATAGTCAGGTTCCTTCTTGCCCTGCCAACTTCTGAAGTTATCTGTTTGGGGATTTAGAAGGGAGTTGAAGGACCACTCTTTTAGTGACTGGATTATGTTGAGAGATCTGGAGGAGAGCCTTAGCCATGCTGGTTGGATCTCATGAGTTGGCTTCAGGGGAACCGAACTGGCAGGCATAGAAAGTTTATGATCTGAATCTCTGGAGGGAGGACCCTATCCGTCACAGTGAAGAGAGAATACATGTTCCTTGAGGACAGAGCTGTTCTGTTTCCTATTTTTTTTTTTTTTTTTGCATCCTCAAAATACCTAGCACAATGCTCCTGGCACTTAGCACTTAATAAAAGTTTATTCACTGAAGATGATCTCTTCCCTTTGTAGTAATCTTCCATCTTTACTTCACATGGATAACTGTACCAAATGAATCTCCCCTTCTTCTGCATTCCCATTAGCACCCATACAGCAGCAATTGTATAAAGCCAAGTATATCTGAGTGCTTGTCTTATCCCAGGACTATTGTAACAGTCTAATTGGACTTCCAGCTTTCAACCTCTGCCCTTTCCAAATTCGCTCTTCACAAAGCAACCAAAATGATTTTACTTTTACAGCTCTATCTGACCATGCCATCCCACTTAAGAAACCATTATGGAAACCTCTTGTGGCCTCTAGGATAAAATACTAACACTTTAGATTGGCATTTAAAACCTTTTAAAATAAATATAGCTCCTGCCTATCTCTCAGGGGTTAGAGCCAGACTATTTGCTTAACTATTGACATGTTACATTCCCCTCCCCCCAAAAAACTTTTTTATTCTGCTTTTGTATTCTTAGGGCCTAGCACAATGCTTTTGCACATGGCAGGTAAATTCTTGTTGGAATGAAATGGACTAGATTGTGGACTCTTTGAGGGACAATATCCTGCCTGCTATTTTCATCTCTCCCCACAAGAACTGAAGGCCCAATATGGTTGAGACCGAGAGCCAGAAGAATGTGGGGCTAAACTCTGTCTTCATGTGACCTTGGGCAAATCACAAACTTAAGGTATCAACTTCCTCATGTGTAAAGTGAGTCACTTTCTGTGACCTCTAAACTTCCCTCTGGTGCAGCAGCTCAAGCACAAGAGCACAGAAGACTACCCAGCACCTTCCTCTCAGTATGATGTTTGTTTGCTGAAGGAGGTCTGATGCTCATTTCAAATGGAAAAGGATGCCCTGCTGGGGAATGGATAGCAGGGGAATTCACATTTACAGGCTTCAGCAGCACCAGCATTTAAAGTAATTTAGGTAACTAAGTGCACACACTGCAATGAAACCAGGAAAAAAAAGTGGGATCCTATTAACTGTAACTTCTCTTCTGAGCTTACAGATTCACCAGGTTTGTGGCTTCTTCAATAAAACAGAAATAATATTGTTCGGTTCTCCTAGTTGTTGCTTTCTTGGGTATTAAAAAAAATTATAGCTCTGGTTAAAAGTATAACTCCCAAGCCAGCCAAGCTGTCCAATGTTTGCTAGTTCCCACAATCCTGTAAAGGACTTTATTATAGAGATGAAAGCTTTTGTGACAAATCACTGATTGGTAAACTCCATCTTATTCATGGAATTTATGCATCAAATTATAATCTCTGAAATATTTATGACATGCTACAATGGTGGTAGAAACCCTTCATCTTTCTCTTTTCACACTGATTTTTTTTAAACCCTTACCTTCCAAATACTAAATATCAAATGGCAAAGGCTGGGCAATGGGGATTTAAGTGACTTGCTCAGGGTTATATAGCTAGGAAGTATCTGAGGTCACATTTGAACCCAGGGCCTTCTGTCTCCAGGCCTTGTATTCTATTCATTGTGCCCCCTAGTTACCCTCCACATTAAAGGAAAACTTTTATTTTCAGATAAAATCTCTTCTTCCATCCAGCCCCCTCCCCTAATTAAGAAGGCAAGCAATATGATACTTAAACACATGAATTCATGCAAAGCATATTTCCCCATTAGGCATGTTGCAAAAAAAAGGGGGGGGGGGCAAAAGAAAATAAAGTAAGAATATCCTTCAATTCTTTCTCTGGAGGTAGATAGTATTTTTTTATCCCGTGTTCTTTGGAACTGTCATGGATTACTGTATTGATCAGAGTAGCTAAGCTTTTCACAGTTGATTGTCATCACATGGTTGCTGTTACTTTGTGTATAATGTTTTTGGGTCTGCTCATTTCACTTTTCATCAGTTCACATAAGTCATTCTGAGTTTTTCCTGAAACCATACTCCTTGTCATTTCTCATAGCACAATAGTATTCCAACACAATCACAGACCACAACTTGTTCAGACACCACAAAAAGAGCTGCTATAAATATTTGTGTGCATATAGATTCATTTCCTTTGATCTCTTTGGAATGCAGACCCAATAGTGGTATTGCTAGGTCAAAAGGCACACAAGGATTGATAGCTCTTTGAGTAGTTCTGAATTGTTCTCCAGAATAAGTTGAGGTAGCTCACGACTCCATCAACAGTGTATTAGTGTCCCAGTTTTCTCACATCTCCTCCACTAATTGTCATTTTCCTTTTCTATCATGTTAGTCAATATATGTGTAAGGTGTAAGTTGTTTTAATTTGCATTTCTCTGATCTTTTAGCTAGTGATAACTTTGATTCCTTCTTTGGAAAGATTTATTCTATTCATATCCCTTGATAAATTGGAGAATGGCACTTATATTTTATAAATTTGTCTCTCGATTCCCTTTATTTTTGAGAAATGAGACTGTTGACAGAGAAACTTGCTGTAAAAAAAAATCTTTCCTCAGTTTCCTGCTTTCCTTCTAATAAATAATAAATAAATAATAAATTACTTCTCAGTTTTCCTTCTTTCCCTACATTTTCACATTCACTTCTGATCCAGAATTTAATTATCATAATAAAAACATTGTTTAGTCAACATCTTTGATACTACTAAGGGTACAGCGCTGGCAGTTGGAAAAGTTGTTTAGAGTAAAAACAAATTATCTCCAGGAATGGTACATAACCTCTCATGCTTCTCAAGCTCAGCTTTTCCATAAACACATGTCAGTTGAAGGAAACAGAGCCCAAAAATCTTAAGCCTCCATTAATAACTTCCCATCCCATATCTTTAGCTAAAGGTTTTTCATTAAGATCCCAGATCTAATCATTATTACATTGAAACAATAATCACACTTGAAATAAAAGTAAAAAGATGTTAAGGCAAGATAGGAAAATTCCATTTATATGTAATATTATTCAATTGGGTTATTTGCTTTATGAAATCAAAGTACCTAGTAGGGGTGACTGGGGCTTACTAGCTTTATTCTCAATTCCTGATTCACAACACTGGCATCGTTCAAAGAGAATAGAATTTTCTCTCACTAATTTTTAAGCCAAAGGATAAATTTGCATTTCCAGAGTATATTTTATGTGTACACTTAAATGGAAAGACTTGACTCCTGACAAAATCCATAAAATTAATATTCTTAATTCGAGAATTACTAGACTAAAAACAAAACTATTTCTCCAGCTGTTAATGGTCAATGACATCCTTGCCTTTTTTTTTTAAGCTTTTAGGCAAAATGTATTATAATTGCTTCCAGAGTAAAAAAAAGCTTATTGAATTAATTCAAAACAAAATTTGATTACATGTTAAAATGAGACCTTCCAATTATACATAAAAGGCTATTTGCTTAAATAACTGAAAAATATATCTCCGACTTCAGCCAAATTAGGACTTTTGAACTAGCAATAGCTTCTACTTCCTATCTCCCATCCACAAGCTCCTAAGGAAGTGCTGATTGTATAAAACCCACCTATCTTCATATTGACACGAGAAAAGAATTAGATAAAAGGCAAACATTTTTTTTAAAACCCTTACCTCTGTCTTGGAGTCAATACTGTGTATTGGCTCCAAAGCAGAAGAGTGGTAAGGGTAGGCAATGGGGGTCAAGTGACTTGCCCAGGGTCACACAGCTGGGAAGTCTGAGGCTGGATTTGAACCCAGGACCTCCCATCTCTAGGCCTAGCTCTCAATCCACTGAGCTACCCAGCTGCCCCTAGGGCAAACATTTTCTAAGAGAAAATAACTTCTGGTGAACAAAGGTTATCAAATGCAGATTTGTTAGCTCTTTTATAGAAACCATTAATACTTTCTGATTTTCATATACATTCAAAATAAAACCTTAGAGTTTCAATCATCATCACTCAGATGATACATGTTTATCCCTTACCATCTTCAATGATCTTTAAGCATTTTACAGAGAAGTGACTTCCCCCTTCAGTGAAAGAAATGTCTCTCTTCATCCATTAGAGTGGGATTTGGTTTAAAATAAAAACTTTGGAGAAAAACTTTGGTAAGCCAGAACAATTAGTAGGGTAAGTCTTTGGCTAGAACTTAAGTACTATAGGGAAGAAGGATTGTACATACTGGAATTGATACCTCAAGTGTTTCCCTGTCAAGTGAACTTAGGCAGGTACTCCTCAGGTCCCCAGGATTCCCTTTAAAGACTTTTAATATTTACATATGTCGGAGCTATTTGTCTAGTGGAGATCATAATAGAAGACACTAGAATCACAGGATAACTGAGATCTGAACTCCTCAATTTCTCTGTTACTGTAAGTGCTAAAAATATATTGGTATTCCTTTAGCTATTGATAATAAGCATAAAATGAAAGGATAGGAAATACCATACTTCCAAATAATTACACAAAAGAGAATAAAAGATAAAATAAAACCAGTGCTTTGGCTAACAATTCAGTTATCCTGCAGTGAAATACATAGATTATGATCTTGCTGCTTTAAAAAGCAAGTTAAAGTAGCTCTATTCCCTGGACAGAAACCTTCCCCAAAGCAACTGCGTCCAGGTAACCTACTCTGGGCATTAATCAGAAGCGGGCAAGCCACTTCTAATCCCTCCAAGACTGCATCTACGTCAGAAAGGCAGAGAAATCTCTAAACAGGGCACAGTTGAAGAACCAAAGCAGCAAACTTGAGAGATCTGAGCAGAACAGAGAAAGTGCAGGAAGAAAAGGCCTTTTTCTTGGTTTGTCTTTGTATCCCCAGAACCTAACTGTGCCTCCCACATAGTAGGCCTTTATCTCAATGGAAGAGAAGTCTAAACTACTTAGGAGATTTTTTTCCTTTCAAGGTACTTGATTTAAATATATGCTAATATTTCTAATCCTTAAAAAACTGGAAAACTGGTACATATGTAGGGTCAAAATGGCACATTCCCAGACCATGAAGAACACATTTATCAAATTTTACAAATAAGAGTGCTGGCTCTGGATTCAAGAAGTCTGAAGTTCAAATTGGGCCTCAGGTCTAGGACTCTGGGCAAGGCATTTGACTTTTCCACAAAAAGATTCCTCACTTTCCTCATCTGTAAAATAGGGATAATGCCTACCTCACTGAGTTGTAAGGCTCAAAGGAGAGAACAAATGTAAGATATTTGGCAAACTTCAAAGGGTTATATAAATGCTAGCTATTCTTAATCTCCTACTACTTACTACTATTGTTACTTTTTTTTTTTAAACCCTTACCTTCCATCTTGAAGTCAATACTGAGTATTGGCTCCAAGGCAGAAGAGTGGAAAGGGTGGGCAATGGGGGTGAAGTGACTTGTCCAGGGTCACACAGCTGGGAAGTGTCTGAGGCCAGATTTGAACCTAGGACCTCCTGTCTCTAGGCCTGGCTCTCAATCCACTGAGCTCCCCAGCTCCCCACTACTATTGTTACTTTGACAGGAAGCCTGGGTTCAAGTTCTCCCTCTGACACAGTGGCAAATGTGGCAAACACTGATGAAGTTACAAGTCAAACCGATTTGGGGAGAAAATTTTTTTTTTTAGTTTTTAATTTTTCAGAGGTTGCTTACAAATGAATTTTGGTTATATCTATTACAAGTATTCAGACAGAAACAGTCTACACCCAAATAAATCACATTTTCAAAATGAAATAAAAGCTAGTTACCTGCAAATAATTAAAGTGTTGTGAATCAAATAATTTAATTTACTTACACACACTCTGATTCTGATTACTCAAGTAGAATGTGAAACAAAAAAACAAAAACAAAAACAAAAAACCAGAAGTTCTATTGAGTGATTTACTCATGAGACAAAACACCAACAAATTAACTTTATTGCTTGGCAGGTCAAAGGATTTAGAATTAGAAGGGACCTTAGATATCACTTAACCCAACCTCCTTTATTTTATGAAGGAAGAAACTGAATGGCAGAGGCTTGCACATGGTCTCACACAGGTAGGCCCTTAAGCAGGAGGGCTTAGAATCTGAACCCAGGTCTTCAGAATCTGGATTCTCTTTCCATCAAATTACCACCATAATGGTTCAATTATCAACTAGTCTCAACAATAATACTTGTTTCCCAACAAGTTACATAGTTTTAATAATTACATGATCAAAACATCAAAACAAAAAACCTTATTAAAAGATAAAAAGCCCTTTAAAATATTCATTTCTGACATACAGTAGCCATTAAATAATTTTTAAATAATTTTTATAATTACAAAAATTTCACAGACAAATTTTCAAATTCTCTTGCAGGTAGGTATAGTTGTGGATATAATGTTGGGCTTAGACTTAGGAAGACCCGAGTTCAAAATCAACTTCAGAAACTCATTGAGACCTTGGACAAATCAATTAACCCGTTTGCCTCAGTTTACTCACTTGAAAATAGAGATAATATTAAGAGCTACTGTGAGGAATGATACTATGAAGTGCTTAGCACAGTGGTACAAGTAGACAATGGATCTAAATGCTAGTTATTTTTTAAAAAGATCTGTGGCAACATATTTTGAGGAAGTATAATCCTTCCTCACTTAGATAACAGTATAGACACAGGTGAGAAGACATCCTGGCTTCCTATTTCATGATTTAAATGCTGTATTTTTCAGGACATGACACTATTAAAAAGTCAAGCAGACAACTTTTCAATGCTGATAAAAATGAAGGCAGATACAGATATATCAGTGGACAGTACTGGATTTAAAATGATCCAAAACTGAATTAAGTCTATGAGCAGAGACTAAGTAAAGCATGTCACAAACATCTTTGAAATAATCAATTATTTTTAATTCATTAATCACTGATTATTTAGTTAGCAGTTCAGGATGTTGTGAAGGTGACAGACTAGAAGTTCAAAGGGCCTGCCCATGCTGTCAAAAGTTCCTCCATTTTCGATAGTAGAAGATGCTTAAAATAGTCATGTTTAAAACTTCCTCATTTCCCAGAAGCACCGAGAATCATTATTAACAACTAACTAAGCAGTGAATCTCCAGATACAAAGATTTACTTCTACTATGGAAGGAGAGGTGTTGTTTGCTTCAATCCTGCCAATTCTTTTACATTTTCCTTAAATCAGAGCTACAAAGTATTCTGAGATGTCAAATATTAGACTCTGGCAAGGCTTAAAAGTTTATGGCTTTATCAGAGCCACACTCGAAAATAAGGGAACTTCCTTTTTCTCTCCCACTCTGCTGTCTGAGAGGGCACTTGTCCTCCAAACTGCGAAGCCAAGATTGGCACAGCCTTGCTACTCGGGCCAGAGAGTGAACAGTTGGTATCCAGCCCGGCTTTCATCAGGTGCAGACTTAGCCACACCAAGAGAAATGAAGAAGAAAATCCTGTACAAGTGATAGAAGATCTTAAAACCCCAGCCATGTGTGGTTGGCTGGCCCCAGCAGCTTTATTTCTTTCCAAATCTGGGATCTTGGTTCTCAAATGCAGGGCAATCGGGGAGTGGGCCTCCCTACCCATATGCTTTTTCTCCTTATCTAATCTGACCATTTAAAAAGCAAAAAACGCTTTCTGAACTTAACTTATTTCATCTATTGGTCAGTCTCCCTGGGCTAGCAGATTTGGAAATGCTAGCCCAGATTTTCTGAGACCATCAAAAGCAAGTCAATTTTCTATTCCAACATTCATGGCCCTTCTTTGTGGCAAACACATCAGAACATGATCTGATTCTTTTCCTGGTAAATTTATTTCACGAATACTACAACTAAGGTTGGCCTAATTTTTCATGGTACTTTTCAGAAGACTATCAACCCCCAAATTAATTTCAAAACACAACCCTGTTTTGGATATTATTAAACTATTCTAAACAAACACCATGTAAAGCTTTCCTATATAATACAATGGGTCAATCTTCATCTGACATTTAGCTTAAACCTGACAGTTTGTTATATTAAAGGGCATGGCTTCAAAATTTTCTGGCCTAATGCTATTGCTTCTTGAATCACACAGTGGTACAAATTCCATATGGATATTTTTGCAAATATGTAGGATAAAGTCTTATTATTGTTTCACAAAGAGGTGCTAAAGTTCAGATTATATTAAAAAGCCAGTTAAGGTCTGCAACTACCTTCTTCAACCAAACTATGGATAGATACATTGACAATCCTGGCTATTATGAGTCTAACCATTATATAAAGATCAGTTATTCATTTTACAGCAAGATTCACCTTGGTTCTGTAAATAGCCACTGTTCTAGGACCTCTGTACTAACTTACAGATTAACCACATGAAAGAGGCTGGAAATTGGAGAAACAAAGCTAAAATCTCTGATTAACAAAAGGTACAAAGTATCTCTAAAACTATATTTTAAGTCAATGGCACTAAAATGCTTCCCATTGTAAAAATTCAATTTGAACAAAACAAAAACTATGCTCCATGAGGAAAACATTGGGGAAATTATTTGTAAAAATCATGTTCTTAGTGACAGTGGTATAATCTTAAGTAGTTCTAGCATGATAGCATATTCAGAAAAATTCATCCCACAACAACTAGTCAGTTATAATACTTTCTAAGCTTTGCCATTTCCACTAGCCAGAGAATGTGCTTTTCTTGACTGAGCACAGAGATTTGATACTTCCTTGATCATTCCAGTTTCTGTTGCTTATTTTTTCTTTTAATCTCATCTAATGAAATGAGGAACTGACTTAGTTCTTTTAAGGTGTGATTGGAAAAAAAAACCCATAGAAAAGTGATTTTGCAATACAAGGCATAACAAAAGGTAACGTGACTGATAATGCCAAAATGAAAGCATTCTGATGAGCCTATTCACCATACAAGTCACCCACTTATTTCAACCAGGATGCTGTGTCTAATGCCTGATCCTCCTCAGCAGTCCATTTACTCTCTGCCCCTTCTGTCTGTCATGCACAACATCCAATATCAGAGATACCGGAGGCTAACAGCCAATTGCTCTAGAAGCTGGCTGCCACTCTCCCCTTAGCTCTGCCTCTCCATAAATGGTATCACTTTTCTAAGGGGTTGAAGTGGATCATCCAGTTAGAAGGTTAAGCCCCCTCTTATTTAGGGAAACACATCTGATGATACCTTGTTGTGTTTCCCAATTACTTAAGTCTCCAAGTTCAGTTAGAAGAGTTACATTGAATTAATGAAAAAATAATTAAAGAGAATAATATGGGTAAAGTCCAACTTTCATTCAACCAACTGGTAAGTTCAGCTGAAACATTGGGACTTGTCCCTTCATCTCAGAAGACATGACATCTGAATGGTCTAGGAATCTCTTTGACTTGTCACTGGGAGTCTGCATAAGCTCTCTTCACAGCACTGACTTCTCATCACTGCTTCCCAATGCTGGAGATGTCATAGTTGATGATTCCTTTTGAGTATGGGTTGGACTGCATGGCCACTGAGGTCCCTTTCAACTCTCAAATATGTGACTCATGTTTGACTATGGCTCATGCTTTCAAAGTTGGAACCACCCTGTTAAAATCGAAACACAGTTATAAGTGGTTAAAGGGCCCATGTGGCCTTTCCAGATCACCTTCAAAAATCTCTTATCCCCTTCTCGGAACATTCCCTCTCTCTTGTAGCAAATCAGGCACGTGAAAGATAGTCCATCAGGAATGTTGGTAGGGTTCTTACAAAGAATGGTCTTAAGTTTACTTTAGAACACCCTCACTTAACACTTAGAACACAAACCTTTGCCATGAATGCCAATTTGATTCTTAGAATCAGGCAAAAGTGAGCAAAGACTGGTAAGGTGGCTGATCCAGCTGCATAGTATCATTAAGATACAAAAAGAGGAGATGCCTATAAAAGTAATAAGATTGATCTGGTATAAAATAAACTGGCTCTAAAGCCAACTCATTTGACAACAATCCACGAACTGTTTATTAAACACTGGGCCAAATGGTACAAGGGAAATAAAGATGGCCTTCTGGAGATAGAAAAAGAAGCAAAAAGGACAGTCCCTGCCCTCAACTAGCTTACAATTCAATGGGAAAGACAACATGCAAAGGAATACAACATGCAAATCAAATTAAATACAGGATAAGGAGGAAATCATTACAAGGGCACTGGAATTAAGAGAAGTTGAGAAAGACTTCATGTAGGTGAGTTTTTAGTTGAGACTTGAAGGAAACCAGAGATGATGATGGAGAACATTCTAGATAAGGTCATTTGCCAGGGAACAGCCAGGAGGCCAGTGCCACTGGGTTGAAGAGTTGAATGGTAGGAGGTAAGGTATAAGAAGCTTGGAAAGGCTAGGTTCTGAAGAGCTTTGAATGCCAGACAACATTCTGTATTTGCACCTGGAGGCAACAGGGAGCCGAGTTTGGACTTTTTTAGCAGACCATGCCAAAAGTGTATCTCAATCCACCTCTGCTTGGGGTGGGTGAGACAACAGTGACTAACAAGGAGAAGGTGAAGCCTTCTCATTTTGTGTCTCTTTTCTCCACCAAGGAGAATGCTCTTTGACCTGGAAGGGCCAGGACCAAAATGTCTTAAGAGGGAAATGATACTCAGATAAGTAACGTGATACTAAGGGAGCCCTTAGCAGCCAGCCCACAATGAATTCAAGTCATCTGGTTCAGTAGAATTATGCCCTGGGCTAACTGAAAGAACTGGCGGATGTGATGGTTGAGCCATTGTCAAGGACATCTGAAAGACTGGAGAGAACAGGGGAGGGAGAAGTGCAGCAGAAACGCAGGTGGGTGTGCATGTGGGACAAAGGACAAATGTCTGGATTTTCAGATAAGAGAAGAGAGACTACAAACTATAGGCTACTGGGCTTGACTGATTCCTGCAGAAATTCTGGAAAAGGTCACAAAGAACATCAAGTGAATATCTAGAAAAGAAAATGGAGATTTCAAAAAGACAGCATCACAGCAATTATACAAGATGAACCTTCTTTCTGATGAGGTCACTAAACTAGGAGATTGGGCTGCCACAGACACTGCTGACCTAGATTTTAGTGAAGTATTTGACTAATATTATTCTTGTGAAAAACACAGGGACATATGGACTAGATGGCAATATAGTTAAATGGATTCATAAATGGCTGAAGAGCAGAAACTCAGAGAGTAGTCATTAAAAGATCAAAGTTTACCTGGAAAAAGGTCTCCAGTGGAGTACCCTGGGGATCTGGACTTGACCTCATGGTGCTTGAAATTTGTATTAATGATTTAGTTAGAGACAGGACCATCAAATCTAAAGATGTCACATAACTGGGAGGGGTAGCTAATATATTGAAAAACAGTCAGGATCCCAAACATTCTGGACAGTTTAGAGCACTGAGCTGAATAGAGTAGGATAAAATCCATAAGACATGGATAAATGTAAAGTCTTACACTTGGGTTAAAATAATTTAACTTCAAATAACCATTGCATGAGGCATGGTCAGACCCCAGTTTGTCTGAAAAAAGATCTGGGAGTATTAGGGGCCGGAGAGTTCCTTAGGTGTACCGCTGGGAAGCACCTAGGAAAATCAGCACTTAGTTTCACTTCCACATTTTTCAAATGAGGAAATTGAGGCTTAGAGAGGTTAAGTCACACAAATAAGTGGCAAAGTGAGGACATGAACTTAGGTTCTTCAGCCAGAAATTTAGCTACCTACCTCTCCTTGCCTCCTGTATATCCCTGTTCTTTTCAGTTTGCCTCCATCATGTGCTTCCTATCCCACATCTACACAGATATTTATGATATTCACCATTCCAAGAAACAACTACATTGAAACTTAACACAATGATAATTTATTTTTTTAATTTAATTTTTTTTAAACCCTTACCTTCTGTCTTGGAGCCAATACTTTATATTGGCTCCAAGGCAGAAGAGTGGTAAGGGTAGGCAATGGGGGTCAAGTGACTTGCCCAGGGTCACACAGCTGGGAAGTGCCTGAGGCCAGATTTGAACCTAGGACCTCCCATCTCTAGGCCTGGTTCTCCATCCACTGAGCTACCCAGCTGCCCCCAACACAATGATAATTTAAATGAGATGGTGAAGTTACCTGTCACTCTCAAAATTATGCCCAAAGGCTGAAATAATTGCTCTTTACTCATCTTTCTAGAGTTCAACCAATTTCATAAAAAATTACCTTTAGAAGTCAATATTTTAAGGTAAGATGGTTACAGAGTGTGCAACTGTTCTGTCTTTTTGGAAGAGAAAAATTGTGTTTTAGTGTTCTCATGCTGCGTGCTAAGGGATTTCTTTTACATTTCAGTTATGAGTCATATTGTAGAGAGCAGAATCTATTAGAAAAAATAGACACAGAGAGAGAAGGCACAAGGCAGGCACCAGACCAAAAAGGATGTCAAATTTGTATGTATAGATTTTTTTAACATGGCAGACTTCTAGAAGTAAAATTGTGTGTGTGTGTGTGTGTGTGTGAGAGAGAGAGATATGGGCAAACCAAGTAATTGGGTCAAGACATCGGGTCAAGACAAAAAAAAAAAGGTAAATAGTTCCCATTTTGTGATGCCCTTAAGAAACACTCAACTGGAGTGTATGAGAAGCCAAGGTTAGCCCCACAGATAGGAAGTGGGACAGGAGAGAGCAAAGTCCTGTTGGTACTGGTTAAGTTCTGTTTGAACCAAGAGTTAAGAGGCCCATGCCAATTTTCCAGGAGCAGGGAGTGGCTCTTCTGCCTCACCACACCCACCTCTAAACCACAGTGCCTGGCTTTTCCCAAGGAAATTCAGTGAGGACTGGCAACAGAAGAATGTCAAACGCCAAGCTATCTGGCACACTTTAGTCACCGCATGACTAACAGGCCAAATCATTTCGGAGTAGAAGAAACAAAACAGTTATCTCTTTCTCACAAAAGAAAAGAAACACTTTCACTACAAACAGCTCTTGCTCCAAAGAGACCAGAAGTCCTGGATGCCTTCAGTGAATAGCTGTTGGTTATCTTACCATCAAGAAATGCTTTCTTCCACAAGAACATCTGTGCTCTGGAAAGGAAATGTTGCAGGGTCTTAGTGTGCAAACCTATAGTTCTGGTAGTCAAGACCCTAGAGAGAAAGGAACCAGCCAGCACACCTTGCTCACTCTCACCAGTTTCCAGCATTAGCTAGGCTATAAGCTGGTTAGGGGCACAGACTGCAGAACACAATCACTCAGGAGGAAAGTGGCTTTGGGGTAAGATTTATTGCCAAAGATGGCTAATTAAGAGCTTCAGTTGTCTCAGCAAACTGGTTGACCTTTGAATTTATGCCCTTCCCTCCTCCCTTCCTACGTCTTTGCCACCCCCCCACCCCAACCCTTACTTTCTGTCTTAGAATTGATAGTATTGGTTCCAAGGCAGAAGAATGGAAAGAGTTGAGTCAATGGGAGTTAAGTGTCTCGCCCAAGGTCACATAGCTAGGAAGTGTCCGAAGTCACATTTGAACTCAGGACCTGGATTCTCTTTGCCTAACTTCAATGCACTGAGACATCTGGCTGTCCCTCTATCTCTGTCTTTGTTCACACTGTTCCCCATGTCTCACCAGATTCGGTATCCCTCTTACTCTAGTGAATTTCTCTCCACAAATTGAAGCCTGATTCAAATGTAACCACAGGACTAAATGTCCCTCAGTCTCTCTGATCTGTTATAATTGCTGACCTCACCTAGAACTCTGTTTCTGTTTTATAACTTTAATGCTTCTATTAGGGAGCACTATACATACATTACAGTTCTAATCCCAATTCTACCCATCTGAGAAAACAGCCTCTCCAACTATTCCCAAGAAGTGTTCCCTCCCAGATTTCCTTCCAATTATTCTGGGAGTATCTTGTATGGACCTATTTTACCTGTTGTTTAATTTTTTTTTTTTAAATCCATAGCCTGGCACATGGTATTTAACACATGCAAACACCTAGCAGGTGGTACAGTGGATTCAGGACTGGGCCTCAAGTTCAGAAGAATGGAATTAAAATCTAGCCTCTTTTATTGGCTCTGCTTCCCTTGGGGGGCAAGTTGCTTAACTTCTTTATGACTCAGTTTCCTAAATGGTAAAACAGGGACAAGAATAATAGCACCTACCTCCTAGGACTGTTGTAACGATCAAGTGAGATATTGGCAATGCACTCAGCATGTGTCTGGCATGTAGTAGGTACTTAATAAATGCTTAATTCCTTCCTTCTTTCTTTCACTGAGACCCTTCTTCCCCCTTTAGCCTTTCTTTTCTTTGTTATAATGCAGTGGGAAGAACCCTGGGTTTGAATCCAATATATCTAGAACATCCTATAGTGAAGATGAGCAAATCATCCTAAGTCCCTGATAGTGGGGACAACCACACTGGTTGTCCCTAATTCACAAGGTCACTGTGAAGTTGAAATGAGATAATGTATGTAAAATGCTCTCCAAACTTTAAAGTGGAATATAAAAGCCAGCTATTATCACTGGTTGTATGATGATGAGCAACTCACTAGACCACTGGGCCTCAGTTACCCCATCTGTAAAATGGGGATAGCGTCTATCCCCATCTACCTTCTCAACTGAAGTAGATGGTGTACAATTTTAAGCAGAAGCCTCAGCCTCAGAGATCTTTATTTTTTCCCCACTCGGATTAGAGGTTTACAAAAGAGCTTGTGTAAAGCAGTCTGAAAAGACAAATATTAATGTTCTACTATGCAGAATCCTTTTGCCCTCATGACTATAATTTGAAAAGGGAGAGCAGGTCAGATGCTGCACTACACGGCACAGAGTACTTACAAGTGCAATGGAAAAAGGGAACTCCTGACAGCCCTAGTGGAAATGTTCCAGACTAGGAAACAAACTGACTTGGGATCGGATTTCTGTGACTCCTCACATGCCACAAATCCTCTGAAGGCCTTTCTCCAGTAAAGGTTAGCAGAGATACCGCTAACTAAATTGAGTGATGATTCTCACACTCAGTACCTGCCATTGGCAAATCAGATGACAGCAGCAGCCCTAGCTCCAGGTTAAAGGGGCAGAATAGTGTAAAAAAACGGATCAAGTAAAAGTTACAAAAATATTTCTCCCAACACTAAACTTTCCTAGAGAATGTAAAATATAAGGTGATCCAAACCCCAACTTCTCCCTCGAAATTGAAGCCAGGGTGACATCTGAACCCAAGTTCAAAGTCATAGTGTCCTTCACTTGACAAGGAAGTGCCTTCTGTCTATAAGGCAGTTTTTAAACCCCAAAGTGTCCTCAGACTTACTTCAGGAAACATTTCTATATCCAAAAGGCATCTGGAGGCACAGACACTGGTTCACTTTCTGTCACCCCTCTGCCAACCTTAGGCCTTGCAAGTTACAGGTGCACCCAGAGTAGGCCCGAGCAGGCACCTGTGGCCCCGCTGGGCTGCCCGAGGCCTCTCGACACCTAATTTCGGGGACTCCCGGGGGCATCCTGGAGGGGGGTTGTCTGGGGGGGGGCAGGAGCCAGCTGGCCGGGACCAGTGAGCGCCGCCTACGTTCAAGGCGGCAGGGGGTCAAGTCCCCAGATGACCTTGCGGGGGATGGGGGCCCCGGCACACACGTGCCCAGCGGGGGAGGCCCGGCGCGGAGGATGGAGATGGCGCGGGCCGATTAGGGCCCGGACTCACCCAGCACGTCGGCGG